>NC_084620.1:58797077-58852077 GCF_033978795.1 Nerophis ophidion
AAATACAAACATTTAAGCTTATTACTACCACTGCCAGGGTATTTAAGTTATCCTGTTTGTTATGGAAAATAAATATAATCTACATACAAATCTCTGAGCCACAATCATAACATCTGAACAGGCAATTTCTGAGGTAACAGCAGAAACATTTTTTTATCAGGGATCTTATGTTTAAAAAAACCTATATTATAGGTAGTGGGCTGTTTTAGGGAATTTTTGATCAAATTATCCGTAGTAGCAATATTAATAATGTTGTGTTTATTCTGCGTAGTGCACTTAAAATAATTATGACCATATCTAGGAATTGATATGATGGGAATTTTCTGATTGTTTGCTTGGTGCTTTGATAAACTGAACGCATATACATGGTACTATATTGTGATGTTATGAGCCAGGGAAGAAAATAACTACCCTACCCAGCATGCAACAGGAGTGACGAGCATGCGCGGTAGCCCGGTATAGGTTGTGTCGCCATGACGGCATCTTGTATGTTGTGATATGCACGCTCTGAAAGCAAACGTTAAGAACTCAGCCAACACTCCTGGTCTGCATTATTCATAAATAGACAGACAACACATATACTCCGCTGCTTCACAGGCCGCTGGATGTAGCCGGCAAAGTATTCCCATGCTAGCTAGCCGGTCTAGCAAGCACGCCTCATTCAGTCCAAAACGGCCCGATCTATCCACATTCAGAATTGTCTGGCGGTCGTAAGTGATCCCGGAGTGACCACGCTGTAAGCCAGCCATGAAATTTGCAGAATTGTCCGGTATTTTTGCCAAATGTTCCATCTTTACCAAGAGCCCCTCGACGCCGAAGTACATCCGGGAGATGCCATCTTCTTAAGAAAAGGCGTTAACAAAATAAAAGCATGTAAACAACATACGCAAATGTGCGATAAAATAATTGTCGGCGTTAATAGATTGATGAGTTAACGCGTAATTAACGCATTAATTTGCCCACCCCTAATATGTATATATATATATATATATATATATATATATATATATATATATATATGTATATACACATACACATACATACATACATACATACATACATATACATATATATATATATATATATATATATATATATATATATAAAAAGAGGACAATATAACTAAAACACTCCTCAGTACGGGCGAGCAGGCGGGATAGTTTGTCTAAATTACACGTATATGCGTACTCCATCGTGTTTCCTCCCCATTCACCGTGTTTAAAGATTGCAAAAGGAGTGCATATTTTCCCAGAAGTTGTTTATGTTAAAAAAAAAGCAAGTACATGAATAGCTTGTTGATTTCCGACCTCCTTACTGGAACACACATAGTTTGGCCGTGACTTCATTGCCAGCTCCGACTTCCCGAGGTAAAGGGAACACACCATAAATGTTTATTAGGCCAGCGCCTCCCTCTGCTGGACACAGTGCGCAACATAACCACTGCGGTTGGGTTCACACTCGCAACTTTGTTGTCTTTAAATGTGCTGGGAGTTTAACACAACACCATGCCGTGAAGTATCACCAAAATATGTTTTTGCTGGAACTCACCATCTCTGTCCACAAGCGATGAAGGCGGGGCAATGGCAGCACCACCCATAGCTGAGAGGGATGCACATAAAAGCCATGTTTACATCCTGGACTTATACAATTGCTTGATTTTTCTCAGACAGTAAAGCCCTCACTTCGTTTCCGCCGCTCTTTCTCGTAATCGTCCTCCTCATCAGACTCTTCCTCTGCTGCTGGGAATCTGGAGAAGCCACTCGGCACCCCACCCTCGTGTCTTTCTTTTCTTTTTCTAGAGCCCCCCCCAAAAGGTTTAAAGCTTAAAATCCTTGTTATTTCATCTGCTGGTTGAATAACTTAACATCAAAACAAAGTAATTCTAAACACAGTAAACAAGACCTACTTTTCTCTGTCCTCTATCTCCTTCAGCCTCTCCTGCTCCCTCTGACGCTGCCGCTCATCCCTGTGCCGCTTCATCACCTTTTCGTAGTCGTTAGGAAACATGGGATCGTACTCGTCTGCAAGCGGGATCAGCACATCTCCTGATGAGAAGCCGCTGGGCACCGGATCCTGAACAGATAAAAAAAAAAACATTACATTCCTGAAAAAAAAAAAGCATGAATGACCAAATTGTGCACTTAAATTAATGCTCTTCACCTTAAAAGGGGAACTGCTCTTTTTTTTTTTTTTTGCCTTCAAGACAAGAAGACATAGGTTTGTCTTTTGTTATGCATTCTAAGTCGTAAGATACGGCAAATACTTGATAGCTAACAACGCAGCAAGTGAGATTACTTTATTGCGGCCATATATCCCTCTAAAATAACATCAAAAGAACACCAACAATACTTCATTAACATCTTGTGAGCTGAATATGAACCAAGTATTAGTGATACTGTTATTATAAGCGCTAATGCCGAGGAACTACTTTTTGCTGCGCCGTGATCGCAGAGAGCTAACTAGCTTATGCTGCTATATTGACATAATAAGCTGCTGCATCACCTATGAGTTGGTGAAAGTTAACTCCAGATTTTAAATCATGCCTCAACATTGTATAATAAAAGGTTGTGGCCATAAAGCAGGGGTGCCCACACTTTTTCTGCAGGCGAGCTACTTTTCAATTGACCAACTCGAGGGGATCTACCTCATTTATATATATCATTTATATTTATTTATTTATGAAAGAGACATTTTTGTAAACAAGTTAAATGTGTTTAATGATAATACAAGCATGTGTAACACATATAGATGTCTTTCTTTCACAAAGACAAGAATATAAGTTGGTGTATTACCTGATTCTGATGACTTGCTTTGATTGGAATCAGACAGTAAGGATGATAACGCCCACATTTTCAAATGGAGGAGAAAAAAAGTTGTCCTTTCTGTACAATACCACATGAAAGTGGTTGGTTTTTGGCATCTAATTCATCCAGCTTCCATACACTTTACAAGAAAAACATTGCCGGCAAATTCCGTAGCTTGCTTGATTGACATTCACGGCACCCGAGGGTCTTGTGAGATGACGCTGGCTGCTGCCAGTTCATTATTATGAAAAAATGACAGAGAGGAAGGCGAGAAACACTTTTTATTTCAACAGACTTTCGCGCCGTCCCTTCCGTCAAAACTCTAAAGGCCGACTGCACATTTCCTATCTTCACAATAAAAGCCCTGCTTCATGCTGCCTGCGCTAACAAAATAAGAGTCTCGGAAAGCTGGCGTGCACATCACTTGTGCACGCCAGCTTTCTGAGGGATCGCTTGTGCACGCCAGTTTTCCGAGACTCTGTATTTAGTTAGCGCAGGCAGCATGAAGCAGGGCTTTTATTGTGAAGATAGGAAATGTGCAGTCGGCCTTTAGAGTTTTGACGGAAGGTACGGCGCGAGAGTCTGTTGAAATAAAAAGTGTTTCTCGCCTTCCTCTCGGTCATATTTTCATAATAATGATCTTGCAGCAGCCAGCGTCATCTCACAAGACCCTCCGGTAACGTGAATGTCATTTAAGTGACGTCTTGGTGAAGATTGATGATCACTAATTTTTAGGTCTATTTTTTTTTAAAAGCCTGGCTGGAGATCGACTGGTAGCTCGCGATCGACGTAATGGGCACCCCTGCCATAAACCAAGAAGTTGGCCAACTTTGACATTCAAAGCTCGCTTGAAAAACACAAAAAAACGCTCGTTTTGGGCCATCTTTAAAAAACATTAGTTTACTGGGTTTTTACTGATACAAAATTGACAAAAGTAAACACAAATTATATCAAATGCTGTTTTTTTCCCTAAATAAATTAAACTTTTTGAGTACTATGAATAATTCTTCATCTAAACAGGAGGATATAAACATCCCACCAGTGGGCATCCCAGCGAGAGCAGACATTGTACAGTAAGTGTTTTATTATGTTGATATTTTGTATATCTTGTTTAGCACTTGGCAATACTGCTTAGTGTTTGACTAAAGCTGTGTATGTTTAGCATACATCTTTTAAAACGTGTAAATAATCTTTTTTATATTCACAATGAAAAATAGAAGTTTCTTGATTACCATTTGTCCCAAAGTAGTCTGTCTTCCCTCATCAAGTCCGCCATGACTAGAAGTCTTGTTGTTGATGGAAACGTGAACGTTGTGATGCGTCTGTGACACTAATATGCCATTGAATGCTTCAAATGAGCAAAATGGGTCAATATGACTTGCTATTATGAATGACTACAAAATAGACAACATATACACTTGCAGCGTGTACATAAAACATTTACGGAGGTTTTGGGATATTTCAAAGCGTTTTATTCTCCACTGACTCCATTGCTAACTTTTACTAACGTTTATTTACGACCTAAAATGTTGTTTTTGAAGTGCGATTTCCCTTTAAAGTGTAGTCAAGACAGACCTTAATGCCAACAGCAATATGTGGAGGTGTGTCTATGATGGGTCTATCTTCACTGGGGCCTCCTCGCTTCAAATCGATGACCGGAGCCAAGACGGTCGTCTGCTTGGGCCGATGAGTCTGCACACAAGTTCATGTTCACACACAAGTAGAGTAGGGCTTGCATTGATAACTTCAAAACATTGACGTGCATACCTTAGCTTGGGTCAGAGCCGCCTTCTTCACCTTTAGCTGGGATTGCAGGAGCTTGAAGTTTTTGGACCATCCTTCGGTTTTGGTGTCACTGGCACCCACGCCGAGGTCATCGTACAGCGACATTATCTGCAGGTTCAACGTAGTAACAAATCAACGCAGCTGAGAATTTATAACTAATGCTAATGTCCAACTATTGTCATATAACAAAGTAAATAATAGCTCAGAGGTGCTTGCCAGTATCAAGCAGACGTCAAATAAAGCTAGTTCATGAATTTAAGTACTTTTAACATCATCCATCCATCCATTTTCTACCGCTTATTCCCTTTTGGGTTCGCGGGGGGATCAATCACTATATAAATGACATTTGTAAAGTTACAAAGGACCTTAAGTTAGTATTATTTGCAGATGACACAATGCCATTTTGTTCAGGAGAGAACACACAGAAGATAATACAAAAAATCACAGAAGAAATGAACACATTAAAAAGATGGTTGGACAAAAACAGACTATCTTTGAGTCTCAGTACAACTAAAATAATGCTATTTGGTAACAGTGCAAGAGAACATCAAACGCAAATAGACGGAGTAAATATTGAAAGGGTAAAATAAAACACATTTTCGAGTGTAATAATTAATGATCAAATTAATTGGAAATCTCATGAAAAAAAATATACAACATAAAGTAGCAAGAAACACGTTAATGATGAATAAAACAAAACCTGTTGACTTCATATTGTCTCCTGCTCACGAGCGTCATTGTGCAGAAATATGGGAAATAACTACCAAAGTGCACTTCATTCACTAACTTTGTTACAAAAAAGATCAGTTGTAATAATACATCATGTAGGACAGGGGTGCCCACACTTTTTCTGCAGGCGAGCTACTTTTCAATTGACCAACTCGAGGGGATCTACCTCATTTATATATATTATTTATATTTATTTATTTATGAAAGAGACATTTTTGTAAACAAGTTAAATGTGTTTAATGATAATACAAGCATGTGTAACACGTATAGATGTCTTTCTTTCACAAAGACAAGAATATAAGTTGGTGTATTACCTGATTCTGATGACTTGCATTGATTGGAATCAGACAGTAATGATGACAACGCCCACATTTTCAAATGGAGGAGAAAAAAAGTTGTCCTTTCTGTACAATACCACATGAAAGTGGTTGGTTTTTGGCATCTAATTCATCCAGCTTCCATACACTTTACAAGAAAAACATTGGCGGCAAATTCCGTAGCTTGCTTGATTGACATTCACGGCACCCGAGGGTCTTGTGAGATGACGCTGGCTGCTGCCAGTTCATTATTATGAAAAAATGACAGAGAGGAAGGCGAGAAACACTTTTTATTTCAACAGACTTTCGCACCGTCCCTTCCGTCAAAACTCTAAAGGCCGACTGCACATTTCCTATCTTCACAATAAAAGCCCTGCTTCATGCTGCCTGCGCTAACAAAATAAGAGTCTCGGAAAGCTGGCGTGCACAAGTGATGTGCACGCCAGCTTTCTGAGGGATCGCTTGTGCACGCCAGTTTTCCGAGACTCTGTATTTAGTTAGCGCAGGCAGCATGAAGCAGGGCTTTTATTGTGAAGATAGGAAATGTGCAGTCGGCCTTTAGAGTTTTGACGGAAGGTACGGCGCGAGAGTCTGTTGAAATAAAAAGTGTTTCTCGCCTTCCTCTCTGTCATTTTTAATAATAATGATCTTGCAGCAGCCAGCGTCATCTCACAAGACCCTCCGGTACCGTGAATGTCATTTAAGTGACGTCTTGGTGAAGATTGATGATCACTAATTTTTAGGTCTATTTTTTTTAAAAGCCTGGCAGGAGATCGCCTGACACACCCCCCGCGGTCGACTGGTAGCTCGCGATCGACGTAATGGGCACCCCTGATGTAGGATATAGAGAACATTCAAAGACTTTATTTAATCAATTCAATGATTTGTGCATTAACAAACACCTAAAATGATGTAAACTATAACCTGCTAGCCAAGAATGTACAACACTTCTTCTCAACAGAAGAGGAGAAAGATCACCTTAGAGGAAAATGTCATTTGAAACATTTTTATGCGCGTAAACACTGAAGACATATCTCAGTATGTGGAATTAAATGATGAAATGGATTAAGGAAAGAAATGAAACAAAGCAGCAATATGATTCACTTTAAGAGACGGTTCAAAATACAAAGTACACACAACAAGGATTATGATGAACTTCTTAAACCCTTTTTTGTTTCTTTTAGATAAAGATTATTTATGTATTTAATATTTGTTTACTTACTGTGGTATATGAATTATTTATTCATTGTTCTGTTAACGAGAACAAAGAAACGGGATAAAATTGCTATGGTAAGAAAAGGGGTCGGATTAAATAAGCTCTGCTTCTTCCTACTGCTTTTCATACGTGCTGGAATTCAAGAAGTGTAAACATGCGATGCATCATATTATATTGTGTGCATGTTCCACATGAGCTGGAAGTGAAAGTGCACAGCGTGGACGTGCGGTTATATCTCATTCACAGGACGTGTGGTGATGTCTCATTCACAGGACGTAAGGTTATATCTCATTCACAGGACGTGAGGTTATATCTCATTCACAGGACGTGTGGTTATATCTCATTCACAGGACGTGTGGTTATATCTCATTCACAGGACATGAGGTTATATCTCATTCACAGGACATGTGGTTATATCTCATTCACAGGACGTGTGGTGATATCTCATTCACAGGACGTGTGGTGATATCTCATTCACAGGACATGAGGTTATATCTCATTCACAGGACGTGTGGTGATATCTCATTCACAGGACATGAGGTTATATCTCATTCACAGGACGTGTGGTGATATCTCATTCACAGGACATGAGGTTATATCTCATTCACAGGACGTGTGGTTATATCTCACTCACAGGACATGAAGTTAAATCTCATTCACAGGACGTGTGGTGATATCTCATTCACAGGACGTATGGTTATATCTCATTCATAGGACGTGTGGTTATATCTCATTCATAGGACGTGTGGTTATATCTCACTCACAGGACATGAGGTTATATCTCATTCACAGGATGTGTGGTTATATCTCACTCACAGGACATGAGGTTATATCTGATTCACAGGACGTGTGGTTATATCTCATTCACAGGACGTGTGGTGATATCTCATTCACAGGACGTGAGGTTATATCTCATTCACAGGACGTGTGGTTATATGTCATTCACAGGACGTGTGGTGATATCTCATTCACAGGAGGTGTGGTTATATGTCATTCACAGGAGGTGTGGTTATATGTCATTCACAGGACGTGTGGTGATATCTCATTCACAGGTGTGGTTATATGTCATTCACAGGAGGTGTGGTTATATGTCATTCACAGGACGTGTGGTTATATGTCATTCACAGGAGGTGTGGTGATATCTCATTCACAGGACGTGAGGTTAAATCTCATTCACAGGAGGTGTGGTTATATCTCATTCACAGGACGTGTGGTGATATCTCATTCACAGGACATGTGGTTATATCTCATTCACAGGACGTGTGGTTATATCTCATTCACAGGACATTCAAAGTTAGCATAAATGAGCTGCAAGCTAACGTTAGCCAGCAACAATAACATTGTGGCAACAACAGGACACAGTGCAGTCGGCGAGGATGATAACGAGGAAGATAACGTACCAGTTCCAGAAGTATGTCGGTATTTACTGCGTGAAAAATGAATACTTTGACGTGAAAGCCAGCTCGTAGCCGCTAGCAGCAACACGGCGGTGGAAGGAGACAACAAACTTGTGCTGGCCTTTTTACGACAGACGCCATCTAGCGGCGGGAAGACTCTTCGTTCTTTTTAGGGACCGATGTCCCTTTGTTTGGGACGGAGGACCCAATTGAATTTCTAGCGTTTTATTATTATTATTATTATTATTAATAGTAATAATAATAATAATAATAATAATAATAATATGATTATTATTAATATTATTATTGTTGTTATTATTATTATACCGTTTATTCTTCTTCTTCAGAATCTTCTTCTTCTATTGGTGGCAGGTACAGCGCCACCTACTGTACTGGACTCTGTATTCTCTACCCAACCTTTTTTCAGTGATGTACCCCCTGGGAACATTTTTGTAATTCAAGTACCCCCTAATCAGAGCAAAGCATTTTTGGTTGGAAAAAAAAGAGACAAATAAGTAAAATACAGCACTATGCCATTAGTTTCGGATTTATTAAATTGTATAACAGTGCAAAATATTGCTCATTTGTAGTGGTTTTTCTTCAACTATTTGGAAAAAAAGATATAAAAATAACAAAAAAACTTGTTGAAGAATAAACCAGTGATTCAATTACAAATAAAGATTTCTACACATAGAAGTAATCATCAACTTAAAGTGCCCTCTTTGGGGATTGTAATAGAGATCCATCTGGATTCATCAACTTCATTCTAAACATTTCTTCACAAAAAATAAATCTTTAACATCAATATTTATGGAACATGTCCACAAAAAAATCAAGCTGTCAACACTGAATATTGTATTGTTGTATTTTTTTTCACAGTTTATGATCTTACATTCATATTTTGTTGAAGTATTATTCAATAAATATAAATAAATGGGTTAAATGGGTTGTACTTGTATAGCGCTTTTCTACCTTCAAGGTACTCAAAGCGCTTTGACACTACTTCCACATTTACCCATTCACACACACATTCACACACTGATGGAGGGAGCTGCCATGCAAGGCCCCAACCAGCACCCATCAGGAGCAAGGGTGAAGTGTCTTGCTCAGGACACAACGGACGTGACGAGGTTGGTACTAGGTGGGAATTGAACCAGGGAAGCTCGGGTTGCGCACGGCCACTCTCTTGAATTGTTTCTATTTTTAGAATATTCTTTAAAAAAAATCTCACCTACCCCTTGGCATACCTTCAAGTACCCCCAGGGGTACGCGTACCCCCATTTGAGAACCACTGCTCTAGACCAGTGTTTCTCAAATGGGGGTACTTGAAGGTATGCCAAGGGGTATGTGAAATGTATTCCAAAAATATCCCAAAAATCCTTTATAAATATATTTATTGAGTAATACTATGTGTAAAATATGAATGTAGGTTCATAAACTGTGAACAAATAATGCAACAATGCAATATTCAGGAATAATAATAAAACACAGCAATTTCAACCGAAACGGGTGATTTGTCATATTTGTCATAATCCGACACCAAACCGGATGTGGTTATTTTTGAAGACAGGATCGCGGACAGGCATGTAAACCAACTGTTGTGTGTGGTCAAATCCTTTTCACCTCAACTTCTGCGTGGCGTATGCATGGAGATGTTTGTATGTGTCATTCGTCCTTGTGCTATGTTTGAAATAACTTAAATACATTTGAGACAAGCACGCAGTTACGGGAGAATCCCCGCTCTTACTCTGAAAATACGAACTTCCGTTGTCAGAACATTGTAATAATCTCAGGAATGCACTTTGTTTGTTTGTTATACATATATTTTGCATTCTATTTTAATTACTTTGAATTCACTCTATTATACTGTTTTGTATTATTTCCCAACTGTTTGTATATGTTGAAATTCATAAATAAAGTTTTGTAAAATTCAAAAAATAAAAAATAATAACTCATCGAACTTTTACTTCCTATCATCAACGTCACTTCCCTATCTGGCCCTGTAAGTCCCGCCCCCAGCCACGGTCATTGGCTAACATCCCCTAGCCAGCCGCTACAATATGAAAAAAAAAAAACATTTTTCCGTTTGTCTTTTTGGTGGATTTAAATGTTTGTGTTATGAAATATGAAATGAAAAGCAACCCGTATTTTAGGGGTAGTTATTGTTCTTAGACACCAAAAAAAAATTTTTTTTTTTTCGCATTTTAAAATGAAATTCAATCTTTTTTTTTAATTTCCATTGATGTGAAGAAAATCCAATGACCAAAACACAAACCGACATATATTTTTTAAATGTCCAAAAAGGAGAAAGGTGATGCCGGAAACGGGAGTGTTTTGAGCGGGACTACAAAGATGGCGCCTGGCAGCGGCGGACACAGTGATTGATGTATGTGCTCGCTGCGTAATAGTGAAAGTATCATTTTCGCCGAGAGGGAGAACTCAACATGCCACAGCTTGGCTGGCAAACTTGCTGTCTAAATTTCGGTGGAAGTGTCAGATGGATTTGGGATCACTTTTGCTTTGTGTTTGCGTGATGATGGCGAGTGTGCGCGCTGCAGGCGGTAAGTCACTTCATCAAGTTAGTGCTCCAACTTTTACACAAACCTTTCTTCGTCATCTCCACAATACTTCCAGTCGTGTCTACTCGGGGCTTTAAAGTCGCCGCTTTGCTTGAACGGCGCTTTAATGACTTTCCCGCACGTCCACATTCAGTGCAAAACACCTGTACACTAAATACAAACAAGATCATTTAAGGTCTTTATTATTTACATTCTCAAACAGGTTGCAACCTGAAACTAACTTGCTGTTGGAATTCAGATTGTGCTGCAGGTGTGAATATTGATGTCAATCTCACCAGGTAAACAAAACTACTCTGGAAGTCAATATTTCATCTAAGTGTAGCCGAGTGTCCTGGGTTCGCATAATTTGGGTACTGATAAAATAAAATAATAAAAGGGAGTCATGAGAGCAGGTCCGGTCTCCACCACTTTATTGTTCCCTTCTTTACACCTATCTCCATACCCATCTATCACCTTCTTCAACAACCCGCCTTTATATAGACCTCTTACGTCACAGCCTTACGGCAACACTGGAGGGACACCCTGAACTGTTTGTTACATACGTCCCCCCCTCAATTAGAAACGTCCCCGTTTCATCACAAACAAAATAGGTAACAAACAAGGGGAAATAGAACAGAGAAAAGAAACAAAAATTCAAAATTCACAATAAATCAACAATATATTTTTTTACACCGTATTGCATAGGCTAACACACTGGCCCCTCAAAACATGCAAAAACTCCCAGATGCGAAGGATGTCACTCCAATCGCCCCATTTGTAAGATAGTTCAATTATGTGGAGGAGGTCGCCCCCAGCGAGATGGTCCGATGGTGCGTAGGTTACCCCTGTCACCCCCTGCGAGATAGTCCGATTGTGCGCAGGAGGTTACCCCTGTCACCCCCTGCGAGATAGTCCGATGGTGCGCAGGAGGTTACCCCTGTCACCCCCTGCGAGATAGTCCGTTTGTGAGATAGTTCGTTTATGACGCTCCATCATGCCATCCGACTTGGGGTTATAGCCAGTGGTGCACGTCCTTTTTTTTTTTTCAAGCAACATACAGAGTCTAATTGAAGGGGAAACACCCTGGGGCCCCCACGGGAACCTCCGGGCCACATCCAGAACGTCCATGACCACCCTCCGGGTGGTCCAACAAACCTGGGACCCGCCCACGGGGACGTTAAGGGCACCGACGGGTCCGACACGCTCTGTACTTCTCACGCCACCGTCGGCGGTCTCTCAGCGCGAAGGGCCAGCAGCAAGACCGCGGGAACGCCTCCGCAACCAGCCGGGCCACGCCCGCAGCAAACACCTCCACGCTCTCCCCCGGAGCACGCACACCCGCCGACAAGTTGGCCCCGAACCGGTCCATTGTCTTTGTTTAAAAGCTGCTCCCAGTCTCCCACGGGACGAGTTGGGAGGATCCGAAAATCCTCACCAGCTCCTGGTTGCAGTCGGCTCCCTCCGTCGGCGAAAGGAGCGGTTACACAAAACAAAAAGTCCACTTTCGACATCCATGCCGTGTGAGTGTCCGTCAAACAGCGCCTCCGGGCTTAAAAAGAGTCGTGGTCACCACACCACGTGTCCGCAAAATGGCCGGGAAGCTTATCAGCTAACTCGAAACTCACGTGTCCCGTGTAAAACTTTCTTCTTTTTTTTTTCAACACAGCAGTTAAAATAATCCCACCGCTGCCACCAATGTAGCCGAGTGTCCTGGGTTCGCATAATTTGGGTACTGATAAAATAAAATAATAAAAGGGAGTCATGAGAGCAGGTCCGGTCTCCACCACTTTATTGTTCCCTTCTTTACACCTATCTCCATACCCATCTATCACCTTCTTCAACAACCCGCCTTTATATAGACCTCTTACGTCACAGCCTTACGGCAACACTGGAGGGACACCCTGAACTGTTTGTTACATAAGTATGCCAGGGGTGCCCATTACGTCGATCGCGAGCTACCAGTCGACCGCGGGGGGTGTGTCAGTCGATCTCCAGCCAGGCTTTAAAAAAAAAATAGACCTAAAAATGAGTGATCATCAATCTTCACCAAGACGTCACTTAAATGACATTCACGGTACCGGAGGGTCTTGTGAGATGACGCTGGCTGCTGCAAGATCATTGTTATGAAAATATGACCGAGAGGAAGGCGAGAAACACTTTTTATTTCAACAGACTCTCGCGCCGTACCTTCCGTCGAAACTCTAAAGGCCGACTGCACATTTCCTATCTTCACAATAAAAGCCCTGCTTCATGCTGCCTGCGCTAACTAAATACAGAGTCTCGGAAAACTGGCGTGCACAAGCGATCCCTCAGAAAGCTGGCGTGCACAAGTGATGTGCACGCCAGCTTTCCGAGACTCTTATTTTGTTAGCGCAGGCAGCATGAAGCAGGGCTTTTATTGTGAAGATAGGAAACGTGCAGTCGGACTTTAGAGTTTTGACGGAAGGGACGGCGCGAAAGTCTGTTGAAATAAAAAGTGTTTCTCGCCTTCCTCTCTGTCATTTTTTCATAATAATGAACTGGCAGCAGCCAGCGTCATCTCACAAGACCCTCGGGTGCCGTGAATGTCAATCAAGCAAGCTACGGAATTTGCCGCCAATGTTTTTCTTATAAGGTGTATGGAAGCTGGATGAATTAGATGCCAAAAACCAACCACTTTCATGTGGTATTGTACAGAAACGACAACTTTTTTTCTCCTCCATTTGAAAATGTGGGCGTTGTCATCATTACTGTCTGATTCCAATCAATGCAAGTCATCAGAATCAGGTAATACACCAACTTATATTCTTGTCTTTGTGAAAGAAAGACATCTATACGTGTTACACATGCTTGTATTATCATTAAACACATTTAACTTGTTTACAAGAATGTCTCTTTCATAAATAAATAAATATAAATGATATATATAAATGAGGTAGATCCCCTTGAGTTGGTCAATTGAAAAGTAGCTCGCCTGCAGAAAAAGTGTGGGCACCCCTGATGTATGCCATTGAAATGAATTATATTTATATAGCGCTTTTTCTCTAGTGACTCAGAGCGCTTTACATAGTGAAACCCAATATCTAAGTTACATTTAAACCAGTGTGGGTGGCACTGGGAGCAGATGGGTAAAGTGTCTTGCCCGAGGACACAACGGCAGTGACTAGGATGGCGGAAGCGGGGATCGAACCTGGAACCCTCAAGTTGCTGGCCCGGCCGTTCTACCAACCGAGCTATTCCGCCCCGGTATAGCTCGGTTGAACACAGGTGACCAAAGTGCGGCCTGGGGGGCATTTGTGGCCCGTTGCTAATAATAATGATAATAGATTTTATTTGTAAAATAACTTTACATTGAGCAAACAACCTCAAAGTGCTACAGGGCATTTAAAAAACAAAACAACAACGCTAAAACCACAAATAGCTGTCCCCAACAAGTAAAATAAATAGTAAAAAATAAAATAAATACTAGAACAGCCTAATAGCTACAACTAGAATACATATATCTAAAAAGGTGACCAAAGTGCGGCCTGGCGGGCATTTGTGGCCCGTTGCTAATAATAATAATAATAGATTTTATTCGTAAAATAACTTTACATTGAGCAAACAACCTCAAAGTGCTACAGGGCATTTAAAAAACAAAACAACAACGTTAAAACCACAAATAGCTGTCCCCAACAAGTAAAATAAATAGTAAAAAATAAAATAAATACTAGAACAGCCTAATAGCTACAACTAGAATACATATATCTAAAAAAAGGCCTTTTAAAATAATTGGAAAAAAAAGAAAGGTATTTAAGCCTTTTTTTTAAAAGTCTGTGGTGCCCTCAGGTGGTCAGGGAGAGCGTTCCACAAACTGGGAGCGGTGGAGCTTTGTCCTCTGCGGTTGCTACATTGTTGACGGTCGGCGCCACATTTTTAAAACAAAAAACTGGAATAAAAGCGCTAACAGGTGAAATGGAATCACGCAAGAGCTTCCGTGCAGGCTGTTATGGTTTTTTTAAAGCCGTGAATTATCGACCTGTCCAAGGCTCCGATGACTCATGATCAAGTATTCCAATTTGGAAAAAAAATTGGGGGGAGTGGGGTATTACATATTTTGTGTGTTGCAAAAAAAACTCTCAAAGTTTTCTTTGACAAAAAGGGCATAAAACAAACCAAAAAACATGAAAAAAATAATACAAACTCATAACGATGGCTAGATCTGCAGTTGATTTAGATATTTTAAGCAATGAAAGTAAAAAAAAAAAAAAAAAAAGACTTATTTATCACATTTTTATAGATGGGGCCATTTTTGGATCACCAAGAATTTTAGTGGGATTTTTTTAAATTTAAAATGTCACCGGTAAAAATAATAATAAATAAATAAAATCACCAATGAATTATCGACTGATTACTTCAGATCTAAAATTCCACTAAGTATTGCATATTTTGTGTGTTTGCAATAAAAAAATGGGTTTTGACAAAAAGGGCATACAACATCCATCCATCCATCCATTTTCTACTGCTTGTCCCTTTCGAGGTCGCTGCACTGGGATAAACCCTCGACAAATGGCCACCCCATCGTACAAAATAATAATAAACATGTGATATCAACAGATCAACATGGGGAAGTTGATTTAAAGAGTTAAGCGTTGACTATCAAAATAAAATATATGACCCAAAGGGAATAAGCGGTAGAAAAATGGATGGACTTATATTTAAGCTTTTAATGAGTGGGACCTGGTACCAAACTTGACGGGAGGCGTAAAGGTCAAGAAAAAATGGATTTCTGTATTTGTTTTGAGAATGAAAAATATCCAAATGCTTTATTGTTCAGTGTGTGGCCCCCAGGGGACAAAGTCTGTATTAGAAGATTGTACAGGTGCACATTTGTAAATATTCTTTTTCAAATGTCACGTTACCTGTGTCATTTAAACTCATCTTTGGCCACCTCACCATTGCATTACCATTCTAGTAAAAATGGGTTATTGATGTATAAATAAGTCTTTTTGATTGATTGATTGAAACTTTTATTAGTAGATTGCACAGTTCAGTACATATATTCCCTACAATTGACCACTAAATGGTAACACCCCAATAAGTTTTTCAACTTGTTTAAGTCGGGGTCCACGTTAATCAATTCATGGTAAAAATTCACTTGCAACTTTTCCGAACAGCGCATTTGTAATAAGAAACCGTTAAATCAATGTTTTGTATGTTATATTAAATGTCTGCAAAACCGGAACATCCATCCATCCATCCATCTTCTTCCGCTTATCCGAGGTCGGGTCGCGGGGGCAACAGCCTAAGCAGGGAAACCCAGACTTCCCTCTCCCCAGCCACTTCGTCTAGCTCTTCCCGGGGGATCCCGAGGCGTTCCCAGGCCAGCCGGGAGACATAGTCTTCCCAACGTGTCCTGGGTCTTCCCCGTGGCC
Source organism: Nerophis ophidion (assembly GCF_033978795.1). Lineage (NCBI taxonomy): Eukaryota > Metazoa > Chordata > Actinopteri > Syngnathiformes > Syngnathidae > Nerophis > Nerophis ophidion. The sequence continues at coordinate 58,813,277 of NC_084620.1, forward strand.
TCCTACCGGTTGGACGTGCCCCAAACACCTCCCTAGGGAGGCGTTCGGGTTGCATCCTGACCAGATGCCCGAACCACCTCATCTGGCTCCTCTCGATGTGGAGGAGCAGCGGCTTTACTTTGAGTTCCTCCCGGATGGCAGAGCTTCTCACCCTATCTCTAAGGGAGAGACCTGGCAACTCATTTGGGCCGCTTGTACCCGTGATCTTATCCTTTCGGTCATGACCCAAAGCTCATGACCATAGGTGAGGATGGGAACGTAGATCGACCGGTAAATTGAGAGCTTTGCCTTCCGGCTCAGCTCCTTCTTCACCACAACGGATCGGTACAACGTCCGCATTACTGAAGACGCCGCACCGATCCGCCTGTCGATCTCACCATCCACTCTTCCCCCACTCGTGAACAAGACTCCTAGGTACTTGAACTCCCCCACTTGGGGCAGGGTCTCCTCCCCAACCCGGAGATGGCATTCCACCCTTTTCCGGGCGAGAACCATGGACTCGGACTTGGAGGTGCTGATTCTCATTCCGGTCGCTTCACACTCGGCTGCGAACCGATTCAGTGAGAGCTGAAGATCCCGGTCAGATGAAGCCATCAGGACCACATCATCTGCAAAAAGCAGAGACCTAATCCTGCGGTCACCAAACCGGAACCCCTCAACGCCTTGACTGCGCCTAGAAATTCTGTCCATAAAAGTTATGAACAGAATGGGTGACAAAGGACAGCCTTGGCGGAGTCCAACCCTCACTGGAAATGTGTTCGACTTACTGCCGGCAATGCGGACCAAGCTCTGGCACTGATCGTACAGGGAGCGGACCGCCACAATAAGACAGTCTGATACCCCATACTCTCTGAGCACTCCCCACAGGACGTCCCGAGGGACACGGTCCAATGCCTTCTCCAAGTCCACAAAGCACATGTAGACTGGTTGGGCAAACTCCCACGCACCCTCAAGAACCCTGCCGAGAGTATAGAGCTGGGCCACAGTTCCACGACCAGGACGAAAACCACACTGTTCCTCCTGAATCCGAGGTTCGACTATCCGGCGTAGTCTCCTCTCCAGTACAGCTCAATAAACCTTACCGGGAAGGCTGAGGAGTGTGATCCCACGATAGTTGGAACACACCCTCCGGTCCCCCTTCTTAAAGAGAGGAACCACCACCCCGGTCTGCCAATCCAGAGGTACCGCCCCCGATGTCCACGCCATGCTGCAGAGTCTTGTCAACCAAGACAGCCCCACAGCTTCCAGAGCCTTAAGGAACTCCGGGCGGACCTCATCCACCCCTGGAACATGAGTGCTCTAAAATAAATAGAATCTTAGAAGTGTCTGCATGACTTTTTTTTTTACAAGAAATACATCGATCATTGATGTTGACTAATCGATTCTATAATCCTCCATGTCCGAATTGTGATGAATCTAAAAATGGATGATTCCCCCAACTCTTGTACCATGAATTGATTAGTGAAGTGAAGTGAAGTGAAGTGAATTATATTTATATAGCGCTTTTCTCTAGTGACTCAAAGCACTTTACATAGTAAAACCCAATATTTATGTTACATTTAAACCAGTCTGGGTGGGACTGGGAGCAGGTGGGTAAAGTGTCTTGCCCAAGGACACAATGGCAGTGACTAGGATGGCGGAAGCGGGAATCGAACCTGCAACCCTCAAGTTGCGGGCACGGCCACTCTACCAACCGAGCTATGCCGCCACACTGTGAACCCACACCAAACAGGAATGACAAACACAATTCGGGAGAACATCCGCACCGTAACACAACATAAACACAACAGAACCAATACCCAGAACCCCTTGCAGCACTACTGTAACTCTTCAGGGACGCTACAATATTTTCTTTTCTTGCATCCAGTGGCCCCCAGGTGAATTGAGTTTGAGACCCCTGCTGTAGACAGAACCACTGCACGTTGGCATTTTTGTCGTTGTTCGGTACTACAGACCTCGCCCTTAGGGAACCCACTAAATAACGTGGAAAAATATTCTCATTTATTGAGGTCATGTTCTAGAAAAAAATGAGGTAACAATTTGCATAGAAGGTGATACATCTCTGGAGCAGAAACCGATGGATTATTGTGCTTTGACTTCCCCTCAAAAGGAAACCCGGTCGAGTATTTTTGTACAAGATCCTCCAGTATGGAGGTCAATTTCACCCAGACGTGCGTAGGGGTGTAACGGTACGTGCATTTGTATTGAACCGTTTCGGTATGGGGGTTTCGCTTCGTTTCGGAGGTGTACCGAACGAGTTCCACACAGACATATTAAGTAGCGCACCGCACGTTGTGTACACAAAGCATACCGAGGCACCATGAATTGATTAACGTGGACCCTGACTTAAACAAGTTCAAAAACTTATTGGGGTGTTACCATTTATTGGTCAATTGTAGGGAATATGTACTGTACTGTGCAATGTACTAATCAAAGTTTCAATCAATCAAAGTTTGAACATAGTATTATATGTGTGAAATGTCAAAGAATAACATTGATATCAAGCCACAGACAACTGCGCTTCTGAATGGTGCCGCGATACACAAAAGCAAACAAAAGGCTCATCTATCATCCACCAATCAACCACGTCTCGCAAGCATAAAATGTCAGCATGCTAATATAGGAGATATTAGCATGCTTCCAAGATGGCACCCAGTATCAAAAATCATGATTTTTAGGTGTTAACATACAACGGTAGTTAAAAACCTATCATAAAACGTTAGCATGCTTAAATAGGCCACAGTATCGGAAATCACGTTTTTTTTTTTTAGGTTTCAACATACAAAACGATCTAAAAAGCTAGCAGAAATGCTAGCATGCTAACATTCTCACAAGTATGGTAACGGTTAATGTGGTCAACAGCACAGAGTATCACAAACCATGATTTTAAGCTTGAAACATACACAGCTGAGTAGAAAGCAGGCTTAAAACAGTCGCATGCTAATATAGGAGATGTTGGCATACTTCCTAAAAAGTCAAGTTTTTTTTTAGGTTTAAACTAGGGATGCACCGAAATGAAAATTTGTGGCCGAAGCCGAATAAAAATTAAACGCTTGGCCAAATACCGAATAATGAATGCAGTTTTTCATAATTTTTTTAATATTGCATAAATAGCCTAGAATAAATATTAAGACATGTTTTTCAAATGAAGTAATTTTTTATCGAATATTGCCTTTTTTTAAATATTCCAGTAGCCTTTGCTTTTCAAAAAAAGCACAAAGTTTTTCATTTATATTAGGCCTTCAAACAAAATATGCATTCAAAAAAAAAATAAAGTGCATTAAAGTGGATAAACCCACAACAAATGAATGATTGTCCTTTTGGCAAAAGTCTGCTTAGCCACAGTAGATATGCTAATAATGTAAACAGAAGGCTCAAGTAAATCTCAATTAAGTGTGTGCTTGTAACCTCATACACTTATACAGGTAGCCTACACAACAGGCTAATAATATAAACAGAGGCCCCACTAAATCTCAATAAGTGTGTGCTTGTAACCTCATACACTTATACAGGTACACAACATATCCCAACGTCACCACGTCAAAAAATTGCATCACACGCCACTATTCCACCTTGTTTTTAACTCATCCCACCGAAGGCCGAGTGTGGCTTTTTTTGCCATATTCGGCCGAATATATTCGGTTACCGATTAATCGGTGCATCCCTAGTTCAAACTTACAAAATGAGTAAAAATCAGACCTATATAGGAGATGTTGGCATACTTCCAGAATGGCACCCAGTCTAAAAAGTCACGTTTTTTTTAGGTTTAAACTTACAAAATGAGTAGAAATAAGACCTATATAGGAGATGTTTATTACACTTCCAAGATGTCCTCAAAAGTTGCCAGCAGTGCAGCAGCAGGCCCATAATAACGGTGTGAGGGTCACTGCTCTTGCGAACTGTACTGGGGCTCCATCTTCCAACCAGGTGCCATCTCTTCCAGGTGAAAAGGAATGCCTGTGCTCAGGAATCCAACTGCTGCCTCTGACCGAGCCTCCCGACTGCCAGCACAGCAACAAAACCTTCCGCTACACCTGTGTCAAAGGTTATGTGCGGAAGGCGGGGACCTCCAACCTCATCAAGTGCCGAGACGGTTCTTGGTGGTCCATCGCCCCTCTAAAATGTATACGTAAGTCTGTATTCACCACGGTCCATCGCCTCTCTCACGTGTATACATAAGTCTGTATTCACCACGGTCCATCGCCTCTCTCACATGTATACGTAAGTCTGTATTCACCACGGTCCATTGCCTCTCTCACATGTATACATAAGTCTGTATTCACCATGGTCCATCGCCTCTCTCACATGTATACATAAGTCTGTATTCTCCACGGTCCATCGCCTCTCTCACATGTCTACGTAAGTCTGTATTCACCACGGTCCATTGCCTCTCTCACATGTATACATAAGTCTGTATTCACCATGGTCCATCGCCTCTCTCACATGTATACATAAGTCTGTATTCACCATGGTCCATTGCCTCTCTCACATGTATACATAAGTCTGTATTCACCATGGTCCATCGCCTCTCTCACATGTATACGTAAGTCTGTATTCACCACGGTCCATTGCCTCTCTCACATGTATACGTAAGTCTGTATTCACCACGGTCCATCACCTCTCTCACATGTATACATAAGTCTGTATTCACCATGGTCCATCGCCTCTCTCACATGTATACATAAGTCTGTATTCACCACCTCTCTCACATGTATACATAAGTCTGTATTCACCATGGTCCATCACCTCTCTCACATGTATACATAAGTCTGTATCCACCACCTCTCTCACATGTATACATAAGTCTGTATTCACCATGGTCCATCACCTCTCTCACATGTATACATAAGTCTGTATTCACCATGGTCCATCACCTCTCTCACATGTATACGTAAGTCTGTATTCACCACGGTCCATCACCTCTGTCACATGTATACATAAGTCTGTATTCACCATGGTCCATCGCCTCTCTCACTTGTATGCATAAGTCTGTATTCACCACCTCTCTCACATGTATATATAAGTCTGTATTCACTACGGTCCATCGCCTCTCTCACATGTATACATAAGTCTGTATTCACCATGGTCCATCGCCTCTCTCACATGTATACGTAAGTCTGTATTCTCCACGGTCCATCACCTCTCTCACATGTATACGTAAGTCTGTATTTACCATGGTCCATCACCTCTCTCACATGTATACGTGAGTCTGTATTCACCACGGTCCATCGCCTCTCTCACATGTATACGTAAGTCTGTATTCACCATGGTCCATCACCTCTCTCACATGTATACGTAAGTCTGTATTCACCACGGCCCATCACCTCTGTCACATGTATACATAAGTCTGTATTCACCATGGTCCATCGCCTCTCTCACTTGTATGCATAAGTCTGTATTCACCACCTCTCTCACATGTATATATAAGTCTGTATTCACCACGGTCCATCGCCTCTCTCACATGTATACATAAGTCTGTATTCACCATGGTCCATTGCCTCTCTCACATGTATACGTAAGTCTGTATTCTCCACGGTCCATCACCTCTCTCACATGTATACGTAAGTCTGTATTTACCATGGTCCATCACCTCTCTCACATGTATACGTGAGTCTGTATTCACCACGGTCCATCGCCTCTCTCACATGTATACGTAAGTCTGTATTCACCATGGTCCATCACCTCTCTCACGTGTGTACGTAAGTCTGTGATCTGTATTGTTACAACTCAACTGTATCAACAAGGTCTACACCAGGGGTGCCCACACTTTTTCTGCAGGCGAGCTACTTTTCAATTGACCAACTCGAGGGGATCTACCTCATTTATATATATCATTTATATTTATTTATTTATGAAAGAGACATTTTTGTAAACAAGTTAAATGTGTTTAATGATAATACAAGCATGTGTAACACATATAGATGTCTTTCTTTCACGAAGACAAGAATATAAGTTGGTGTATTACCTGATTCTGATGACTTGCATTGATTGGAATCAGACAGTAATGATGATAACGGCCACATTTTCAAATGGAGGAGAAAAAAAGTTGTCCTTTCTGTACAATACCACATGAAAGTGGTTGGTTTTTGGCATCTAATTCATCCAGCTTCCATACACTTTACAAGAAAAACATTGGCGGCAAATTCCGTAGCTTGCTTGATTGACATTCACGGCACCCGAGGGTCTTGTGAGATGACGCTGGCTGCTGCCAGTTCATTATTATGAAAAAGTGACAGAGAGGAAGGCGAGAAACACTTTTTATTTCAACAGACTTCCGCGCCGTCCCTTCCGTCAAAACTCTAAAGGCCGACTGCACATTTCCTATCTTCACAATAAAAGCCCTGCTTCATGCTGCCTGCGCTAACAAAATAAGAGTCTCGGAAAGCTGGCGTGCACAAGCGATGTGCACGCCAGCTTTCTGAGGGATCGCTTGTGCACGCCAGTTTTCCGAGACTCTGTATTTAGTTAGTGCAGGCAGCATGAAGCAGGGCTTTTATTGTGAAGATAGGAAATGTGCAGTCGGCCTTTAGAGTTTTGACGGAAGGGACGGCGCGAGAGTCTGTTGAAATAAAAAGTGTTTCTCGCCTTCCTCTCGGTCATATTTTCATAATAATGATCTTGCAGCAGCCAGCGTCATCTCACAAGACCCTCCGGTACCGTGAATGTCATCTAAGTGACGTCTTGGTGAAGATTGATGATCACTAATTTTTAAGTCTATTTTTTTTAAAAGCCTGGCTGGAGAGCGACTGACACACCCCCCGCGGTCGACTGGTAGTTCGCGATCGACGTAATGGGCACCCCTGGTCTATATCTTTATTAACAAGACAAACATGCCCTCACAAACAATCAGAAATCACAAAGATTAACAACCATATTGCTACCGTAATAAACATTTAATAAAGTAAAACATATCGAAATAGGAGGGGCTGACGAGAAAGAAGCCGACATGGGAGGAGAATGGAGGAGACAGGGCCGTGTGTGAAAAAGTGAAATAAGTCGGCTTTGGCATATATTGCCAAAATAGTCTATTCTCATCACAATTAAAATTTACTGTGTTATGAAGCCTGCTTTTTCCATACTTGTGAGCGCCCGTTAATGTACTTTTTTGTTTTCTTAGGGTGATTCCCTCATCCTTTCCACGCTGGTCTGTTGTGTTTGTTAAAGTAGTTGGTAAAGTTTGCAAAGAGAGAGGTTTGTAAATGGAGGTGTGACTCTACTTAATGCTACATGCCCATATTTGACCTTTTGTTTACATCCTCGCCCTAACGTTTCTGCCGAGTGACACTAGTCACAGTTTAGACAAAGACTGTTATGAAAATGTTTCATCTGTGTATTCAACAACCAGCTTTTCTACTTCCTCTTTTCTTTGTCTGTCGGGTTACATCGTGGTTGTCTCTGTCAATGCATACTAGGGTTGTCCACAAACCAATATTTTGGTACCGGTACCAAAATGTATTCTGATGCTCTCCTAAATAAAGGTGACCACAAAAATGTCATTATAGTCTTTATTGTAACGAAAAATGTTCGTGTAGATCACCAGGTCGCCCGTAAGGACCAGATGAGTCGCCCGCTGGCCTGTTCTAAAAATAGCTCAAATAGCAGCACTTACCAGTTAGCTGCCTCTATTTTTTAAATTGTATTTATTTACTAGCAAGCTGGTCTCGCTTTGCTGGACATTTTTAATTCTAAGAGAGACAAAACTCAAATAGAATTTAAAAATCCAAGAAAATATTTTAAAGACTTGGTCTTCACTTGTTTAAATACATTCTTTTTTTTTTTTTTTTTTTACTTTGCTTCTTATTACTTTTAGAAAGACAATTTTAGAGAAAAAAATACAACCTTAAAAATGATTTTAGGATTTTTAAACACCTTTTTACCTTTTAAATTCCTTCCTCTTCTTTCCTGGCAATTTAAATTAATATTCAAGTAGTTTTCTTTTTTTTTATTGTAAAGAATAATAAATACATTTTGATTTAATTCTTCATTTTAGCTTCTGTTTGTGATTAAAATTAAAAAAATATATTCGGGCAAATCTACAAAATCTGTAGAATCAAATTTAAATCTTATTTCAAAGTCTTTAGAATTGCTTTTAAAATTTTTGTTCTGGAAAATCTAGAAGAAATAATGATTTGTCTTTGTTAGAAATATAGCTTGGTCCAATTTGTTATATATTCTAAAAAAGTGCAGATTGGATTTTAACCTATTTAAAACATGTCATCGAAATTCTAAAATTAATCTTAATCAGGAAAAATCACTAATGATGCTCCATAAATTATTTTTTTATTTTTTTCAAAAAGATTCGAAGTAGCTAGTTTTTTTCTTATTTGTTTCGGTTGAATTTTAAAGAGTCGAAATTGAAGATAAACTATGTTTCAAAATTTAATTTTTATTTTTTTTCCTGTTTTCTCCTCTTTTAAACCGTACAATTAAGTGTTTTTTTCATCATTTATTCCCTACAAAAAACCTTCCGTAAAAGGAAAAAAAATGTACGACGGAATTACAGACAGAAATACCCATTTTATATTTATATCTACTTATTTATTAAAGGTAAATTGAGCAAATTGGCTATTTCTGGCAATTTATTTAAGTGTGTATCAAACTGGTAGCCCTTCGCATTAATCAGTACCCAAGAAGTAGCTCTTGGTTTCAAAAAGGTTGCTGACCCCTGGTGTAGATGAAACATATGTTTATTATTGTCATTTAATCCTTCCTTAAATAAAATGTTGAACATACTAGACAACTTGTCTTTTAGTAGTAAGTAAACAAAGACTCCTAACTAGTCTGCAGTAACATATTGTGTCATTTATACACCTATTATTTTATACACATTATGAGGGACAAACTGTAAACATGGATTATAAATCTATTTGTTCATTTACTGTTAATATCTGCTTATTTTCTGTTTTAACATGTTCTATCTACACTTCTGTTCAAATGTAATAATCACTTATTCTTCTCTTCTTTGATACTTGACATTATTTTTGGATGATACCACACATTTAGGTAGGGATCATGTCGATACCAAGTAGTTACAGGATCGTAAATTGGTCAAAGTCCTCATGTGTCCAGGGACATATTTACTGACATTATAAATATAATATGAATTTAAAAAAAAAGGAAAAAAGATTTTGTCACGCTAAAAATATTGATGTAATCATAGTAGTATCGACTAGATACACCCCTGTACTTGGTATCATTACAGTGGATGTCAGGTGTAGATCCAACCATGGCATTTGGTGACATTGTGACGGCAGTGAGCTATTGTATCCTCCCACGGTGTTTAGCTGTTCCTCATCCTCCAGTGATAATGTTACTTGTAAGAAACTCTTTATTTGTCGCCACGGAGACCAGGATTAGTCATTTAGAAGTAGCTTAAACACTGTGGATGGATGTTAGCTGCATGTGTTAAAGCAGCTCTTCCTGAGGGGTTTTCAGTGGTAGAACTTCACCTTTATCTTGACTTTTTACACCAAAATGCGTCCATTCTCCCTTTTCTGTCTACACACTGTGTCTGCTTGTAAGTACTTTGTGTGTGTGCGCTGCCCAAAGTGCTCCTCTGCTCCTAAAACCAGATATGTCATATGATTCATTAGTTTCACGGTACTTTTATAGTACCTGTGTACCGTACAACCCTAATGCATACTAATATTTCTGTGCTTTTCAGCCGACCCTAAGGCCACACCCCAAGGCGACCCTAAGGCCACACCCCAAGGCGACCCTAAGGCCACACCCCAAGGCGACGCTAAGGCCACACCCCAAGGCGACGCTAAGGCCACACCCCAAGGCGACGCTAAGGCCACACCCCAAGGCGACGCTAAGGCCACACCCCAAGGCGACCCTAAGGCCACACCCCAAGGCGACCCTAAGGCCACACCCCAAGGCGACCCTAAGGCCACACCCCAAGGCGACCCTAAGGCCACACCCCAAGGCGACGCTAAGGCCACACCCCAAGGCGACCCTAAGGCCACACCCAAAGCCCCCAACATCACCCAAGCAGGTGAGTGTCCTTGCCTAATTATCCATCCATTCATTTTCTACCGCTTATTCCCTTTGGGGTCGTGGGGGGCGCTGGTGCCTATTCCAGCTACAATCGGGTGGAAGGTGGGGCACACACCCTGGACAAGTCGCTACCTCACAGAGACAGACAACATTCACACTGACATTCACACACTACAATTTTCAACTGTGAGACAGAATGTGAAAAAAAATATCCAGGAATTCACATTGTAGGAATTTAAAAGAATTTATTTGTAAATTATGGTGGAAAATAATTATTTGGTCAAGCATTCAAAGCTCTCACTGATGGAAGGAGGTTTTGGCTCAAAATCTCACGATACATGGCCCCATTCATTCTTTCCTTAACACGGATCAGTCGTCCTGTCCACTTAGCAGAAAAACAGCCCCAAAACATGATGTTTCCACCCCCATGCTTCACAGTAGGTATGGTGTTCTTGGGATGCAACTCAGTATTCTTCTTCCTCCAAACACGAGGAGTTGAGTTTATACCAAAACGGATACATGGATGATACAGCTGAGGATGGTCAGATGAAACCAAAATAGAACTTTTTGGTATAAACTCAACTGGTCGTGTTTGGAGGAAGAAGAATACTGAGTTGCATCCCAAGAACACCAGACCTACTGTAAAGCATGTCTCTCACAGTTGAAGTGTACCTATGATGAAAATGACAGACCTCTGTCATCATTTTAAGCGAGAGAACTTGCACAGTCTGTGGCTGACTAAATACTTTTTAGCCCCACTGTAGCAGCTGCTTCAATATCAGCGCTGCACTATAAAATGTCCTCGCGTTCTCAGTAGTTTGCGGACCGGCTGTATTTCTTGCCGTGTGTTCAGTGTCACTTTCACCTTGGCTTACTTCAGTTGACTCAGTTGTGTCTGTACCTGATGGATGAGGTAGCCTGTCGATCAGCTTATCTGCAGACAAAGTCTCCACAAAAACCAGTTGGCAGACGTTGCGCTTGAAACAGAGTCAGCCTCCTCTTTCATTGATCCTGCCTGCAACATAAGAAGACAGGGAAAGAGGAGCACGAAGGTGTAAATAAAGATATATTCACAAGTATTAGTAGTTGAAATATACTATCAAAGCCTTTTTTTTAATTATTTATTATTATTTTGATATTTTCCATCATAAAAGTGTTTTACATCGCTGCCAAAAAAAAGCTTCTGTTGTTACCTGAAGTTTGAAGCATCACAATCTTCATGTTTCTGCACCGTATTTAAAAACATTCGTCGTAGTTGCTTCATTCTCAGCACCTCCTGATGAACAATTATCCGTTGGCGGATGATCCTCTCGCAGAATATGTTGTAGCGGGCAACAAAGGTTGGTTGACTTCTGAAAAGAAACACACACACAGATTTAAATATGTGCCAAAAGGTATGCGGTGAAGATTGTAGCTACATACAAACAGCCTTTACAAGTGCTTCTAAAACAAATGTAATATCATGGAAAAGTCCATTCAAAAAGTTAAACTTTTATTTATTCTATATTCATTTCATAATTATTGACACTGCATCAATAATCCTTCCATCCATTTTCTACCGCGTGGGGTGCTGGAGCCTATCTCAGCTGCATTATGAAATGTAATTTACAGGTGCTGTTCATATTATTAGAATATCATGAAAAAGTTGATTTATTTCAGTAATTTCATTCAGAAGATGAAACTTAAATATTATATCAATTCATTACACACATAGTGATATATTTGAAATGTTTATTTCTTTAAATTTGGATGATTAGTACTGACAATTACTGAAAATCCCAAATTCAGTATCTCAGAAAATTAGAATATTAGTTACGACTAGTACCAAAAAATATTTTTTTAGAAATGTGGGCCAACTGAACAGTATGAAGATGGAAAGTTTCAGCATGTACGGCAATCAATACTTAGTTGCAGCTCCTTTTGCCTGAATTGTGGCATAAAGTCAACCAGTCTGTTGCACTCCTCAGGTGTTATGAGAGCCCAGCTTGCTTTAATAGTGGCCTTCAGCTCTTCAGCATTGTTGGGTCTGGCATCTGGCATCTTCCCCTTCACAATACTTTTCTATGGGGTTAAGGTCAGGTGAGTTTGCAGGCCAATCAAGAACAGGGATACCATGGTCCTTAAACCAGGTACTGGTAGATTTGGCACTGTGTGCAGGTGCCAAGTCATGTTGGAAAATGAAATCTTCACCTCCATAAAATTGGTCCGCGGCAGGCAGCATAAAGTGTTGTAAAACTTCCTGGTAGACTGCTGCATTGACCCTAGACCTCAGGAAACACAGTGGACCAACACCAGCAGATGACATGGCTCCCCAGACCATTACCCATTGTGGAAATTTGACACTGGACTTCAGGCCACGTGGATTCTGTGCCTCTCCTGTCTTCCTCCACACTCTGGGACCTTGATTTCCAAAGGAGATACAACATTTACTTTAATCTGAAAACATATTTTTGGACCACTCAGCAGCAGTCCAGTCCTTTTTGTCTTGAGCCCAGGCGAGACGCTTTTGACGTTGTCTCATATTCAAGAGTGGCTTTACACAAGGAATGCGACAGCTGAAGCCCATATCTTGCATACGTCGGTGCGTGGTGGTTCTTGAAGCACTGACTCCAGCTGCAGTCCACTCTTTGTGGACACATTTTTGAATCAGTTTTGTTTGACAATCCTCTCCAGGGCGCGGTTATCCTTCTTACTTGTACACTTTTTTCTACCACATCTTTGTCTTCCCTTGCCTCTCTATTAATGTGCTTGGACACAGAGCTCTGGGAACATCCAACCTCTTTGGCAATGACCTTTTGTGTCTTGCACTCCTTCTTTAAAGTATCAATGGTCATCTTTTGGACAGTTGTCCAGTCAGCAGTCTTCCCCATGATTGTGTGTCATACAGAATCAAAACGAGAGACCATTTAAAGGCTTTTCCAGGTGTTTTGAGTTAGTTAGCTAATTAGAGTGTGGCACCAGGTGTCTTCAATATCTGACCTTTTCAGCATATTCTAATTTTCTGAGATGTTGAATTGAGGGTTTTCATTGGTTGTCAGCTATAATCATCTCCTTTTTGGCAAAAAAACACTTGAAATGTATCAGTCTGTTTGGAATGAATGTATACATTCTACAAGTTTGACTTTTTAAATGGAATTAATGAAATAAACCCACTTTTTCATGATATTCTAATAATATGACCAGCACCTGTATAGTGTGTATATAATTGATAATGCCTTTTAATAACTCACATTTCTCCATCTGCAGTTCCAGTAACTACTACATCAGACTTTGTCATGAAGCTGCATGTGTAGTCTGGAACTGGCCTAAAAATAAGAGATGATTAAATGGGTAGCACGGTAGAAGGGGGGTTAGTGCGTCTGCCTCACAATACGAAGGTCCTGAGTAGTCCTGGGTTCAATCCCAGGCTCGGGATCTTTCTGTGTGGAGTTTGCATGTTCTCCCCGTGACTGCGTGGGTTCCCTACAGGTACTCCCGCTTCCTCCCACCTCCAAAGACATGCACCTGAGGATAGGCCCCTCCCTCCTCCAAAGACATGCACCTGGGGATAGGCCCCTCCCACCTCCAAAGACATGCACCTGGGGATAGGCCCCTCCCACTTCCAAAGACATGCACCTGGGGATAGGCCCCTCCCACCTCCAAAGACATGCACCTGGGGATAGGTGCCTCCCACCTCCAAAGACATGCACCTGGGGATAGGTCCCTCCCACCTCCAAAGACATGCACCTGGGGATAGGCCCCTCCCACCTCCAAAGACATGCACCTGGGGATAGGCCCCTCCCACCTCCAAAGACATGCACCTGGGGATAGGCCCCTCCCACCTCCAAAGACATGCACCTGGGGATAGGCCCCTCCCACCTCCAAAGACATGCACCTGGGGATAGGCCCCTCCCACCTCCAAAGACATGCACCTGGGGATAGGCCCCTCCCACTTTCAAAGACATGCACCTGGGGATAGGTCCCTCGCACCTCCAAAGACATGCACCTGGGGATAGGCCCCTCCCACCTCCAAAGACATGCACCTGGGGATAGGCCCCTCCCACTTTCAAACTTATGCACCTGGGGATATGCCCCTCCCACCCCCAAAGACATGCACCTGGGGATAGGTTGATTGGCAACACTAAATGGTCCCTAGTGTGTGAATGTTGTCTGACTATCTGTGTTGGCCCTGCGATGAGGTGGTGACTTGTCCAGGGTGTACCCCGCCTGCCGCCCGATTGTAGCTGAAATAGGCTCCAGCGCCCCCCGCCACCCTGAAAGGAATAAGCGGTAGGAAATGGATGGATAAATGTTTTAAATGCGTGTGTGTGTTTTACCTGCTGAAAGCGTGTGTGCCTGTGAAAGATGCTCCTTCTGCCGGTCGCCTCCCGCAGGGACTCTCTTGTCCGTTTCCTTGCAAATGACACACCTGGCAGGAAGCACAGAAGCGAGAGGCAGGCCCGTCTTCCATCTTAGTTTTTTCTTTGGAATGTCACCCGTCGAGCCTGAAGCGTTGTCAGACGCCACAAACTCATCTTGATCCACTTCCAGCCGTTTGGCCAGATTTTCAGCAGAATCCAAACGCTTCTTGTCAATGAAGCGCCGGTCACAAGTCGGGTGAAGCTCAGCGTCATCAGAATATCTTTAAATCGATACAACATTTCGGGCTCCAGTACTCTGGAATGCCCTCCCGGTAACAGTTCGAGATGGTCTCACATTAAAACTCATCTGTATACTCTAGCCTTTAAATAGACCTCCTTTTTAGACCAGTTGATCTGCCGCTTCTTTTCTTTCTCCTATGTCTCCCCCTCCCTTGTGGAGGGGGTCCGGTCCGATGACCATGGATGAAGTACTGGCTGTCCAGAGTCGAGACCCAGGATGGACCGCTCGCCTGTATCGATTGGGAACATCTCTACGCTGCTGATCCGCCTCCGCTTGGGATGGTTTCCTGTGGACGGGCCTCTCGCTGCTGTCTTGGATCCGCTTTGAACTGAACTCTCGCGGCTGTGTTGGAGCCACTATGGATTGAACTTTCACAGTATCATGTTAGACCCGCTCGACATCCATTGCTTTCGGTCCCCAAGAGGGGGGGGGTTGCCCACATCTGAGGTCCTCTCCAAGGTTTCTCATAGTCAGCATTGTCACTGGCGTCCCATTGGATGTGAATTCTCCCTGCCCACTGGGTGTGAGTTTTCCTTGCCCTTTTGTGGGTTCTTCCGAGGATGTTGTAGTCATAATGATTTGTGATTTGGGGCTATATAAATAAACATTGATTGATTGATTGATTGATTGATCTCTACGCTGCTGATCCACCTCCCCTTGGGATGATTTCCTGTGGACGGGACTCTCGCTGCTGTCTTGGATCCGCTTTAAACTGAACTCTCGCGGCTGTGTTGGAGCCACTATGGATTGAACTTTCACAGTATCATGTTAGACCCGCTCCACATCCATTGCTTTCGGTCCCCTAGAGAGGGGGAGTAGCCCACATCTGAGGTCCTTTCCAAGGTTTCTCATAGTCAGCATTGTCACTGGCGTTCCACTGGATGTGAATTCTCCCTGCCCACTGGGTGTGAGTTTTCCTTGCCCTTTTGTGGGTTCTTCCGAGGATGTTGTAGTCATAATGATTTGTGCAGTCCTTTGAGACATTTGGGATTTGGGGCTATATAAATAAACATTGATTGATTGATTGAATATCTCAGTTGCTTTGTGAGACTTGCCATCACGGCAAAGCCCCCGTTTGAAACAATTCCTGTGAGTATCCCAGCTTCTGATAGTGAAATCATTCACCTCTTCATTCCTAACAGACGTAACATGCATGGAGCACATTTTGTTGTTCTTTTTTCTAACTTTTTAAGGTGTTTTAGAGTATTTTCCTCTTCGTCGCTAGACGTTGTTGAGACCGCCATCTTGGATCTGCGCTGCACCCCAATTAGTCGAATGTGAAGCACGTGACAAAAACGTCACCTCTTGAGACGAAAATATCGTTACGCCAAGCAAGAAATAGTCTCGACTTTGAACACTAAATTCAGTAATGCGGACGCTGTATCGATCCGTTGTGGTGAAGAAGGAGCTGAGCCGGAAGGCAAAGCTCTCAATTTACCGGTCGATCTACGTTCCCATCCTCACCTATGGTCATGAGCTTTGGGTCATGACCGAAAGGATAAGATCACGGGTACAAGCGGCCCAAATGAGTTTGGGTCTCTCCCTTAGAGATAGGGTGAGAAGCTCTGCCATCCGGGAGGAACTCAAAGTAAAGCCGCTGCTCCTCCACATGGAGAGGAGCCAGATGAGGTGGTTCGGGCATCTGGTCAGGATGCCACCCGAACGCCTCCCTAGGGAGGTGTTTAGGGCACGTCCAACCGGTAGGAGGCCACGGGGAAGACCCAGGACACGTTGGGAAGACTATGTCTCCCGGCTGGCCTGGGAACGCCTCGGGATCCCCGGGGAAGAGCTAGACGAAGTGGCTGGGGAGAGGGAAGTCTGGGCTTCACTGCTTAGGTTGTTGCCCCCGCGACCCGACCTCGGATAAGCGGAAGAAGATGGATGGATGGATGTATGCCTGTGGAGAACTTATTTTTTTCTCATTGAAAACCAAAATATCTTTTTTAAGAACCAAAAATGATTTAGTACCACCACAGTTGGAGAATCCCTGGTGACCGACCTGTTTATTACGACATTTTGGCTTCCAATGCTCATTTATGACCCCACTGACACAAATATAAGACGGCCCTTATTATAACAGTCAACTGGCGGCCCGCAGGCCACATTCGGTCCACCAAAGCTCTTCATTTGGCTTGCCGAGCATCACCTAAATAGTTTTGATGAAACCATTCAAAGCAGGGTTTCAAACCGGGGTGGTAGTACTCCTGCCACCCCCGCAGGGGGCGACGGCCAGGCGGCAGTGGGGTGAGTAGAAGAAGACACCATCGACTTTGGAAAAAATGTAAATTAAACTTCCATTTCTTCATGCTGTTAACTATCTGTCCAGCTGCACACGCTGGAAAAGAGTAGCGAGCGCGGAATAGAGAATGTGTTGACAGTGCAGAGTGAAAGTGGACTTTGTAACGAAGTCAACACAGTCTCAAAAGAATTGAACCTGCGGACGCACTTTCTGATCAAACATCCACTTTTTGATGTCCGGCCCCTGGGCCCTCTTCATGATGTATGGTTGAGTTCAGAGTTTGCCACCATATTAACCTCTAGACCATGACCTAGAAGTAGAGCGTCTTATATTTGTGTCTGTATGTCTACTGTGAAAGTAGAAGTAGAGTGTCTTATATTTGTGTCAGTATGTTTGTTGTGAAAGTAGAAGTAGAGTGTCTTATATTTGTGTCAGTATGTTTGTTGTGAAAGTAGAAGTAGAGTGTCTTATATTTGTGTCAGTATGTTTGTTTTGAAAGTAGAAGTAGAGTGTCTTATATTTGTGTCAGTATATTTGCTGTGAAGTAGAAACAGAAAGTGTCTTATATTTGTGTCATTGTTTACTGTGAAGTAGAAACAGAGAGTGTCTTATATTTGTGTCAGTATGTTTACTGTGAAGTAGTAACAGTGTCTTATATTTATGTCATTATGTTTACTGTGAAGTAAAAGTAGAGTGTCTTATATTTGTGTCAGTATGTTTACTGTGAAGTAGTAGTAGAGAGCGTCTTATATTTGTGTCAGTATGTTTACTGTGAAGTAGTAACAGGGAGTGTCTTATATTTATGTCATGTTTACTGTGAAGTAGTAGTAGAGAGCGTCTTATATTTATGTCAGTATATTTACTGTGAAGTAAAAGAGTTTCTTATATTTATGTCAGTATGTTTGCTGTGAAGTAGAAGAAAAAGCGTCTTATATTTGTGTCAGTATGTTTGTTGTGAAAGTAGAAGTAGAGTGTCTTATATTTGTGTCAGTATGTTTGCTGTGAAAGTAGAAGTAGAGTGTCTTATATTTGTGTCAGTATATTTGCTGTGAAGTAGAAACAGAAAGTGTCTTATATTTGTGTCATTGTTTACTGTGAAGTAGAAACAGAGAGTGTCTTATATTTGTGTCAGTATGTTTGTTGTGAAAGTAGAAGTAAAGGTTCTATTTGTGTCAGTATGTTTGTTGTGAAAGTAGAAGTAGAGTGTCTTATATTTGTGTCAGTATGTTTGCTGTGAAAGTAGAAGTAGAGTGTCTTATATTTGTGTCAGTATGTTTGCTGTGAAGTAGAAACAGAAAGTGTCTTATATTTGTGTCATTGTTTACTGTGAAGTAGAAACAGAGAGTGTCTTATATTTGTGTTAGTATGTTTGTTGTGAAAGTAGAAGTAGAGTGTCTATTTGTGTCAGTATGTTTGTTGTGAAAGTAGAAGTAGAGTGTCTTATATTTGTGTCAGTATGTTTGCTGTGAAAGTAGAAGTAGAGTGTCTTATATTTGTGTCAGTATATTTGCTGTGAAGTAGAAACAGAAAGTGTCTTATATTTGTGTCATTGTGAAGTAGTAACAGAGAGTGTCTTATATTTATGTCATTATGTTTACTGTGAAGTAGAAGTAGAGTGTCTTATATTTGTGTCATTGTTTACTGTGAAGTAGTAGTAGAGAGCGTCTTATATTTATGTCAGTATGTTTACTGTGAAGTAAAAGTAGAGTTTCTTATATTTGTGTCAGTATGTTTGCTGTGAAGTAGAAGAAGAAAGCGTCTTATATTGGTGTCAGTATGTTTGCTGTGAAGTAGAAGAAGAAAGTGTCTTATATTGGTGTCAATATGTTTGTTGTGAAAGTAGAAGTAGAGTGTCTTATATTTGTGTCAGTATATTTGCTGTGAAGTAGAAAGAGAAAGTGTCTTATACTTGTGTCATTGTTTACTGTGAAGTAGAAACAGAGAGTGTCTTATATTTGTGTCAGTATGTTTGTTGTGAAAGTATAAGTAGAGTGTCTTATATTTGTGTCAGTATGTTTGTTGTGAATGTAGAAGTAGAGTGTCTTATATTTGTGTCAGTATGTTTGCTGCGAAGTAGAAAGAGAAAGTGTCTTATATTTGTGTCATTGTTTACTGTGAAGTAGAAACAGAGTGTCTTATATTTGTGTCAGTATGTTTACTGTGAAGTAGAAACAGAGAGTGTCTTATATTTATGTCATTATGTTTACTGTGAAGTAGAAGTAGTGTCTTATATTTGTGTCGGTATGTTTACTGTGAAGTAGTAGTAGAGAGCGTCTTATATTTATGTCAGTATGTTTACTGTGAAGTAAAAGTAGAGTTTCTTATATTTGTGTCAGTATGTTTGCTGTGAAGTAGAAGAAGAAAGCGTCTTATATTGGTGTCAGTATGTCCACTGTGAATGTAACACCTTCCTACAAAGTATCAGTGCAGGATGTCAAAGTAAAATGTTCATGTGTGAAAATGGAGTGTTTTCCAAACATGCACTTTGTGTGACTGTGTGCAGGCGACACAGCGGCCAGCGTAAAAGACAACGCCACATCTTCCCACTCAGCAGGTAGGAACCTATGTGAGCAGGTCGTGTAGGAACCTATGTGAGCAGGTCGTGTAGGAACCTCTGTGAGCAGGTTGTGTAGGAACCTCTGTGAGCAGGTCGTGTAGGAACCTCTGTGAGCAGGTCGTGTAGGAACCTATGTGAGCAGGTCGTGTAGGAACATATGTGAGCAGGTCGTGTAGGAACCTATGTGAGCAGGTTGTGTAGGAACCTCTGTGAGCAGGTCGTGTAGGAACCTCTGTGAGCAGGTCGTGTAGGAACCTCTGTGAGCAGGTCGTGTAGGAACCTATGTGAGCAGGTTGTGTAGGAACCTCTGTGAGCAGGTCGTGTAGGAACCTCTGTGAGCAGGTCGTGTAGGAACCTATGTGAGCAGGTCGTGTAGGAACATATGTGAGCAGGTCGTGTAGGAACCTATGTGAGCAGGTCGTGTAGGAACCTCTGTGAGCAGGTTGTGTAGGAACCTATGTGAGCAGGTTGTGTAGGAACCTATGTGAGCAGGTCGTGTAGGAACCTATGTGAGCAGGTCGTGTAGGAACCTATGTGAGCAGGTCGTGTAGGAACCTATGTGAGCAGGTCGTGTAGGAACCTATGTGAGCAGGTCGTGTAGGAACCTATGTGAGCAGGTTGTGTAGGAACCTATGTGAGCAGGTCGTGTAGGAACCTATGTGAGCAGGTCGTGTAGGAACCTATGTGAGCAGGTCGTGTAGGAACCTATGTGAGCAGGTCGTGTAGGAACCTATGTGAGCAGGTCGTGTAGGAACCTATGTGAGCAGGTCGTGTAGGAACCTATGTGAGCAGGTCGTGTAGGAACCTATGTGAGCAGGTCGTGTAGGAACCTATGTGAGCAGGTCGTGTAGGAACCTATGTGAGCAGGTCGTGTAGGAACCTATGTGAGCAGGTCGTGTAGGAACCTATGTGAGCAGGTCGTGTAGGAACCTATGTGAGCAGGTCGTGTAGGAACCTATGTGAGCAGGTCGTGTAGGAACCTCTGTGAGCAGGTTGTGTAGGAACCTATGTGAGTAGGTTGTGTAGGAACCTATGTGAGCAGGTCGTGTAGGAACCTCTGTGAGCAGGTCGTGTAGGAACCTCTGTGAGCAGGTTGTGTAGGAACCTATGTGAGCAGGTTGTGTAGGAACCTCTGTGAGCAGGTTGTGTAGGAACCTATGTGAGTAGGTTGTGTAGGAACCTCTGTGAGTAGGTTGTGTAGGAACCTATGTGAGCAGGTCGTGTAGGAACCTATGTGAGCAGGTCGTGTAGGAACCTCTGTGAGCAGGTTGTGTAGGAACCTATGTGAGTAGGTTGTGTAGGAACCTCTGTGAGCAGGTTGTGTAGGAACCTATGTGAGTAGGTTGTGTAGGAACCTCTGTGAGCAGGTTGTGTAGGAACCTCTGTGAGTAGGTTGTGTAGGAACCTATGTGAGCAGGTCGTGTAGGAACCTATGTGAGCAGGTCGTGTAGGAACCTCTGTGAGCAGGTCGTGTAGGAACCTATGTGAGCAGGTCGTGTAGGAACCTCTGTGAGCAGGTTGTGTAGGAACCTATGTGAGTAGGTTGTGTAGGAACCTATGTGAGCAGGTCGTGTAGGAACCTCTGTGAGCAGGTCGTGTAGGAACCTCTGTGAGCAGGTTGTGTAGGAACCTATGTGAGTAGGTTGTGTAGGAACCTCTGTGAGCAGGTTGTGTAGGAACCTATGTGAGTAGGTTGTGTAGGAACCTCTGTGAGTAGGTTGTGTAGGAACCTATGTGAGCAGGTCGTGTAGGAACCTATGTGAGCAGGTCGTGTAGGAACCTCTGTGAGCAGGTTGTGTAGGAACCTATGTGAGTAGGTTGTGTAGGAACCTCTGTGAGCAGGTTGTGTAGGAACCTATGTGAGTAGGTTGTGTAGGAACCTCTGTGAGCAGGTTGTGTAGGAACCTCTGTGAGTAGGTTGTGTAGGAACCTATGTGAGCAGGTCGTGTAGGAACCTATGTGAGCAGGTCGTGTAGGAACCTCTGTGAGCAGGTCGTGTAGGAACCTATGTGAGCAGGTCGTGTAGGAACCTCTGTGAGCAGGTCGTGTAGGAACCTATGTGAGCAGGTCGTGTAGGAACCTATGTGAGCAGGTCGTGTAGGAACCTATGTGAGCAGGTCGTGTAGGAACCTATGTGAGCAGGTCGTGTAGGAACCTATGTGAGCAGGTTGTGTAGGAACCTATGTGAGCAGGTCGTGTAGGAACCTCTGTGAGCAGGTTGTGTAGGAACCTATGTGAGCAGGTTGTGTAGGAACCTCTGTGAGTAGGTTGTGTAGGAACCTATGTGAGCAGGTCGTGTAGGAACCTATGTGAGCAGGTCGTGTAGGAACCTCTGTGAGCAGGTCGTGTAGGAACCTATGTGAGCAGGTCGTGTAGGAACCTCTGTGAGCAGGTCGTGTAGGAACCTATGTGAGCAGGTCGTGTAGGAACCTATGTGAGCAGGTCGTGTAGGAACCTATGTGAGCAGGTCGTGTAGGAACCTATGTGAGCAGGTTGTGTAGGAACCTATGTGAGCAGGTCGTGTAGGAACCTCTGTGAGCAGGTTGTGTAGGAACCTATGTGAGCAGGTTGTGTAGGAACCTCTGTGAGCTGGTTGTGATTGCCAGCGTTTCCACGGGAAGTTCTGGCTGAAGACGTGACAACTGGGTTGTACATATTCCTGATCAGGCAAATGTTGGCACTGTTGTGTCCATGCTGTCCTCCCGGCAGGAGCAGTGAGCAGCTAAGTCTAAGTCTAAGTCTAAGTGTAAGTGTAAGTCTAAGTCTAAGTCCATGCTGTCCTCCCGGCAGGAGCAGTGAGCAGCTAAGTCTAAGTCTAAGTCTAAGTGTAAGTGTAAGTCTAAGTCTAAGTCCATGCTGTCATCCTGGCAGGACCAGTGAGCAGCTAAGTGTAAGTCTAAGTGTAAGTCTAAGTGTAAGTGTAAGTGTAAGTGTAAGTCCATGCTGTCATCCCGGCAGGACCAGTGAGCAGCTAAGTCTAAGTGTAAGTGTAAGTCTAAGCTGTCCTCCTGGCAGGACCATTTGGCAGCTAAGTGTAAGTCAAAGTCTAAGTGAAAGTGTAAGACTCTAAGTCCATGCTGTCCTCCCGGCAGGACCAGTAAGCAGCTAAGTGTAAGTGTAAGTCTAAGTCTAAGTGTAAGTCTAAGTGTAAGTGTAAGTCCATGCAGTCCTCCCGGCAGGACCAGTGAGCAGCTAAGTGTAAGTCTAAGTCTAAGTGTAAGTCTAAGTCTAAGTGTAAGTCTAAGTGTAAGTCTAAGTGTAAGTCCATGCTGTCATCCTGGCAGGACCAGTGAGCAGCTAAGTGTAAGTCTAAGTGTAAGTGTAAGTCCATGCTGTCCTCCCGGCAGGACCAGTTGGCAGCTAAGTCTAAGTCAAAGTCTAAGTGAAAGTGTAAGACTAAGTCCATGTTGTCCTCCCGGCAGGACCAGTGAGCAGCTAAGTGTAAGTCTAAGTGTAAGTCTAAGTCTAAGTGTAAGTGTAAGTCCATGCTGTCCTCCCGGCAGGACCAGTTGGCAGCTAAGTGTAAGTCAAAGTCTAAGTGAAAGTGTAAGACTCTAAGTCCATGCTGTCCTCCCGGCAGGACCAGTGAGCAGCTAAGTGTAAGTCTAAGTCTAAGTGTAAGTGTAAGTCCATGCTGTCCTCCTGGCAGGACCAGTGAGCAGCTAAGTGTAAGTCTAAGTGTAAGTCTAAGTCAAAGTCTAAGTGTAAGTGTAAGTCCATGCTGTCCTCCCGGCAGGACCAGTGAGCAGCTAAGTGTAAGTCTAAGTGTAAGACTCTAAGTCCATGCTGTCCTCCCGGCAGGACCAGTGAGCAGCTAAGTGTAAGTCTAAGTGTAAGTCTAAGTCTAAGTGTAAGTGTAAGTCCATGCTATCCTCCCGGCAGGAGCAGTGAGCAGCTAAGTCTAAGTGTAAGTCTAAGTCTAAGTGTAAGTGTAAGTCCATGCTGTCCTCCCGGCAGGAGCAGTGAGCAGCTAAGTGTAAGTCTAAGTCTAAGTGTAAGACTCTAAGTCCATGCTGTCCTCCCGGCAGGAGCAGTGAGCAGCTAAGTGTAAGTCTAAGTGTAAGTGTAAGTCTAAGTCTAAGTCTAAGTGTAAGACTCTAAGTCCATGCTGTCCTCCCGGCAGGACCAGTGAGCAGCTAAGTGTAAGTCTAAGTGTAAGTCTAAGTCTAAGTGTAAGTGTAAGTCCATGCTGTCCTCCCGGCAGGAGCAGTGAGCAGCTAAGTGTAAGTCTAAGTGTAAGTCTAAGTGTAAGTGTAAGACTCTAAGTCCATACTGTCGTCCCGGCAGGAGCAGTGAGCAGCAGCATCATCACAATAGCAGTCATCAGCTGCCTTGCAGTGTCCACCATTGCTGTGACTGCCATGGCCATGTTTGTGCACAGAAGGTGAGTGAGTGAGTCCAAGAGTGCATCATTCAACTATACATTTATTTACTCTTGGGAACATCAAAACACTTTTCTCATTTACACAATATATATTTGATGTGGCAACTTGTCCAGGGTGTACATCCGCCTTCCGCCCGATTGTAGCTGAGATAGGCGCCAGCGCCCCCCCCACCCCAAAAGGGACTAAGCGGTAGAAAATGGATGGATGGATAAACTTATATCATTTCTCTCTCAATGCATCATGCACTTTATATATTTATATACTGTTTATATGTACACAGTATATATGTGTATACATATAAATATATATTTATATGTGTATATATTCTCTATCTTAATATATATATATATCTTATATATATTTATACGGTATACAATATTGTATATATATACACCGCATAAATATATATACAGTATATGTACACAGTACATATACTGTAGACATGTATATTCATATATACCGGTATATTTATATCATATAATATATGGGTTGTACTTGTATAGCGCTTTTCTACCTTCAAGGTACTCAAAGCGCTTTGACACTACTTCCACATTCACCCATTCACAAACACACATTCACACACTGATGGAGGGAGCTGCCATGCAAGGCGCCAACCAGCACCCATCAGGAGCAAGGGTGAAGTGTCTTGCTCAGGACACAACGGACGTGACGAGGTTGGTACTAGGTGGGGATTGAACCAGGGACCCTCGGGTTGCGCACGGCCACTCTCCCACTGCGCCACGCCGTCTATTATATATATACATATATATATATGTATATGTATATATATATGTATATGTATATATATATATATATATGTATATATATATGTATATGTATGTATATATACATATATATATATATATATATATATATATGTATATGTATGTATATATACATATATGTATATATATATATATATATATATATATGTATATATATATATATATATATATATATATGTATATATATATATATATATATATATATATGTATATATATATATATATTGGTCTGAGGAAATATTTTAATTTTTTGAGATAGGATTTTTGAGTTTTCTTCAGCTGTATGCCATAATCAGCAATATTAAAATAGTAAAAGGCTTGCAATATTTCAGTTGATGTGTAATTAATCCAGAATGTATGACATTTTCATGTTTTTAGTTGCATTACAGAAAATAAAGGACTTTATCACAATATTCTAATTTTCTGAGACAGTCCTGTATGTATGTATGTATGTGTGTATATATATATATATATATATTTATATATATATATATATATATATATATATATATATATATATATATATATATATATATATATATATATATATATAAAATCAGAAGATGGCCTATTTTGTGATGATTGTGTGTCTCACCACTCAGGAGAAGAAGGGCAGAAAGCGACACACCATCCCAGCCAGCGGAGGCCATACCTCTCCATGAAGTTCCATCAGAACATGGATAGAAAGTAGGACATTAGTGTCACACAACATGGTCCAAAGTTCTCAACTTGTGCTCTTCTCCATCCATCATCCTTAACTAACACAGCATGCATTCTAACTGGTAAATGAAGGCTAGCAAAAGTCAGCTAACAATGGAGCTAATGTGAGTACAATATGAAAAACCTCCAACAATACATGAGAATATTCACCAAAGTGTTTTTCCACATTGTAGGCTCATTCCATAATGGAATACATTCATTTTGTGCCCTCAAAATGCTATACACAATACCCCGTAATGACAATGTGGAACAACTTTGAAGCTCAAAAATGAGCTGAGAAGAAATGTTCCTACAGCTTCATTGGAGTCCAGCTGTAGTAACTTCAGGATTTGAGGGGCACACGCCTGTCTGTATGGAAGGTCCACACTTGACAGTGCAGGAGGCCGAGCACAAACCAAGGAGGAAGTCAGAGCAATTGTCTCCCGGCACAGAAAAAAGATCTGCTCCCTTGTAGGTCCCAATGAGCAGGGTGGCCTCCATCCTTTGTAAACGGAAGAAGTTTGGAACCAGCACAACTCTTCCATGAGCTGGCCGCTAGTCCCAACTGAGCAAGCAGGGGAGAAGAGTCAGGAAGGTGAGCAAGAACCCCAAAGTCACTCTGTCAGAGGAGAGAGGAGAACCTTCCAGAAGGACCTGGATGCTACATTTCTTAGTCAAAAGTTTGCCCCGAAGGACTCTCAGACCACGAGAAACTAAATTCTCTGGTCTGGCGAGACAAAGATTGAAGTCTTTGGCGCCAATGTTTGGATGAAAACAGGCACCGCTCATCACCAGGACAAAACCATCCCTACTTGGTGGCAACAGCATCATGATGTGGGGATGGGTTTTAGTGGCAGAAACCGGGAGACTAGTCAGGATAGAGGGAAAGGTGAATGCAGCAATGGAAAGGGACATTCAAGCTGATGGAGCTTGAGAGGTGCTGTACAAAGATAGGTGAGCCAAGCTTGGAGCATCGGGTTCAAAAAGACTTGAGGTGTAATTGATGCCAAAGGTGCATCAACTAAGTAGTGATCCACAAAGGTGCATCAACTAAGTGGTGATCCACAAAATTGCATTAACTAAGTAGTGATCCACAAAGGTGCACCAACTAAGTGGTGATCCACAAAGGTGCATCAACTAAGTAGTGATCCACAAAGATACAATAACTAAGTAGTGATCCACAAAGGTGCATCAACTAAGTAGTGATCCACAAAGATGCAATAACTAAGTAGTGATCCACAAAGGTGCATCAACTAAGTATTGATCCACAAAAATGCATCAACTAAGTATTGATCAACAAAAATGCATCAACTAAGTAGTGATCCACAAAATTGCATCAGCTAAGTAGTGATCAACAAAGGTGCATCAACTAAGTATTGATCCACAAAGATGCATCAACTAAGTATTGATCAACAAAGGTGCATCAACTAAGTAGTGATCCACAAAGAGGCATCAACTAAGTATTGATCCACAAAGATGCAATAACTAAGTAGTGAGCCACAAAGATCCATCAACTAAGTACTGATCCACAAAGATGCAATAACTAAGTAGTGAGCCACAAAGATCCATTAACTAAGTATTGATCCACAAAATTGCATCAACTAAGTAGTGATCCACAAAATTGCATCAGCTAAGTAGTGATCAACAAAGGTGCATCAAGTAAGTAGTGATCCACAAAGGTGCATCAACTAAGTAGTGATCCACAAAGGTGCATCAACTAAGTAGTGATCCACAAAGGTGCATCAACTAAGTAGTGATCCACAAAGGTGCATCAACTAAGTGGTGATCCACAAAGGTGCATCAACTAAGTATTGATCAACAAAGGTGCATCAACTAAGTATTGATCAACAAAGGTGCATCAACTAAGTATTGATCCACAAAGATGCATCAACTAAGTATTGATCAACAAAGGTGCATCAACTAAGTATTGATCCACAAAGAGGCATCAACTAAGAATTGATCCACAAAGATGCATCAACTAAGTATTGATCAACAAAGATGCATCAACTAAGTAGTGATCCACAAAGATGGAATAACTAAGTAGTGATTCATAAAGATCCATCAACTAAGTATTGATCCACAAAAATGCATCAACTAAGTAGTGATCCACAAAATTGCATCAGCTAAGTAGTGATCAACAAAGGTGCATCAACTAAGTATTGATCCACAAAGAGGCATCAACTAGGTATTGATCCACAAAGATGCATCAACTAAGTATTGATCCACAAAGATGCAATAACTAAGTAGTGAGCCACAAAGATCCACCAACTAAGTATTGATCAACAAAAATGCATCAACTAAGTAGTGATCCACAAAAAATGCATCAACTAAGTAGTGATCCACAAAGGTGCATCAACTAAGTATTGATCCACTAAGAGGCATCAAGTAAGTATTGATCCACAAAGATGCATCAACTAAGTATTGATCCACTAAGAGGCATCAAGTAAGTATTGATCCACAAAGATGCATCAACTAAGTATTGATCCACAAAGGTGCATCAACTAAGTATTGATCCACAGAGATGCATCAACTAAGAATTGATCCACAAAGATGCATCAACTAAGTATTGATCAACAAAGATGCATCAACTAAGTAGTGATCCACAAAGATGCAATAACTAAGCAGTGATCCATAAAGATCCATCAACTAAGTATTGATCCACAAAATTGCATCAGCTAAGTAGTGATCAACAAAGGTGCATCAACTAAGTATTGATCCACAAAGAGGCATCAACTAGGTATTGATCCACAAAGATGCATCAACTAAGTATTGATCCACAAAGATGCAATAACTAAGTAGTGAGCCACAAAGATCCATCAACTAAGTATTGATCCACAAAAATGCATCAACTAAGTAGTGATCCACAAAAAATGCATCAACTAAGTAGTGATCCACAAAGGTGCATCAACTAAGTATTGATCCACTAAGAGGCATCAAGTAAGTATTGATCCACAAAGATGCATCAACTAAGTATTGATCCACAAAGATGCAATAACTAAGTAGTGATCCACAAAAATGCATCAACTAAGTAGTGATCCACAAAATTGCATCAGCTAAGTAGTGATCCAAAAAGGTGCATCAACTAAGTATTGATCCACAAAGGTGCATTAACTAAGTATTGATCCACAAAGACGCATCAACTAAGTATTGATCCACAAAATTGCATCAACTAAGTAGTGATCCACAAAGGTGCTATCTACTAAGTAGTGATCCACAAAGATGCATCAACTAAGTGGTGATCCACAAAGATGCATCAACTAAGTATTGATCAACAAAGGTGCATCAACTAAGTATTGATCCACAAAGAGGCATCAACTAAGTATTGATCCACAAAAATGCATCAACTAAGTATTGATCCACAAAGATGCAATAACTAAGTAGTGAGCCACAAAGAGCCATCAACTAAGTATTGATCCACAAAGATGCAATAACTAAGTAGTGATCCACAAAGATCCATCAACTAAGTATTGATCCACAAAATTGCATACACTAAGTAGTGATCCACAAAATTGCATCAGCTAAGTAGTGATCAACAAAGGTGCATCAAGTAAGTAGTGATCCACAAAGGTGCATCAACTAAGTAGTGATCCACAAAGGTGCATCAACTAAGTAGTGATCCACAAAGGTGCATCAACTAAGTGGTGATCCACAAAGGTGCATCAACTAAGTATTGATCAACAAAGGTGCATCAACTAAGTATTGATCCACAAAGATGCATCAACTAAGTATTGATCAACAAAGGTGCATAAACTAAGTATTGATCCACAAAGAGGCATCAACTAAGTATTGATCCACAAAGATGCATCAACTAAGTATTGACCCACAAAGATGCAATAACTAAGTAGTGAGCCACAAAGATCCATCAACTAAGTATTGATCCACAAAAATGCATCAACTAAGTAGTGATCCACAAAGGTGCATCAACTAAGTAGTGATCCACAAAGGTGCATCAAGTAAGTATTGATCCACAAAGATGCATCAACTAAGTAGTGGTCCACAAAATTGCATCAACTAAGTAGTGATCCACAAAATTGCATCAGCTAAGTAGTGATCAACAAAGGTGCATCAACTAAGTATTGATCCACAAAGGTGCATCAAGTAAGTAGTGATCCACAAAGGTGCATCAACTAAGTAAAGATCCACAAAGGTGCATCAACTAAGTATTGATCCACAAAGGTGCATCAACTAAGTATCGATCCACAAAGAGGCATCAACTAAGTATTGATCCACAAAGATGCATCAACTAAGTATTGATCCACAAAAATGCATCAGCTACGTAGTGATCAACAAAAGTGCATCAACTAAGTATTGATCCACAAAGAGGCATCAACTAAGTATTGATCCACAAAGATGCATCAACTAAGTAGTGATCCACAAAAAATGCATCAACTAAGTAGTGATCCACAAAGGTGCATCAACTAAGTATTGATCCACAAAGATGCAATAACTAAGTAGTGAGCCACAAAGATCCATCAACTAAGTATTGATCAACAAAAATGCAATAACTAAGTAGTGAGCCACAAAGGTGCATCAACTAAGTATTGATCCACAAAAATGCAATAACTAAGTAGTGATCCACAAAGATCCATCAACTAAGTATTGATCCACAAAGATGCAAAAACTAAGTAGTGATCCACTAAGAGGCATCAAGTAAGTATTGATCCACAAAGATGCATCAACTAAGTATTGATCCACTAAGAGGCATCAAGTAAGTATTGATCCACAAAGATGCATCAACTAAGTATTGATCCACAAAGGTGCATCAACTAAGTATTGATCCACAGAGATGCATCAACTAAGAATTGATCCACAAAGATGCATCAACTAAGTATTGATCAACAAAGATGCATCAACTAAGTAGTGATCCACAAAGATGCAATAACTAAGCAGTGATCCATAAAGATCCATCAACTAAGTATTGATCCACAAAATTGCATCAGCTAAGTAGTGATCAACAAAGGTGCATCAACTAAGTATTGATCCACAAAGAGGCATCAACTAGGTATTGATCCACAAAGATGCATCAACTAAGTATTGATCCACAAAGATGCAATAACTAAGTAGTGAGCCACAAAGATCCATCAACTAAGTATTGATCCACAAAAATGCATCAACTAAGTAGTGATCCACAAAAAATGCATCAACTAAGTAGTGATCCACAAAGGTGCATCAACTAAGTATTGATCCACTAAGAGGCATCAAGTAAGTATTGATCCACAAAGATGCATCAACTAAGTATTGATCCACAAAGATGCAATAACTAAGTAGTGATCCACAAAAATGCATCAACTAAGTAGTGATCCACAAAATTGCATCAGCTAAGTAGTGATCCAAAAAGGTGCATCAACTAAGTATTGATCCACAAAGGTGCATTAACTAAGTATTGATCCACAAAGACGCATCAACTAAGTATTGATCCACAAAATTGCATCAACTAAGTAGTGATCCACAAAGGTGCTATCTACTAAGTAGTGATCCACAAAGATGCATCAACTAAGTGGTGATCCACAAAGATGCATCAACTAAGTATTGATCAACAAAGGTGCATCAACTAAGTATTGATCCACAAAGAGGCATCAACTAAGTATTGATCCACAAAAATGCATCAACTAAGTATTGATCCACAAAGATGCAATAACTAAGTAGTGAGCCACAAAGAGCCATCAACTAAGTATTGATCCACAAAGATGCAATAACTAAGTAGTGATCCACAAAGATCCATCAACTAAGTATTGATCCACAAAATTGCATACACTAAGTAGTGATCCACAAAATTGCATCAGCTAAGTAGTGATCAACAAAGGTGCATCAAGTAAGTAGTGATCCACAAAGGTGCATCAACTAAGTAGTGATCCACAAAGGTGCATCAACTAAGTAGTGATCCACAAAGGTGCATCAACTAAGTGGTGATCCACAAAGGTGCATCAACTAAGTATTGATCAACAAAGGTGCATCAACTAAGTATTGATCCACAAAGATGCATCAACTAAGTATTGATCAACAAAGGTGCATCAACTAAGTATTGATCCACAAAGATGCATCAACTAAGTATTGATCCACAAAGAGGCATCAACTAAGTATTGATCCACAAAGATGCATCAACTAATTATTGACCCACAAAGATGCAATAACTAAGTAGTGAGCCACAAAGATCCATCAACTAAGTATTGATCCACAAAAATGCATCAACTAAGTAGTGATCCACAAAGGTGCATCAACTAAGTAGTGATCCACAAAGGTGCATCAAGTAAGTATTGATCCACAAAGATGCATCAACTAAGTAGTGGTCCACAAAATTGCATCAACTAAGTAGTGATCCACAAAATTGCATCAGCTAAGTAGTGATCAACAAAGGTGCATCAACTAAGTATTGATCCACAAAGGTGCATCAAGTAAGTAGTGATCCACAAAGGTGCATCAACTAAGTAAAGATCCACAAAGGTGCATCAACTAAGTATTGATCCACAAAGGTGCATCAACTAAGTATCGATCCACAAAGAGGCATCAACTAAGTATTGATCCACAAAGATGCATCAACTAAGTATTGATCCACAAAAATGCATCAGCTACGTAGTGATCAACAAAAGTGCATCAACTAAGTATTGATCCACAAAGAGGCATCAACTAAGTATTGATCCACAAAGATGCATCAACTAAGTAGTGATCCACAAAAAATGCATCAACTAAGTAGTGATCCACAAAGGTGCATCAACTAAGTATTGATCCACAAAGATGCAATAACTAAGTAGTGAGCCACAAAGATCCATCAACTAAGTATTGATCAACAAAAATGCAATAACTAAGTAGTGAGCCACAAAGGTGCATCAACTAAGTATTGATCCACAAAAATGCAATAACTAAGTAGTGATCCACAAAGATCCATCAACTAAGTATTGATCCACAAAGATGCAAAAACTAAGTAGTGATCCACAAAGATCCATCAACTGAGTATTGATCCACAGAAATGCATCAACTAAGTAGTGAGCCACAAAGATCCATCAACTAAGTATTGATCCACAAAGATGCAATAACTAAGTTGTGAGCCACAAAGGTGCATCAACTAAGTATTGATCAACAAAAATGCAATAACTAAGTAGTGAGCCACAAAGGTGCATCAACTAAGTATTGATACACAAAAATGCAATAACTAAGTAGTGAGCCACAGAGATCCATCAACTAAGTATTGATCCACAAAAATGCAATAACTAAGTAGTGAGCCACAGAGATCCATCAACTAAGTATTGATCAACAAAAATGCATCAACTAAGTAGTGAGCCACAAAGATCCATCAACTAAGTAGTGATCCACAAAAAATGCAATAACTAAGTAGTGAGCCACAGAGATCCATCAACTAAGTATTGATCAACAAAAATGCAATAACTAAGTAGTGATCCACAAAGATCCATCAACTAAGTATTGATCCACAAAGATGCAAAAACTAAGTAGTGATCCACAAAGATCCATCAACTGAGTATTGATCCACAGAAAAGCATCAACTAAGTAGTGATCAACAAAGGTGCATCAACTAAGTATTGATCCACAAAAATGCATCAACTAAGTATTGATCCACAAAAATGCAATAACTAAGTAGTGATCCACAAAGGTGCATCAACTAAGTAGTGATCCACAAAACTGCATCAACTGAGTATTGATCCACAGAAATGCATCAACTAAGTAGTGATCCACAAAGGTGCATCAACTAAGTACTGTGCAAAGGCTGTGAATACTTTTGTACATGAGATTTTTTACTTTTGAAAACATTTAGAAAAAAAACCCTTTTCACATCATCATTATGGGGTAGTGGGCTGAACAAGGGGGTGCAGAGGACACACTTCACCACACCAAGTGTGTGTGTGTGTGTGTGTGTGTGTGTGTGTGTGTGTGTGTGTGTGTGTGACTATCATTGCTACTTTAACTTAACTTAGTGTGTGTAGAATTTTGAGGACAAAAATGAATGTATTCCATTTTGTAAACAAAATGTGGAAAGAGTGAAGACTTTCTGAATGCACCGTGTTAGTGATATTGTTTTTAGACGCGCTAATGCCGAGGAACTACTTTTAGCGGCGCCGTGATCACAGGGAGCTAACTAGCTCATGCTGCTATATTGACACATTGAGCTGCTGCATGGCCTCTGAGTTGGTGAAAGTGAATAGTAGATGATAAGTCATGTCCCTCGCCTGGATAGTAGAAGGTTGTGGATATAAACCCCCAAGTTGGTACACTTTGACATCCAACTTAGACGTGGAGATGGCAAAAACAACCTTTGTTTGCAGCAACAATTTTTTTTAACCCTTTGTTAATCCTTCACGTACATCGGGAGATATAAACATTCCATCAGTGAGAGCAGATATTGTACAGTAAGTGATTGATTTGTGTATCTTGTTTCACACTTAGCAATACTGCTACATGATGCTTAGTGTTTGACTACAGCTGCATCTCTTCAGCTTCTAAAACTTGTACATCATCCTCCTTATGTTAAGGTTCAAAAATAGAAGTTTCTGGATCAAAGTAGGACAAGTCTGCCATTATTAGTAGTCTTGTTGTTGTTGAAGGATCGCATGTTTGAAATAATGAAAATGATGAAATATGACATGTTGTTATGAATGTTACTACTTTACTTACACACTTGCAGCGTGGACATAAAACAACGACACAGGTTTTTGGATGTTTAAAGGCCTACTGAAATGAGATGTTCTTATTTAAACGGGAATAGCAGGTCATACTTGATCCTTTCGCCATATTGCCATATTTTTGCTGAAAAGATTTAGTAGAGAACATCCACGATAAAGTTTGCAACTTTTGGTGGCTAATAAAAAAGCCATGCCTGTACCGGAAGTAGCAGACGGTGTGCGCGTGACGTCACGGGTTGTGGAGCTCCTCACATCTGAACATTCTTTACAATCATGGCCACCAGCAGCTAGAGCGATTCGGACCGAGAAAGCAACGATTTCTCCATTAATTTGAGCGAGGATGAAAGATTTGGTGATGAGGAAATTTAGAGTGAAGGAATAAAAAAAAAAAGGCGATTGCAGTGGGAGCGATTCAGATGTTATTAGACACATTTTCTAGGATAATTCTGGAAAATCTCTTATCTGCTTATTGTGTTACGAGTGTTTTAGTGAGATTATATGGTCGTACCTGTACAACCTGAAGGTCGGCCCCGCACCAGTCGGCGGGTGGTGGCGATGCCCATCTCTGCCCTTCGCAAGGGACCCTCTTCGAAACACGATCTTTCGAAATGATCGCTGCATAATAAATACACTGTACTTTGTGAAGTGTGAAGTGAATTATATTTATATAGCGCTTTTCTCTAGTGACTCAAAGCGCTTTACATAGTGAAACCCAATATCTAAGTTACATTTAAACCAGTGTGGGTGGCACTGGGAGCAGGTGGGTAAAGTGCCTTGCCCAAGGACACAATGGCAGTGACTAGGATGGTGGAAGCGGGAATCGAACCTGCAACCCTCAAGTTGCTGGCACGGCCACTCTACCAACCGAGCTATGCCGCTATGTGTGTGTGGTCCAATCCAACCGTGTTCGCTTGACATCTAAATGAAATAAATAAATGGGTTGTACTTGTATAGCGCTTTTCTACCTTCAAGGTACTCAAAGCGCTTTGACACTACTTCCACATTTACCCATTCACACACACATTCACACACTGATGGAGGGAGCTGCCATGCAAGGCGACCAACCAGCACCCATCAAGAGCAAGGGTGAAGTGTCTTGCTCAGGACACAACGGACGGGACGAGGTTGGTACTAGGTGGGATTTGAACCAGGGACCCTCGGGTTACGCA
Organism: Nerophis ophidion; assembly: GCF_033978795.1. Classification (NCBI taxonomy): domain Eukaryota; kingdom Metazoa; phylum Chordata; class Actinopteri; order Syngnathiformes; family Syngnathidae; genus Nerophis; species Nerophis ophidion. Next base: position 58,848,381 of record NC_084620.1, read on the forward strand.
CGGCCACTCTCCCACTGCGCCACGCCGTCCCGTACCGAGAAATTTAAAATTCCTCTGTTCCATAGTAAAGCTCCACCGTCATCTTTCGGGAATGTAAACGATGAAACAGCGGCTGTGTTTGTGTCGCTTCCCACCTACAGCTTTCTTCTTTGACGTCTCCATTATTCATTGAACAAATTGCAAAAGATTCAGCAACACAGATGTCTAGAATACCGCGGAATTATGCGATGAAAACAGACGACTTATAGCTGGGAACGGTGCCGGGACAAAATGTCCTCTACAATGCGTGACGTCATCATACCGAGACGTTTCAGCAGGATAGTTTGGCCTAAAATTTAAAATTGCAATTAAGTCAACTAAAAAGGCCGTATTGTTAATATTTCATCATTGATATATAAACTATCAGTAGGCCTTTAAGAGCGTTTTAAAGTCCCTACATTGTTAGCCGCCTTTTGCCAGCCTTTATTTACGATTCAGAATGCATACAAAAGGAAAAAGGTATGTGTTGTCTCACATAAGGATTGTGAATGCTAAGCAACATTCCAAAAGAAGTGAGTTCCCCTTGAAGGAAGCGGGAATAAAGTGTTTGCAAGTCCACATCACGGAGGTTGAGCAACTGCAGCCTCGTGAATCTTTTGTAAACATTTACACAAACTTCTGGCCTCTTGCATGAGAATATTTGGTTTATTCCTTTTGTAAGTCCACTGATGCACTGCAGGGACCAGAAAAAAAGGTATTAGTTCACCCGGTGCTTGTTTTGGTGTGCCAGACAAGGTGTTGGCACATCAGCAGGTGTACTTCACATACACAAGAGGTATTTCTTTTCTTCTATTGCAGAAATTTGTTTTATTTTTTTACAGCATATGTTATTAAACATTGTAACCCTCACATGGTGTTTCTCCTCTGACTTCATTTGCAAATCTTTTCCTGTCCAGATGTTATCTGCTGAGAAGTCACATGAATGCAGTTTGACTAGAAAAAACCCTGACAAGTAGGAGTAAGTTTGCTGCTGCTGGACCAGCTGCATCCTCCCATGTGACGCATGCAGCTGTCACTCAGCATGTATTCACCTCAGGCACAGCTGCAACTTTACACATTTCTAGGTTTTTTTATGCATGAGGGATGTCAATCTTTGGGCATCACATCATGGGCCAAGGACCCTATTGAAACTGCTGTTTTATTATTATTCCGCACCTACGCGCTGTAATTTGACCCCCTTAACATGCTTCAAAACTCACCAAATTTGACACACAAGTCGGTATAGCAAACCTTCCCAACATATTAAGCAACCAATCCCCCAAAATGAAAATTGCGCTCTAGCGCCCCCTAGGAAAGAAATTACAGACAAAAACTGCATGTAACTTCTGTTAGGAATGTCATAGCGACATGAAACAAAAACTCCTATGTAGGTCTGACTTAGACCCAATTTTCATACACTCACTTCTTTCAGCAAAAATCTACAGGAAGTTGGCAAAAACCCCTTCAAAATAAAATTTTCGCAAAAAAATGCAATTTTTGCCTCTTTGCGCTGTAATTTGACCCTTTAAAATGTTTCGAAAGTCACCAAACTTGGCGCACACATAAGGACTGGCGAATATTGCGATCTAATGAAAAAAAACAAAACTCAAAATTGCGCTCTAGCGCTATTTTTGAATAAAACACTGAAAAAACTGCTCCTAGGAAGAAAACACAGACAAAATTGCTTGTAACTTCCGGTAAGAATGTCGGAGAGACATGAAACAAAAACCTCTATGTAGGTCTCGCTTAGACCTACATTTCATAGATTGACAACCCCCAACAAAAATCAACAGGAAGTTTGCAATGCCCCCTTCAAAACAAAAGTTTTGTAAAAACCGGTCACCTTTCTTCAAACATTATTTCCTCTGAGTGCGTTTGTTGTTTTGGCTTCAAACTCGCACAGGAGAGAGATTGAACCCTTCTGATTAAAAGTATAGAACAGAGTTTTGATAAGTTCTCAGGTTTTGATTTTACGAGCCTTCAAAGAACCACTGTGCAAAGTCTCCTAAAAAATGTCATTTTTGCCTCTTTGAGCTGTTATTTGACCCCCTTAAAATGCTTCTAAACTCACCAAACTTGACACACACATCAGGTCTGGCAAAAATTGCGATCTGATGAAAAAAAACTAACCTCAAAATTGCGCTCTACCGCCCCCCTAGGAATACAACACGGACAAACTGCTCCTAGGAAGAAAACACAGACAAAACTGCTTGTAACTTCCGGTAGGAATGTCAGAGAAACATGAAACAAAAAACACTATGTAGGTCTCACTTAGACCTACATTTTAATAATTAACATACTTTAGCAAAAATCAACAGGAAGTTTGATATTTTCACTTCTATACAACAACTGCATTACTTTCACAATGCATTAGATTCTCAAAATAGTGGCTCCAAGGCGTCTTCTAACGCTTATCCGGCCGTGGGTCTCGGGGGCAGCAGCCAAAGGCGGACCCGACCAACGCTGCTTGCAGCTTTAATTCTTTTTTATTATTATTCCGCTCCTTCGCACCCTAATTTGACCCCCTTAACATGCTTCATAACTCACCAAATTTGACACACACGTCGGTCTGGCAAACCTTCCCAACTTATTAAGCAACCAAACCCCAAAAATGAAAATTGCGCGCTAGCGCCCCCTAAAACGACACAAAAAACAGACTGCTTGTAACTTCCGTTAGGAATGTCGTAGAGACATGAAACAAAAACCTCTATGTAGGACTGACTTAGACCTAGATTTGCCATTAGAAACTTCTATACCTAAAATCAACAGGAAAATGGCAAAAACCCATTCAAAGCTAAATTTTTGCAAAAAATGCTATTTTTGCCTCTTTGAGCTGTAATTTGACCCCCTTAAAATGCTTCAAAACCCACCAAACTTGGCACACACATCAGTACTGGCAAAAATTGTGATATAATGAAAAAAACAAACCCGAAAATTAAAAAATGCGCTCTAGCGCAGTTTTTGAATAAAACAGAAAAAACTGCTCCTAGGAAGAGAAAACAGACAAAACTGCTTCTAACTTCCAGTAGGAATGTCGGACAGACATCAAACAAAAACCTCTATGTAGGTCTCACTTAGAACTACAATTTAATATTTGAAATCCTGCAGAAAAATCAACAGGAAGTTTAAAATTACCCCTTCAAAATAAAAGTTTTGTAAACACCCTTTTTTCAAACGTTATTTCCTCTGAGCCCGTTTGTCGTTTCGGCTTCAAACTCGCACAGGAGAGACTTTGAACCCTTCTAATTGAAAGTTATTGAAAGAGTTTTGATAAGTTCTCCGGTTTGGATTTTACGCGCCTTCAAAAAACCCCTGCGCAAATTTTCCTAAAAAATGACGTTTTTGCCTCTTTGAGCTGTAATTTGACCCACTTAAAATGCTTCAAAGTGCAAGTTAAAGCTCTGTTATGCAGACCGAAAGCCATTTATCAACAACATCCAGAATCGCCGATCTGTAATTTCACCCCCTTAACATGCTTCAAAACTCACCAAATTTTACACACACATCAGGACTGGCAAAAACTGCCATCTAATAAAAAAAAAAACCCCAAAAATCAAAATTGCGCTTAGCGCCCCCTAGGAAAAAAAAACAGACAAAACTGCATGTAACTTCTGTTAGAAATGTCGTAGAGACATGAAATAAAAACCTCTATGTTGGTTTGACTTAGACCAGGGCTTGA
>NC_084620.1:58857077-58959577 GCF_033978795.1 Nerophis ophidion
CAAACAAACAATCGGAAAATCCCCGTTACTGAGGAGGCTAACCATGATGCGTGCAGTTTATCAAAGCAACAATCAAACAATCGGAACATTCCCGTCGTATCAATTCCTAGACATGGTCGTAATTATACTGAATGCACTGGGCATAATAAACACAACATTATTAATATTGCTACTACGGATAATTTGATCAAAAATTCCCTAAAACAGCCCACTACCTATAATATAGGTTTTTTAAACATAAGATCATTGTCTCCCAAAACGTTGTTAGTTAATGATATCATCAGAGACAACAATCTTAACGTCATCGGTCTCAGTGAAACCTGGCTTAAACCAAACGACTTTTTTGCGCTAAATGAGGCATGTCCTCCTAACTTTACACATGCGCATATTGCCCGTCCGCTTAAAAGGGGTGGGGGGGTCGCACTAATACACAACGAAAACTTTAACCTTAGTCCTAACATAAATAATAAATATAAATCGTTTGAGGTGCTTACTATGAGGTCTGTCACACCGCTGCCTCTACACCTGGCTGTTATCTACCGCCCCCCAGGGCCCTGTTCGGACTTTATCAATGAATTCTCAGAGTTCGTTGCTGATCTAGTGACACACGCCGATAATATAATCATAATGGGGGACTTTAATATCCATATGAATACCCCATCGGACCCACCGTGCGCAGCGCTCCAGACTATAATTGATAGCCGTGGTCTCACACAAATAATAAATGAACCCACGCATCGCAACGGTAATACGATAGACCTAGTGCTTGTCAGGGGTATCACCGCTTCCAAAGTTACGATACTCCCGTATACTAAAGTATTGTCCGATCATTACCTTATAAAATTCGAGGTTCAGACGCATGTTCGTCAAACTAATAATAATAATAACTGCTATAGCAGCCGCAACATTAATACGGCCACAACGACAACTCTTGCTGACCTACTGCCGTCGGTAATGGCACCATTCCCAAAGTATGTGGGCTCTATTGATAACCTCACTAACAACTTTAACGACGCCCTGCGCGAAACCATTGATAACATAGCACCGCTAAAGTTAAAAAAGGCTCCAAAAAAGCGCACCCCGTGGTTTACAGAAGAAACTAGAGCTCAGAAATTATTATGCAGAAAGCTGGAACGCAAATGGCGCACAACTAAACTTGAGGTGCACCATCAAGCATTTAGTGATGGTTTAATAACTTATAAACGCATGCTTACCTTAGCTAAAGCTAATTATTACTCAAATCTCATCCACCGTAATAAAAACGATCCTAAATTTTTGTTTAGTACGGTAGCATCGCTAACCCAACAAGGGACTCCTTCCAGTAGCTCCACCCACTCAGCTGATGACTTTATGCAATTCTTTAGTAAGAAAATTGAAGTCATTAGAAAGGAGATTAAAGACAATGCGTCCCAGCTACAACGGGGTTCTATTAACACTGACACGATTGTATATACGGCGGATACTGCCCTCCAAAATAGTTTCTCTCGTTTTGAGGAAATAACATTAGAGGATTTGTTAAAACGTGTAAATGGAATAAAACAAACAACATGTTTACTTGACCCTCTTCCTGGGAAACTGATCAAGGAGCTCTTTGTATTATTAGGTCCATCAGTGCTAAATATTATAAACTTATCACTTTCCTCGGGCACTGTTCCCCTAGCATTCAAAAAAGCGGTTATTCATCCTCTTCTTAAAAGACCTAACCTCGATCCTGACCTCATGGTAAACTACCGACCGGTGTCTCACCTTCCCTTTATTTCAAAAATCCTCGAAAAAATTGTTGCGGAGCAGTTAAATGAACACTTAGCGTCTAACAATCTATGTGAAACCTTTCAATCCGGTTTCAGGGCAAATCACTCGACGGAGACAGCCCTCGCAAAAATGACTAATGATCTATTGCTAACGATGGATTCTGATGCGTCATCTATGTTGCTGCTCCTCGATCTTAGCGCAGCTTTCCATACCGTCGATCATAATATTTTATTAGAACGTATCAAAACACGAATTGGTATGTCAGACTTAGCCCTGTCTTGGTTTAACTCTTATCTTACTGATAGGATGCAGTGTGTCTCCCATAACAATGTGACCTCGGACTACGTTAAGGTAACGTGTGGAGTTCCCCAGGGTTCGGTCCTTGGCCCTGCACTCTTCAGCATCTACATGCTGCCGCTAGGTGACATCATACGCAAATACGGTGTTAGCTTTCACTGTTATGCTGATGACACCCAACTCTACATGCCCCTAAAGCTGACCAACACGCCGGATTGTAGTCAGCTGGAGGCGTGTCTTAATGAAATTAAACAATGGATGTCCGCTAACTTTTTGCAACTCAACGCCAAAAAAACGGAAATGCTGATTATCGGTCCTGCTAGACACCGAACTCTATTTAATAATACAACTCTAACATTTGACAACCAAACAATTAAACAAGGCGACACGGTAAAGAATCTGGGTATTATCTTCGACCCAACTCTCTCCTTTGAGGCACACATTAAAAGCGTTACTAAAACGGCCTTCTTTCATCTCCGTAATATCGCTAAAATTCGCTCCATTCTGTCCACTAAAGACGCTGAGATCATTATCCATGCGTTTGTTACGTCTCGCCTCGACTACTGTAACGTATTATTTTCGGGTCTCCCCATGTCTAGCATTAAAAGATTACAGTTGGTACAAAATGCGGCTGCTAGACTTTTGACAAGAACAAGAAAGTTTGATCACATTACGCCTGTACTGGCTCACCTGCACTGGCTTCCTGTGCACTTAAGATGTGACTTTAAGGTTTTACTACTTACGTATAAAATACTACACGTCCATATGTCCCGGCAAGAAATCTGCGTTCAAAGGACTCCGGCTTGTTAGTGATTCCCAAAGCCCAAAAAAAGTCTGCGGGCTATAGAGCGTTTTCCGTTCGGGCTCCAGTACTCTGGAATGCCCTCCCGGTAACAGTTCGAGATGCCACCTCAGTAGAAGCATTTAATTCTCACCTTAAAACTCATTTGTATACTGTAGCCTTTAAATAGACTCCCTTTTTAGACCAGTTGATCTGCTGTTTCTTTTCTTTTTCTTCTATGTCCCACTCTCCCCTGTGGAGGGGGTCCAGTCCGATCCGGTGGCCATGTACTGCTTGCCTGTGTATCGGCTGGGGACATCTCTGCGCTGCTGATCCGCCTCCGCTTGGGATGGTTTCCTGCTGGCTCCGCTGTGAACGGGACTCTCGCTGCTGTGTTGGATCCGCTTTGGACTGGACTCTCGCGACTGTGTTGGATCCATTGTGGATTGAACTTTCACAGTATCATGTTAGACCCGCTCGACATCCATTGCTTTCCTCCTCTCTAAGGTTCTCATAGTCATTATTGTCACAGACGTCCCACTGGATCATTATTGTCACCGATGTCCCACTGGGTGTGAGTTTTCCTTGCCCTTATTTTGGGCCTACCGAGGATGTCGTGGTGGTTTGTGCAGCCCTTTGAGACACTAGTGATTTAGGGCTATATAAGTAAACATTGATTGATTGATTGATTGAATTTTTAAATGAACTTGGTGTGCTGAGCAGGAAGCGGACGCCAGTGGAATGTGACATGACTTTGAATGAATAAATAACTGTAATCATAACTTTGTATCCATGCACTTCTTGGGCTGCTTCCTCCTCATCTATCTTCTATTAGTCAATACACTTTAGTTATTATTTACTTATCTATGTTCTATTATGTGTACAGACTCCAGTCATTACGAGTTTATTTATTATTTATTTATGTATGTTCTGTTTTGTGTACAGACTCCAGTCGTCACAAGTTTATTTATCACTTATTTATGTATGTTTTGTTATGGCCCTGTGATGAGGTGGCGACTTGTCCAGGGTGTACACCACCTTCCACCCATGTTCAGCTGAGATAAGCTCCAGCAACACCCGCCACCCCCCGAATGGGAAAAGCGGTAGAAAATGGATGGATGGATATTCTATGTGTAGAGACTCCACTCCCTACAGTATATTTATTAGTAGTCTACTACAATGTCAATACATCCATCATATAGTCTACTACCATGTAAATACATCCATCATATAGTCTACTACCATGTCAATACATCCATCATATAGTCTACTACCATGTCAATACATCCATCATATAGTCTACTACCATGTCAATACATCCATCATATAGTCTACTACCGTGTCATACATCCATCATATAGTCTACAACCATGTCAATACATCCATCATATAGTCTCCTACCATGTCAATACATCCATCATATAGTCTACTACCATGTCAATACATACATCATATAGTCTACTACCATGTCATACAACCATCATACAGTCTACAACCATGTCATACATCCATCATATAGTCTACTACTATGTCAATACATCCATCAAATAGTCTACTACCATGTCAATACATCCATCATATAGTCTACTACCATGTCATACACCCATCATATAGTCTACAACCATGTCAATACATCCATCATAGAGTCTACTACCATGTCAATACATCCATCATACAGTCTACTACCGTGTCATACATCCATCATATAGTCTACTACCATGTCATATATCCATCATATAGTCTACTACCATGTCATACATCCATCATATAGTTTACTACCGTGTCAATACATACATCATATAGTCTACTACCGTGTCATACATCCATCATATAGTCTACAACCATGTCAATACATCCATTATATAGTCTACTACCATGTCAATACATCCATCATATAGTCTACTACCATGTCAATACATCCATCATATAGTCTACTACCATGTCATACATCCATCATATAGTCTACTACCATGTCAATACATCCATCATATAGTCTACTACCATGTCAATACATCCATCATATAGTCTACTACCATGTAAATACATCCATCATATAGTCTACTACCATGTCAATACATCCATCATATAGTCTACTACCATGTCAATACATCCATCATATAGTCTACTACCATGTCAATACATCCATCATATAGTCTACAACCATGTCAATACATCCATCATATAGTCTACTACCATGTCAATACATACATCATATAGTCTACTACCATGTCATACAACCATCATACAGTCTACAACCATGTCATACATCCATCATATAGTCTACTACCATGTCAATACATCCATCATATAGTCTACTGCCGTATCAATACATCCATCATATAGTCTACTACCATGTCATACATCCATCATATAGTCTACTACCATGGCATACATCCATCATATAGTCTACTACCATGTCATACATCCATCATATAGTCTACTACCATGCCATACATCCATCATATAGTCTACTACCATGTCATACATCCATCATATAGTTTACTACCGTGTCAATACATACATCATATAGTCTACTACCGTGTCATACATCCATGTCAATACATCCATCATATAGTCTACTACCATGTCAATACATCCATCATATAGTCTACTACCATGTCATACATCCATCATATAGTCTACTACCATGTCAATACATCCATCATATAGTCTACTACCATGTCATACATCCATCATATAGTCTACTACCATGTCAATATATACATCATATAGTCTACTACCATGTCATACATCCATCATATAGTCTACAACCATGTCAACACATCCATCATATAGTCTACTACCATGTCAATACATCCATCATATAGTCTACTACCATGTCAATACATCTATCATATAGTCTACTGCCATGTCAACACATCCATCATATAATCTACTACCATGTCAATACATCCATCATATAGTCTACTACCATGTCAATACATCCATCATATAGTCTACTACCATGTCAACACATCCATCATATAATCTACTACCATGTCAATACATCCATCATATAGTCTACTACCGTGTCAATACATACATCATATAGTCTACTACCGTGTCATATATCCATCATATAGTCTACAACCATGTCAATACATCCATCATATAGTCTACTACCATGTCAATACATCCATCATATAGTCTACTACCATGTCATACATCCATCATATAGTCTACTACCATGTCAATACATCCATCATATAGTCTACTACCATGTCAATACATCCATCATATAGTCTACTACCATGTCAATACATACATCATATAGTCTACTACCATGTCAATACATACATCATATAGTCTACTACCATGGCATACATCCATCATATAGTCTACTACCATGTCAATACATACATTATATAGTCTACTACCATGTCATACATCCATCATATAGTCTACAACCATGTCAACACATCCATCATATAGTCTACTACCATGTCAATACATCCATCATATAGTCTACTACCATGTCAACACATCCATCATATAGTCTACTACCATGTCAATACATCCATCATATAGTCTACTACCATGTCAATACATCCATCATATAGTCTACTACCATGTCAACACATCCATCATATAGTCTACTACCATGTCAATACATCTATCATATAGTCTACTACCATGTCAACACATCCATCATATAGTCTACTACCATGTCAATACATCTATCATATAGTCTACTACCATGTCAACACATCCATCATATAATCTACTACCATGTCAATACATCCATCATATAGTCTACTACCATGTCAATACATCTATCATATAGTCTACTACCATGTCAACACATCCATCATATAGTCTACTACCATGTCAATACATCTATCATATAGTCTACTACCATGTCAACACATCCATCATATAGTCTACTACCATGTCAACACATCCATCATATAGTCTACTACCATATCAATACATCCATCATATAGTCTACTACCATGTCAATACATATATCATATAGTCTACTACCATGGCAATACATCCATCATATAGTCTACTACCATGTCATACAAACATCATATAGTCTACTACCATGTCAATACATCCATCATATAGTCTACTACCATGTCATACATACATCATATAATCTACTACCATGTCAATACATCCATCAAATAGTCTACAACCATGTCAATACATACATCATATAGTCTACTACCATGTCATACATCCATCATATAGTCTACTACCATGGCAATACATCCATCATATAGTCTACTACCATGTCATACATCCATCATATAGTCTACTACCATGTCAATACATCCATCATATAGTCTACAACCATGTCAATACATCCATCATATAGTCTACTACCATGTCATACATCCATCATATAGTCTACTACCATGTCAACACATCCATCATATAATCTACTACCATGTCAACACATCCATCATATAGTCTACTACCATGTCAATACATCTATCATATGGTCTACTACCATGTCAATACATCCATCACATAGTCTACTACCATGTCAATACATCCATCTTATAGTCTACTACCATGTCAATACATCCATCATATAGTCTACTACCATGTCATACATCCATCATATAGTCTACTACCATGTCAATACATCCATCATGTAGTCTACTACCATGTCAATACATCCATCATATAGTCTACTACCATAGCAATACATCCATCATATAGTCTACTACCATGTCATACGTACATCATATAGTCTACTACCATGTCATACATCCATCATATATTCTACTACCATGTCAATACATCTATCATATAGTCTACAACCATGTCAATACATCCATCATATAGTCTACTCCCATGTCATACATCCATCATATAGTCTACTACCATGTCAATACATCCATCATATAGTCTACAACCATGTCAATACATCCATCATATAGTCTACTACCATGTCAATACATCCATCATATAGTCTACTACCATGTCATAAATCCATCATATAGTCTACTACCATGTCATACATCCATCATATAGTCTACTACCATGTCAATACATCCATCATATAGTCTACAACCATGTCAATACATCCATCATATAGTCTACTGCCATGTCAATACATCCATCATATAGTCTACTACCATGTCATACATCCATCATATAGTCTACTACCATGTCAATACATCCATCATATAGTCTACAACCATGTCAATACATCCATCATATAGTCTACTACCATGTCATACATCCATCATATAGTCTACTACCATGCCAATACATCCATCATGTAGTCTACTACCATGTCAATACATCCATCATATAGTCTACTACCATGGCAATACATCCATCATATAGTCTACTACCATGTCATACGTACATCATATAGTCTACTACCATGTCATACATCCATCATATATTCTACTACCATGTCAATACATCTATCATATAGTCTACAACCATGTCAATACATCCATCATATAGTCTACTCCCATGTCATACATCCATCATATAGTCTACTACCATGTCAATACATCCATCATATAGTCTACAACCATGTCAATACATCCATCATATAGTCTACTACCATGTCAATACATCCATCATATAGTCTACTACCATGTCATAAATCCATCATATAGTCTACTACCATGTCATACATCCATCATATAGTCTACTACCATGTCAATACATCCATCATATAGTCTACAACCATGTCAATACATCCATCATATAGTCTACTGCCATGTCAATACATCCATCATATGGTCTACTACCATGTCATACATCCATCATATAGTCTACTACCATGTCAATACATCCATCATATAGTCTACAACCATGTCAATACATCCATCATATAGTCTACAACCATGTCAATACATCCATCATATAGTCTACTACCATGTCATACATACATCATATAGTCTACTACCATGTCAATACATCCATCATATAGTCTACTACCATGTCAATACATCCATCATATAGTCTACTACCATGTCATACACCCATCATATAGTCTACAACCATGTCAATCCATCCATCATATAGTCTACTACCATGTCAATACATCCATCATATAGTCTACTACCGTGTCATACATCCATCATATAGTCTACTACCATGTCATACATCCATCATATAGTCTACTACCATGTCAATACATCCATCATATAATCTACTACCATGTCATACATCCATCATATAGTCTACTACCATGTCATACATCCATCATATAGTCTACAACCATGTCAATACATCCATCATATAGTCTACTACCATGTCATAAATCCATCATATAGTCTACTACCGTGTCATACATTCATCATATAGTCTACTACCATGTCAATACATCCATCATATAGTCTACTACCATGTCAATACATCCATCATATAGTCTACAACCATGTCAATACATCCATCATATAGTCTACTACCATGTCAATACATCCATCATATAGTCTACTACCATGTCATACATTCATCATATAGTCTACTACCATGTCAATACATACATCATATAGTCTACTACCATGTCATACATCCATCATATAGTCTACTACCATGTCAATCCATCCATCGTATAGTCTACTACTGTGTCATACATCCATCATATAGTCTACTACCATGTCATACATACATCATATAGTCTACTACCATGTCAATACATCCATCATATAATCTACTACCATGTCATACATCCATCATATAGTCTACTACCATGTCATACATCCATCATATAGTCTACAACCATGTCAATACATCCATCATATAGTCTACTACCATGTCATAAATCCATCATATAGTCTACTACCGTGTCATACATTCATCATATAGTCTACTACCATGTCAATACATCCATCATATAGTCTACTACCTTTTCAATACATCCATCATATAGTCTACAACCATGTCAATACATCCATCATATAGTCTACTACCATGTCAATACATCTATCATATAGTCTACTACCATGTCAACACATCCATCATATAGTCTACTACCATGTCAACACATCCATCATATAGTCTACTACCATGTCAATACATCCATCATATAGTCTACTACCATGTCAATACATATATCATATAGTCTACTACCATGGCAATACATCCATCATATAGTCTACTACCATGTCATACAAACATCATATAGTCTACTACCATGTCAATACATCCATCATATAGTCTACTACCATGTCATACATACATCATATAGTCTACTACCATGTCAATACATCCATCAAATAGTCTACAACCATGTCAATACATCCATCATATAGTCTACTACCATGTCATACATCCATCATATAGTCTACTACCATGGCAATACATCCATCATATAGTCTACTACCATGTCATACATCCATCATATAGTCTACTACCATGTCAATACATCCATCATATAGTCTACAACCATGTCAATACATCCATCATATAGTCTACTACCATGTCATACATCCATCATATAGTCTACTACCATGTCAACACATCCATCATATAATCTACTACCATGTCAACACATCCATCATATAGTCTACTACCATGTCAATACATCTATCATATAGTCTACTACCATGTCAATACATCCATCACATAGTCTACTACCATGTCAATACATCCATCTTATAGTCTACTACCATGTCAATACATCCATCATATAGTCTACTACCATGTCATACATCCATCATATAGTCTACTACCATGTCAATACATCCATCATGTAGTCTACTACCATGTCAATACATCCATAATATAGTCTACTACCATGGCAATACATCCATCATATAGTCTACTACCATGTCATACGTACATCATATAGTCTACTACCATGTCATACATCCATCATATATTCTACTACCATGTCAATACATCTATCATATAGTCTACAACCATGTCAATACATCCATCATATAGTCTACTCCCATGTCATACATCCATCATATAGTCTACTACCATGTCAATACATCCATCATATAGTCTACAACCATGTCAATACATCCATCAAATAGTCTACTACCATGTCAATACATCCATCATATAGTCTACTACCATGTCATACATCCATCATATAGTCTACTACCATGTCATACATCCATCATATAGTCTACTACCATGTCAATACATCCATCATATAGTCTACAACCATGTCAATACATCCATCATATAGTCTACTGCCATGTCAATACATCCATCATATAGTCTACTACCATGTCATACATCCATCATATAGTCTACTACCATGTCAATACATCCATCATATAGTCTACAACCATGTCAATACATCCATCATATAGTCTACTACCATGTCATACATCCATCATATAGTCTACTACCATGTCAATACATCCATCATATAGTCTACAACCATGTCAATACATCCATCATATAGTCTACAACCATGTCAATACATCCATCATATAGTCTACTACCATGTCATACATCCATCATGTAGTCTACTACCATGTCAATACATCCATAATATAGTCTACTACCATGGCAATACATCCATCATATAGTCTACTACCATGTCATACGTACATCATATAGTCTACTACCATGTCATACATCCATCATATATTCTACTACCATGTCAATACATCTATCATATAGTCTACAACCATGTCAATACATCCATCATATAGTCTACTCCCATGTCATACATCCATCATATAGTCTACTACCATGTCAATACATCTATCATATAGTCTACAACCATGTCAATACATCCATCATATAGTCTACTCCCATGTCATACATCCATCATATAGTCTACTACCATGTCAATACATCCATCATATAGTCTACAACCATGTCAATACATCCATCATATTGTCTACTACCATGTCAATACATCCATCATATAGTCTACTACCATGTCATAAATCCATCATATAGTCTACTACCATGTCATACATCCATCATATAGTCTACTACCATGTCAATACATCCATCATATAGTTTACAACCATGTCAATACATCCATCATATAGTCTACTGCCATGTCAATACATCCATCATATAGTCTACTAACATGTCATAAATCCATCATATAGTCTACTACCATGTCAATACATCCATCATATAGTCTACAACCATGTCAATACATCCATCATATAGTCTACAACCATGTCAATACATCCATCATATAGTCTACTACCATGTCATACATACATCATATAGTCTACTACCATGTCAATACATCCATCATATAGTCTACTACCATGTCAATACATCCATCATATAGTCTACTACCATGTCATACACACATCATATAGTCTACAACCATGTCAATCCATCCATCATATAGTCTACTACCATGTCAATACATCCATCATATAGTCTACTACCGTGTCATACATCCATCATATAGTCTACTACCATGTCATACATCCATCATATAGTCTACTACCATGTCAATACATCCATCATATAATCTACTACCATGTCATACATCCATCATATAGTCTACTACCATGTCATACATCCATCATATAGTCTACAACCATGTCAATACATCCATCATATAGTCTACTACCATGTCATAAATCCATCATATAGTCTACTACAGTGTCATACATTCATCATATAGTCTACTACCATGTCAATACATCCATCATATAGTCTACTACCATGTCAATACATCCATCATATAGTCTACAACCATGTCAATACATCCATCATATAGTCTACTACCATGTCAATACATCCATCATATAGTCTACTACCATGTCATACATTCATCATATAGTCTACTACCATGTCAATACATACATCATATAGTCTACTACCATGTCATACATCCATCATATAGTCTACTACCATGTCAATCCATCCATCATATAGTCTACTACTGTGTCATACATCCATCATATAGTCTACTACCATGTCATACATACATCATATAGTCTACTACCCTGTCAATACATCCATCATATAATCTACTACCATGTCATACATCCATCATATAGTCTACTACCATGTCATACATCCATCATATAGTCTACAACCATGTCAATACATCCATCATATAGTCTACTACCATGTCATAAATCCATCATATAGTCTACTACCGTGTCATACATTCATCATATAGTCTACTACCATGTCAATACATCCATCATATAGTCTACTACCTTTTCAATACATCCATCATATAGTCTACAACCATGTCAATACATCCATCATATAGTCTACTACCATGTCAATACATCCATCATATAGTCTACTACCATGTCATACATTCATCATATAGTCTACTACCATGTCAATACATACATCATATAGTCTACTACCATGTCATACATCCATCATATAGTCTACAACCATGTCAATACATCCATCATATAGTCTATCCATCCCTCCCTTTTCTACCGCTTATTCCCTTTCGGGGTCGCGGGGGGCGCTGGCGCCTATCTCAGCTACAATCGGGCGGAAGGCAGGGTACACCCTGGACAAGTCGCCACCTCATCGCAGGGCCAACACAGATAGACAGACAACATTCACACTCACATTCACACTCTAGGGCTAATTTAGTGTTGCCAATCAACCTATCCCCAGGTGCATGTCTTTGGAAGTGGGAGGAAGCCGGAGTACCCGGAGGGAACCCACGCATTCACGGGGAGAACATGCAAACTCCACACAGGAAGATCCCAAGCCTGGATTTGAACCCAGGACTGTAGGAACTTTGTATTGTGAGGCAGACGCACTAACCCCTCTGCCACCGTGAAGCCCTCATATAGTCTACTACCGTGTCAATACATCCATCATATAGTCTACTACCGTGTCATACATCCATCATATAGTCTACTACCATGTCATACATCCATCATATAGTCTACTACCATGTCAATACATCCATCATATAGTCTACTACCATGTCAATACATCCATCATATAGTCTACTGCCATGTCAATACATCCATCATATAGTCTACTACCATGTCATACATCCATCATATAGTCTACTACCATGTCAATACATCCATCATATAGTCTACAACCATGTCAATACATCCATCATATAGTCTACAACCATGTCAATACATCCATCATATAGTCTACTACCATGTCATACATACATCATATAGTCTACTACCATGTCAATACATCCATCATATAGTCTACTACCATGTCAATACATCCATCATATAGTCTACTACCATGTCATACACCCATCATATAGTCTACAACCATGTCAATCCATCCATCATATAGTCTACTACCATGTCAATACATCCATCATATAGTCTACTACCGTGTCATACATCCATCATATAGTCAACTACCATGTCATACATCCATCATATAGTCTACTACCATGTCAATACATCCATCATATAATCTACTACCATGTCATACATCCATCATATAGTCTACTACCATGTCATACATCCATCATATAGTCTACAACCATGTCAATACATCCATCATATAGTCTACTACCATGTCATAAATCCATCATATACTCTACTACCGTGTCATACATTCATCATATAGTCTACTACCATGTCAATACATCCATCATATAGTCTACAACCATGTCAATACATCCATCATATAGTCTACTACCATGTCAATACATCCATCATATAGTCTACTACCATGTCATACATACATCATATAGTCTACTACCATGTCATACATCCATCATATAGTCTACTACCATGTCAATCCATCCATCATATAGTCTACTACTGTGTCATACATCCATCATATAGTCTACTACCATGTCATACATACATCATATAGTCTACTACCATGTCAATACATCCATCATATAATCTACTACCATGTCATACATCCATCAAATAGTCTACTACCATGTCATAAATCCATCATATAGTCTACAACCATGTCAATACATCCATCATATAGTCTACTACCATGTCATAAATCCATCATATAGTCTACTACCGTGTCATACATTCATCATATAGTCTACTACCATGTCAATACATCCATCATATAGTCTACTACCTTTTCAATACATCCATCATATAGTCTACAACCATGTCAATACATCCATCATATAGTCTACTACCATGTCAATACATCCATCATATAGTCTACTACCATGTCATAAATCCATCATATAGTCTACTACCGTGTCAATACATCCATCATATAGTCTACAACCATGTCAATACATCCATCATATAGTCTACAACCATGTCAATACATCCATCATATAGTCTACTACCATGTCATACATACATCATATAGTCTACTACCATGTCAATACATCCATCATATAGTCTACTACCATGTCAATACATCCATCATATAGTCTACTACCATGTCATACACCCATCATATAGTCTACAACCATGTCAATCCATCCATCATATAGTCTACTACCATGTCAATACATCCATCATATAGTCTACTACCGTGTCATACATCCATCATATAGTCAACTACCATGTCATACATCCATCATATAGTCTACTACCATGTCAATACATCCATCATATAATCTACTACCATGTCATACATCCATCATATAGTCTACTACCATGTCATACATCCATCATATAGTCTACAACCATGTCAATACATCCATCATATAGTCTACTACCATGTCATAAATCCATCATATACTCTACTACCGTGTCATACATTCATCATATAGTCTACTACCATGTCAATACATCCATCATATAGTCTACAACCATGTCAATACATCCATCATATAGTCTACTACCATGTCAATACATCCATCATATAGTCTACTACCATGTCATACATACATCATATAGTCTACTACCATGTCATACATCCATCATATAGTCTACTACCATGTCAATCCATCCATCATATAGTCTACTACTGTGTCATACATCCATCATATAGTCTACTACCATGTCATACATACATCATATAGTCTACTACCATGTCAATACATCCATCATATAATCTACTACCATGTCATACATCCATCAAATAGTCTACTACCATGTCATAAATCCATCATATAGTCTACAACCATGTCAATACATCCATCATATAGTCTACTACCATGTCATAAATCCATCATATAGTCTACTACCGTGTCATACATTCATCATATAGTCTACTACCATGTCAATACATCCATCATATAGTCTACTACCTTTTCAATACATCCATCATATAGTCTACAACCATGTCAATACATCCATCATATAGTCTACTACCATGTCAATACATCCATCATATAGTCTACTACCATGTCATAAATCCATCATATAGTCTACTACCGTGTCATACATTCATCATATAGTCTACTACCATGTCAATACATCCATCATATAGTCTACTACCTTTTCAATACATCCATCATATAGTCTACAACCATGTCAATACATCCATCATATAGTCTACTACCATGTCATACATCCATCATATAGTCTACTACCATGTCATACATCCATCATATAGTCTACAACCATGTCAATACATCCATCATATAGTCTATCCATCCATCCCTTTTCTACCGCTTATTCCCTTTCGGGGTTGCGGGGGGCGCTGGCGCCTATCTCAGCTACAATCGGGCGGAAGGCAGGGTACACCCTGGACAAGTCGCCAGCTCATCGCAGGGCCAACACAGATAGACAGACAACATTCACACTCACATTCACACTCTAGGGCTAATTTAGTGTTGCCAATCAACCTATCCCCAGGTGCATGTCTTTGGAAGTGGGAGGAAGCCGGAGTACCCGGAGGGAACCCACGCATTCACGGGGAGAACATGCAAACTCCACACAGGAAGATCCCAAGCCTGGATTTGAACCCAGGACTGTAGGAACTTTGTATTGTGAGGCAGACGCACTAACCCCTCTCCCACCGTGAAGCCCTGATATAGTCTACTACCGTGTCAATACATCCATCATATAGTCTACTACCGTGTCATACATCCATCATATAGTCTACTACCATGTCATACATCCATCATATAGTCTACTACCATGTCAATACATACATCATATAGTCTATTACCGTGTCATACATCCATCATATAGTCTACAACTATGTCCATACATCCATCATATAGTCTACTAACATGTCATACATCCATCATATAGTCTACTACCATGTCATACATCCATCATATAGTCTACAACCATGTCATACATCCATCATATAGTCTACTATCATGTCAATACATCCATCATATAGTCTCCTACCATGTCAATACATCTATCATATAGTCTACTACCATATCAATACATCCATCATATAGTCTACTACCATGTCAATACATCCATCATATAGTCTACTACCATGTCAATACATCCATCATATAGTCTACTACCATGTCAATATATCCATCATATAGTCTACTACCATGTCAATACATCCATCATAACGTCTACAACCATGTCAATACATCCATCATATAGTCTACTACCATGTCAATACATCCATCATATAGTCTACTACCATGTCATACATCCATCATATAGTCTACTACCATGTCAATACATACATCATATAGTCTAATACCATGTCAATACATCCATCATATAGTCTACTACCATGGCAATACATCCATCATATAGTCTTCTACCATGTCATACATACATCATATATTCTACTACCGTGTCATACATCCATCATATAGTCTACAACCATGTCAATACATCCATCATATAGTCTACTACCATGTCAATACATCCATCATATAGCCTACTACCATGTCATACATCCATCATATAGTCTACTACCATGTCATACATCCATCATATAGTCCACTATCATGTCAATACACCCATCATATAGTCTACTACCATGTCAATACATCCATCATATAGTCTACTACCATGTCATACACCCATCATATAGTCTACAACCATGTCAATACATCCATCATATAGTCTACTACCATGTCAATACATCCATCATATAGTCTACAACCATGTCAATACATACATCATATAGTCTACAACCATGTCAATACATCCATCATATAGTCTACTACCATGTCAATACATCCATCATATAGTCTACTACCGTGTCATACATCCATCATATAGTCTACTACCATGTCATACATCCATCATATAGTCTACTACCATGTCAATACATACATCATATAGTCTACTACCATGTCATACATCCATCATATAGTCTACAACCATGTCAATACACCCATCATATAGTCTACTACCGTGTCAATACATCCATCATATAGTCTACTACCGTGTCATACATCCATCATATAGTCTACCACCATGTCATAAATCCATCATATAGTCTACTACCATGTCAATACATACATCATAGAGTCTACTACCGCGTCATACATCCCTCATATAGTCTACAACCATGTCAATACATCCATCATATAGTCTACTACCATGTCATACATCCATCATATAGTCTACTACCATGTCATACATCCATCATATAGTCTACTACCATGTCATACATCCATCATATAGTCTACAACCATGTCATACATCCATCATATAGTCTACTACCATGTCAATACATCCATCATATAGTCTACTACCATGTCAATACATCCATCATATAGTCTACTACCATGTCAATACATCCATCATATAGTCTACTACCATGTCATACATCCATCATATACTACTACCATGTCAATACATACATCATATAGTCTACTACCATGTCATACATCCATCATATAGTCTACAACCATTTCAATACATCCATCATATAGTCTACTACCGTGTCAATACATCCATCATATAGTCTACTACCGTGTCATACATCCATCATATAGTCTACTACCGTGTCATACATCCATCATATAGTCTACAACCATGTCAATACATCCATCATATAGGCTACTACCATGTCATACATCCATCATATAGTCTACTACCATGTCATACATCCATCATATAGTCTACTAGCATGTCATACATCCATCATATAGTCTACAACCATGTCATACATCCATCATATAGTCTACTACCATGTCAATACATCCATCATATAGTCTACTACCATGTCAATACATCTATCATATAGTCTACTACCATATCAATACATCCATCATATAGTCTACTACCATGTCAATACATCCATCATATAGTCTACTGCCATGTCAATACATCCATCATATAGTCTACTACCATGTCAATACATCCATCATATGGTCTACTACCATGTCAATACATCCATCATATAGTCTACTACCATGTCATACATCCATCATATAGTCTACTACCATGTCAATACATACATCATATAGTCTACTACCATGTCATA
Organism: Nerophis ophidion; assembly: GCF_033978795.1. Classification (NCBI taxonomy): domain Eukaryota; kingdom Metazoa; phylum Chordata; class Actinopteri; order Syngnathiformes; family Syngnathidae; genus Nerophis; species Nerophis ophidion. The sequence continues at coordinate 58,876,090 of NC_084620.1, forward strand.
CATCCATCATATAGTCTACAACCATGTCAATACATCCATCATATAGTCTATCCATCCATCCATTCTCTACCGCTTATTCCCTTTCGGGGTCGCGGGGGGCGCTGGCGCCTATCTCTGCTACAATCGGGCGGAAGGCAGGGTACACCCTGGACAAGTCGCCACCTCATCGCAGGGCCAACACAGATAGACAGACAACATTCACACTCACATTCACACTCTAGGGCTAATTTAGTGTTGCCAATCAACCTATCCCCAGGTGCATGTCTTTGGAAGTGGGAGGAAGCCGGAGTACCCGGAGGGAACCCACGCATTCACGGGGAGAACATGCAAACTCCACACAGAAAGATCCCAAGCCTGGATTTGAACCCAGGACTGCAGGAACTTTGTATTGTGAGGCAGACGCACTAACCCCTCTGCCACCGTGAAGCCCTCATATAGTCTACTACCGTGTCAATACATCCATCATATAGTCTACTACCATGTCATACATCCATCATATAGTCTACTACCATGTCAATACATACATCATATAGTCTACTACCATGTCATACATCCATCATATAGTCTACAACCATGTCAATACATCCATCATATAGTCTACTACCGTGTCAATACATCCATCATATAGTCTACTACCGTGTCATACATCCATCATATAGTCCACCACCATGTCATACATCCATCATATAGTCTACTACCATGTCAATACATACATCATATAGTCTACTACCGTGTCATACATCCATCATACAGTCTACAACCATGTCAATACATCCATCATATAGTCTACTACCGTGTCATACATCCATCATACAGTCTACAACCATGTCAATACATCCATCATATAGTCTACTACCATGTCATACATCCATCATATAGTCTACTACCATGTCATACATCCATCATATAGTCTACTACCATGTCATACATCCATCATATAGTCTACTACCATGTCATACATCCATCATATAGTCTACAACCATGTCATACATCCATCATATAGTCTACTACCATGTCAATACATCCATCATATAGTCTACTACCATGTCAATACATCTATCATATAGTCTACTACCATATCAATACATCCATCATATAGTCTACTACCATGTCAATACATCCATCTTATAGTCTACTACCATGTCAATACATCCATCATATAGTCTACTACCATGTCAATACATCCATCATATAGTCTACTACCATGTCAATACATCCATCATATAGTCTACTACCATGTCAATACATCCATCATATAGTCTACTACCATGTCATACATCCATCATATAGTCTACTACCATGTCAATACATCCATCATATAGTCTACTACCATGTCATACATCCATCATATAGTCTACAACCATGTCAATACATCCATCATATAGTCTACTACCTTGTCAATACATCCATCATATAGTCTACTACCGTGTCGTACATCCATCATATAGTCTACTACCAAGTCAATACATACATCATATAGTCTACTACCGTGTCATACATCCATCATATAGTCTACAACCATGTCAATACATCCATGATATAGTCTACTACCATGTCATACATACATCATATAGTCTACTACCGTGTCATACATCCATCATATAGTCTACAACCATGTCAATACATCCATCATATAGTCTACTACCATGTCATACATCCATCATATAGCCTACTACCATGTAAATACATCCATCATATAGTCTACTACCATGTCAATACATCCATCATATAGTCTACTACCATGTCATACACCCATCATATAGTCTACAACCATGTCAATACATCCATCATATAGTCTACTACCATGTCAACACATCCATCATATAGTCTACTACCGTGTCATACATCCATCATATAGTCTACTACCATGTCATACATCCATCATATAGTCTGCAACCATGTCAATACATCCATCATATAGTCTACTACCATGTCAATACATCCATCATATAGTCTACTACCATGTCATACATCCATCATATACTACTACCATGTCAATACATACATCATATAGTCTACTACCATGTCATACATCCATCATATAGTCTACAACCATGTCAATACATCCATCATATAGTCTACTACCGTGTCAATACATCCATCATATAGTCTACTACCGTGTCATACATCCATCATATAGTCTACTACCATGTCATACATTCATCATATAGTCTACTACCATGTCAATACATACATCATATAGTCTACTACCGTGTCATACATCCATCATATAGTCTACAACCATGTCAATACATCCATCATATAGTCTACTACCATGTCATACATCCATCATATAGTCTACTACCATGTCATACATCCATCATATAGTCTACTACCATGTCATACATCCATCATATAGTCTACAACCATGTCATACATCCATCATATAGTCTACTACCATGTCAATACATCCATCATATAGTCTATTACCATGTCATACATCCATCATATAGTCTACTACCATGTCATACATCCATCATATTGTCTACTACCATGTCATACATCCATCATATAGTCTACAACCATGTCATACATCCATCATATAGTCTACTACCATGTCAATACATCCATCATATAGTCTACTACCATGTCAATACATCTATCATATAGTCTACTACCATATCAATACATCCATCATATAGTCTACTACCATGTCAATACATCCATCATATAGTCTACTGCCATGTCAATACATCCATCATATAGTCTACTACCATGTCAATACATCCATCATATAGTCTACTACCATGTCAATACATCCATCATATAGTCTACTGCCATGTCAATACATCCATCATATAGTCTACAACCATGTCAATACATCCATCATATAGTCTACTACCATGTCAATACATCCATCATATAGTCTACTGCCATGTCAATACATCCATCATATAGTCTACAACCATGTCAATACATCCATCATATGGTCTACTACCATGTCAATACATCCATCATATAGTCTACTACCATGTCATACATCCATCATATAGTCTACTACCATGTCAATACATACATCATATAGTCTACTACCATGTCATACATCCATCATATAGTCTACAACCATGTCATACATCCATCATATAGTCTACAACCATGTCAATACATCCATCATATAGTCTATCCATCCATCCATTTTCTACCGCTTATTCCCTTTCGGGGTCGCGGGGGGCGCTGGCGCCTATCTCTGCTACAATCGGGCGGAAGGCAGGGTACACCCTGGACAAGTCGCCACCTCATCGCAGGGCCAACACAGATAGACAGACAACATTCACACTCACATTCACACTCTAGGGCTAATTTAGTGTTGCCAATCAACCTATCCCCAGGTGCATGTCTTTGGAAGTGGGAGGAAGCCGGAGTACCCGGAGGGAACCCACGCATTCACGGGGAGAACATGCAAACTCCACACAGAAAGATCCCAAGCCTGGATTTGAACCCAGGATTGCAGGAACTTTGTATTGTGAGGCAGACGCACTAACTCCTCTGCCACCGTGAAGCCCTCATATAGTCTACTACCGTGTCAATACATCCATCATATAGTCTACTACCGTGTCATACATCCATCATATAGTCTACTACCATGTCATACATCCATCATATAGTCTACTACCATGTCAATACATACATCATATAGTCTACTACCGTGTCATACATCCATCATATAGTCTACAACCATGTCAATACATCCATCATATAGTCTATTACCGTGTCAATACATCCATCATATAGTCTACAACCATGTCATACATCCATCATATAGTCCACTACCATGTCAATACATCCATCATATAGTCTACAACCATGTCAATACATCCATCATATAGTCTACTACCATGTCATACATCCATCATATAGTCCACTACCATGTCAATACATCCATCATATAGTCTACTACCATGTCAATACATCCATCATATAGTCTACTACCATGTCATACACCCATCATATCGTCTACAACCATGTCAATACATCCATCATATAGTCTACTACCATGTCAATACATCCATCATATAGTCAACTACCGTGTCATACATCCATCATATAGTCTACTACCATGTCAATACATCCATCATATAGTCTACAACCATGTCAATACATCCATCATATAGTCTACTACCTTGTCAATACATCCATCATATAGTCTACTACCGTGTCGTACATCCATCATATAGTCTACTACCAAGTCAATACATACATCATATAGTCTACTACCGTGTCATACATCCATCATATAGTCTACAACCATGTCAATACATCCATGATATAGTCTACTACCATGTCATACATACATCATATAGTCTACTACCGTGTCATACATCCATCATATAGTCTACAACCATGTCAATACATCCATCATATAGTCTACTACCATGTCATACATCCATCATATAGCCTACTACCATGTAAATACATCCATCATATAGTCTACTACCATGTCAATACATCCATCATATAGTCTACTACCATGTCATACACCCATCATATAGTCTACAACCATGTCAATACATCCATCATATAGTCTACTACCATGTCAATACATCCATCATATAGTCTACTACCGTGTCATACATCCATCATATAGTCTACTACCATGTCATACATCCACCATATAGTCTGCAACCATGTCAATACATCCATCATATAGTCTACTACCATGTCAATACATCCATCATATAGTCTACTACCATGTCATACATCCATCATATACTACTACCATGTCAATACATACATCATATAGTCTACTACCATGTCATACATCCATCATATAGTCTACAACCATGTCAATACATCCATCATATAGTCTACTACCGTGTCAATACATCCATCATATAGTCTACTACCGTGTCATACATCCATCATATAGTCTACTACCATGTCATACATTCATCATATAGTCTACTACCATGTCAATACATACATCATATAGTCTACTACCGTGTCATACATCCATCATATAGTCTACAACCATGTCAATACATCCATTATATAGTCTACTACCATGTCATACATCCATCATATAGTCTACTACCATGTCATACATCCATCATATAGTCTACTACCATGTCATACATCCATCATATAGTCTACAACCATGTCATACATCCATCATATAGTCTACTACCATGTCAATACATCCATCATATAGTCTACTACCATGTCATACATCCATCATATAGTCTACTACCATGTCATACATCCATCATATTGTCTACTACCATGTCATACATCCATCATATAGTCTACAACCATGTCATACATCCATCATATAGTCTACTACCATGTCAATACATCCATCATATAGTCTACTACCATGTCAATACATCTATCATATAGTCTACTACCATATCAATACATCCATCATATAGTCTACTACCATGTCAATACATCCATCATATAGTCTACTGCCATGTCAATACATCCATCATATAGTCTACTACCATGTCAATACATCCATCATATAGTCTACTACCATGTCAATACATCCATCATATAGTCTACTGCCATGTCAATACATCCATCATATAGTCTACAACCATGTCAATACATCCATCATATAGTCTACTACCATGTCAATACATCCATCATATAGTCTACTGCCATGTCAATACATCCATCATATAGTCTACAACCATGTCAATACATCCATCATATGGTCTACTACCATGTCAATACATCCATCATATAGTCTACTACCATGTCATACATCCATCATATAGTCTACTACCATGTCAATACATACATCATATAGTCTACTACCATGTCATACATCCATCATATAGTCTACAACCATGTCATACATCCATCATATAGTCTACAACCATGTCAATACATCCATCATATAGTCTATCCATCCATCCATTTTCTACCGCTTATTCCCTTTCGGGGTCGCGGGGGGCGCTGGCGCCTATCTCTGCTACAATCGGGCGGAAGGCAGGGTACACCCTGGACAAGTCGCCACCTCATCGCAGGGCCAACACAGATAGACAGACAACATTCACACTCACATTCACACTCTAGGGCTAATTTAGTGTTGCCAATCAACCTATCCCCAGGTGCATGTCTTTGGAAGTGGGAGGAAGCCGGAGTACCCGGAGGGAACCCACGCATTCACGGGGAGAACATGCAAACTCCACACAGAAAGATCCCAAGCCTGGATTTGAACCCAGGACTGCAGGAACTTTGTATTGTGAGGCAGACGCACTAACCCCTCTGCCACCGTGAAGCCCTCATATAGTCTACTACCGTGTCAATACATCCATCATATAGTCTACTACCGTGTCATACATCCATCATATAGTCTACTACCATGTCATACATCCATCATATAGTCTACTACCATGTCAATACATACATCATATAGTCTACTACCGTGTCATACATCCATCATATAGTCTACAACCATGTCAATACATCCATCATATAGTCTATTACCGTGTCAATACATCCATCATATAGTCTACAACCATGTCATACATCCATCATATAGTCCACTACCATGTCAATACATCCATCATATAGTCTACAACCATGTCAATACATCCATCATATAGTCTACTACCATGTCATACATCCATCATATAGTCCACTACCATGTCAATACATCCATCATATAGTCTACTACCATGTCAATACATCCATCATATAGTCTACTACCATGTCATACACCCATCATATCGTCTACAACCATGTCAATACATCCATCATATAGTCTACTACCATGTCAATACATCCATCATATAGTCAACTACCGTGTCATACATCCATCATATAGTCTACTACCATGTCAATACATCCATCATATAGTCTACTACCATGTCATACATCCATCATATAGTCTACTACCATGTCAATACATCCATCATATAGTCTACTACCATGTCATACATCCATCATATAGTCTACTACCATGTCAATACATCCATCATATAGTCTACTACCATGTCATACATCCATCATATAGTCTACTACCATGTCAATACATCCATCATATAGTCTACTACCGTGTCATACATCCATCATATAGTCTACTACCGTGTCATACATCCATCATATAGTCTACTACCATGTCATACATCCATCATATAGTCTACTACCATGTCATACATCCATCATATAGTCTACAACCATGTCAGGACGTGACGTGGTGAAGCACAAAGGCATGAGGACGTGACGTGGTGAAGCACAAAGGCATGAGGACGTGACGTGGTGAAGCACAAAGGCATGAGGACGTGACGTGGTGAAACTTGTCAATATTGTATTTTACATGATATATTGAGAGGGGCTTTGGAGTGAAAGAGTGAATGATGGAAGCGTGGAGAGAAGGAGACTTGACTTACAAATGTCATGGTCCTCTTGTGCATGGTGAAGGCGGCGCCAGGCGTGATGCAGTTGAGACAGCTGGGGTCCATGCACGGCGCCGTCTGGTCCACTTGCAGCGGGGGGCCGGGCATCTCCGACTTTAAGAAGTATTCCTGCGGATGACAACCTTGTCACTAAGTATTCACAGCCTTTTCCAAAATGCGGGACCTCCATTTGTCTTCTCAAAATACCCCATAATGACCATGTGAATAAATATATATATTTTCTGGCTATTTTATCAAGAATCAAAAAAAAAAAAAAATGGCATGTGTACACAAGAAATGATTGCCTGAAAGGTGTTACTGCAACTTGAAGCATTTTGGATAGACAGGTTCCAAACTGAGTCGGGGTGGAGCAGGAGTGGCTTTTGGGATGAAGTTGTCTGGATGCATGTCGCGGTGCTTCAGCTTGCTACTTTAGTACTTTACTTTTATTTGCAGCATGGCGTGGACATCCGGGGCGGTACCTCTGGATTGGCAGACCGGGGTGGTGGTTCCTCTCTTTAAGAAGGGGGACCGGAGGGTGTGTTCCAACTATCGTGGGATCACACTCCTCAGCCTTCCCGGTAAGGTTTATTCAGGTGTACTGGAGAGGAGACTACGCCGGATAGTCGAACCTAGGATTCAGGAGGAACAGTGTGGTTTTCGTCCTGGTCGTGGAACTGTGGACCAGCTCTATACTCTCGGCAGGGTTCTTGAGGGTGCATGGGAGTTTGCCCAACCAGTCTACATGTGCTTTGTGAACTTGGAGAAGGCATTCGACCGTGTCCCTCGGGAAGTCCTGTGGGGAGTGCTCAGAGAGTATGTGCTATCGGACTGTCTTATTGTGGCGGTCCGCTCCCTGTACGATCAGTGCCAGAACTTGGTCCGCATTGCCGGCAGTAAGTCGAACACATTTCCGGTGAGGGTTGGACTCCGCCAAGGCTGTCCTTTGTCACCGATTCTGTTCATAACTTTTATGGACAGAATTTCTAGGCGCAGTCAAGGCGTTGAGGGGTTCCGGTTTGGTGACCGCAGGATTAGGTCTCTGCTTTTTGCAGATGATGTGGTCCTGATGGCTTCATCTGACCGGGATCTTCAGCTCTCGCTGGATCGGTTCGCAGCCGAGTGTGAAGCGACCGGAATGAGAATCAGCACCTCCAAGTCCGAGTCCATGGTTCTCGCCCGGAAAAGGGTGCAATGCCATCTCCGGGTTGTGGAGGAGACCCTGCCCCAAGTGGAGGAGTTCAAGTACCTAGGAGTCTTGTTCACGAGTGAGGGAAGAGTGGATGGTGAGATCGACAGGCGGATCGGTGCGGCGTCTTCAGTAATGCGGACGTTGTACCGATCCGTTGTGGTGAAGAAGGAGCTGAGCCGTAAGGGAAAGCTCTCAATTTACCGGTCGATCTACGTTCCCATCCTCACCTATGATCACGAGCTTTGGGTCATGACCGAAAGGATAAGATCACGGGTACAAGCGGCCCAAATGAGTTTCCTCTCCCTTAGAGATAGGGTGAGAAGCTCTGTCATCCGGGAGGAACTCAAAGTAAAGCCGTTGCTCCTCCACATGGAGAGGAGCCAGATGAGGTGGTTCGGGCATCTGGTCAGGATGCCACCCGAACGCCTCCCTAGGGAGGTGTTTAGGGCACGTCCAACCGGTAGGAGGCCACGGGGAAGACCCAGGACACGTTGGGAAGACTATGTCTCCCGGCTGGCCTGGGAACGCCTCGGGATCCCCCGGGAAGAGCTAGACGAAGTGGCTGGGGAGAGGGAAGTCTGGGTTTCCCTGCTTAGTCTGTTGCCCCCGCGACCCGACCTCGGATAAGCGGAAGATGATGGATGGATGGATGGACTTTTATTTCCTCTTAACCGGGAGATGGCAAAAAGCCGCCGCCTGACCAGGGCTCAGCAAATGTGCAGACTCCTCCCACGCCCACCAAGGACTGTTTCCACTGCTGCAGAAGCTCCAGGTTGTGTAACAGCTTCTTCCCTCAGGCCATAAGACTCTTGAAGGCATCATAATAATCCCCTCCATTCCCCCTAAAAAGGGATGAAGTGTGTGGAATCTAAAGACAATATAACATACATCCATTAACCTGCATGCATATGCAAGAGTGCTATATATTTAGTCATTTATTTATTTATATCTGCACCTTATTGCTCTTTTATCTGCACTACCATGAGCTCATACACTTGTATTATGTTCTTATCTGTACTGCAAAGTTGAAATGTGAGTGACAATAAAAGGAAGTCTAAGTCTCTAATGAGCTATGTCTCCTAATGCTTGTCCACACTTGTTTTTTTCAGAGTCTTGGATTTTTTTGGTACAATTTTCTATTCCGTCTATATTTTGTGCACTTGCACTGTTGAAGTTGTCCCTGACTTCTTGCGCCAATCAACTGAGCACAGCTGCGACAACTTAAGCGCGCCACTTCCTGTTGACAAGTGCACACTGACCAAGATATTTTCCAAAGCACCTGCACACTTTGTCTTGAAATAGCAGTTTTTAACTCTCCTGAATGAATCAATAAAGTACTATCCATCAATCTAGTGTTACTGGCCTTGTTTTTTTCTTGAAGTACATTTTTTTGTTTTACTAAGTTTTTAGGAGAGTGTGTGTTTTTCATGTATTTTGTCATCAAAGTACCCCATAATGACCATGTGAAAATATATATCCATCCATCCATTTTCTACCGCTTATTCCCTTTCAGGGTCGCGGGGGGTGCTGGCGCCTATCTCAGCTACAATCGGACGGAAGGCGGGGTACACCCTGGACAAGTCGCCACCTCATCGCAGGGCCAACACAGATAGACAGACAACATTCACACTCACATTCACACACTAGGGCCAATTTTTTAGTGTTGCCAATCAACCTATCCCCAGGTGCATGTCTTTGGAGGTGGGAGGGGCCTATCCCCAGGTGCGTGTCTTTGGAGGTGGGAGGAAGCCGGAGTACCCGGACTCACGTATACAGAAGTGTGTACACGGCAAGTAAAACCTGTTGGAATTGTGCCGTTCGTTATCATAAGATTGGTAATAAAAGTTGAAAATAGTGCCAGTGTGTAATTTCTTCTTGGGTCTACAATATATTACAAACCCTGTTTCCTTATGAGTTGGGAAATTGTGTTAGCTGTAAATATAAACAGAATACAATGATTTGCAAATCATTTTCAACCCACATTCAGTTGAATATGCTACAAAAACAACATATTTGATGATCAAACTGATAAAAAAATTGTTTTTGCAAATAATCATGCAAACTCCACACAGAAAGATCCCGAGCCTGGATTTGAACCCAGGACTGCAGGACCTTCGTATTGTGAGGCAGACGCACTAACCCCTCTGCCACCGTGAAGCCGAAAATATATATGTTTTGGCTATTTTATTAAGAAACCAATAAAAAAAATCCCATGTACATAAGTAATGACAGCCTTTGGCCACTTTCAACCTCTCTGCAGCACCTCCCAGGCTCCAGAAGTGTTGGTGTTTATCCAGGATGTCTCTCTACATCAGGGGTGCCCATTACGTCGATCGCGAGCTACCAGTCGACCGCGGGGGGTGTGTCGAATAGACCTAAAAATTAGTGATCATCAATCTTCACCAAGACGTCACTTAAATGACATTCACGGTACCGGAGGGTCTTGTGAGATGACGCTGGCTGCTGCAAGATCATTATTATGAAAATATGACCGAGAGGAAGGCGAGAAACACTTTTTATTTCAACAGACTCTCGCGCCGTACCTTCCGTCAAAACTCTGAAGGACGACTGCACATTTCCTATCTTCACAATAAAAGCCCTGCTTCATGCTGCCTGCGCTAACTAAATACAGAGTCTCGGAAAACTGGCGTGCACAAGCGATCCCTCAGAAAGCTGGCGTGCACATCACTTGTGCACGCCAGCTTTCCAAGACTCTTATTTTGTTAGCGCAGGCAGCATGAAGCAGGGCTTTTATTGTGAAGATAGGAAATGTGCAATCGGCCTTTAGAGTTTTAACGGAAGGGACGGCGCGAAAGTCTGTTGAAATAAAAAGTGTTTCTCGCCTTCTTCTCTGTCATTTTTTCATAATAATGAACTGGCAGCAGCCAGCGTCATCTCACAAGACCCTCGGGTGCCGTGAATGTCAATCAAGCAAGCTACGGAATTTGCCGCCAATCTTTTTCTTGTAAAGTGCATGGAAGCTGGATGAATTAGATGCCAAAAAACAACCACTTTTATGTGGTATTGTACAGAAAGGACAACTTTTTTTGTCCTCCATTTGAAAATGTGGGCGTTATCATGTCTGATTCCAATCAATGCAAGTCATCAGAATCAGGTAATACACCAACTTATATTCTTGTCTTTGTGAAAGAAAGACATCTATATGTGTTACACATGCTTGTATTATCATTAAACACATTTAACTTGTTAACAAAAATGTCTCTTTCATAAATAAATAAATATAAATTATAAATATAAATGAGGTAGATCCCCTCGAGTTGGTCAATTGAAAAGTAGCTCGCCTGCAGAAAAAGTGTGGGCACCCCTGCTCTACATTCATATGTGTATCCAATAATCATTAAACCCCTAAAACATACTACAATAGTAGATAGCTGCAACCCCAGCTTTAAAACCAAACTTCATGAAATAACTGTTGAAACTCAGTGTTTACAAGAGTACTGATAAACATCTTGAATGTATTCAAAAGATACTACTTTTCAGTTTGTCATTTCTAATACATTTAAAAATGTATATATCTTCACATTGTCATTAACAGGTATTATATGTAGAATGCTGAGGACAAAATGTATTCCATGTGGGACTAAAGCCAAAAGATGTAGGAAAAGTGAGAAGGTGTGAGTGTGTCCTACGCCGGCGTAGGTGATGATGCGGCGGATGTTCTTGGTGATGACGAGCGTGCGCTTGGCCCGAGTCACCGCCACGTAGAGCAGGTTCCACTCGTCGCTGGGAATCTTACCTGCACGGCAGAGAGCAGGTATGAAGACGGGCGGTGAAGACCTGCGCAGACCGAGGGAATCGCTCACCGAAGAAAAAATTGAAGTGGTTGCGGTAGTGACTGGAGCCCGGCACCTCCACAAAGTCCTCCATGACCATCACCGTGTCAAACTCCAGACCTTTGGTCTTGTGGACCGTGCCCAGGATGAAGTCTGGAACACAACAGTCGCCATTAGGGAGGGAAGCTGATATGTTGCTACCGCTACCAAAATGTATTTCCATACTTGTCTAAATAAAGGGGAGCTCAAAAAATGTTATTATTGTAACCAAAAATGTTAGTGTAGATGAAACATATGTTTATTATTGTCATTTAGTCCTTAAAAAAATGCTGAACATACTAGACAACTTGTCTTTTAGTAGTAAGTAAACAAACAAAGACTCCTAATTAGTATGCAGTAACATATTGTGTCATTTATACACCTCTTAATTTGTATACATTATAAAAGGACAAACTGTAAAAATGGATTATTCATCTATATATCTGCTTCTTTTGTGTTTTAACTAGAGGTGGGCAAATTAATGCGTTAATTACGAGTTAATTCATCAATCTATTAACGCCGACAATTATTTTATCGCACATTTGCGTATGTTGTTTACATGCTTTTATTTTGTTAACGCCTTTTCTTAACAAGATGGCGTCGCCCGGCGTGGAGGGGCTCTTGGTAAAGATGGAACATTTGGCAAAAATACCGGACAATTCTGCAAATTTCATTGGCTGGCTTACAGCGTGGTCACTCCGGGATCACTTACGACCGCCAGACAATTCTGGATGTGGATAGATCGGGCCGTTTTGGACTGAATGAGGTGTGCTTGCTAGACCGGCTAGCTAGCATGGGAATACTTTGCCGGCTACATCCAGCGGCCTGTGAAGCAGCGGAGTATATGTGTTGTCTGTCTATTTATGAATAATGCAGACCAGGAGTGTTGGCTGAGTTCTTAACGTTTGCTTTCAGAGCGTGCATATCACAACATACAAGATGCCGTCATGGCGACACAACCTATACCGGGCTACCGCGCATGCTCGTCACTCCTGTTGAATGCTGGGTAGGGTAGTTCTTTTTTTCCCTGGCTCATAACATCACAATATAGTACCATGTATATGCGTTCAGTTTATCAAAGCACCAAGCAAACATTCGGAAAATTCCCATCATATCAATTCCTAGATATGGTCATAATTATTTTAAGTGCACTACGCAGAATAAACACAACATTATTAATATTGCTACTACGGATAATTTGATCAAAAATTCCCTAAAACAGCCCACTACCTATAATATAGGTATTTTAAACATAAAACCCTGATAAAAAAAAAATTTTCTGCTGTTACCTCAGAAATTGCCTGTTCAGATGTTATGATTGTGGCTCGGAGATTTGTATGTAGATTATATTTATTTTCCATAACAAACAGGATAACTTAAATACCCTGGCAGTGGCAATAAGCTTAAATGTTTGTATTTAAATTTTTGGAGTTGATTTTCATAAAATATGCTATTTAACTGCTACTGTTTAACAAGGACTGATTTAAATTGGGTTTGCACAACAAATGTTTTGGCGCTTTTGTTCATGTGGGAGAATATTCCAATAAAGGTGCACTACACACTACTTTTGAATTCATTATTGGGCTTTGCGTATACAATGCAGTTAATCGCGGTTAATCGGAGAAATAGTGCGATTAACTTCGATTAAAATTTTTAATCGTTGCCCAGCCCTAGTTTTAACATCTTCTATCTACACTTCTGTTAAAAGGTAATCACTTATTCTTCTCTTCTTTGATACTTGACATTAGTTTTGGATGATACCACACATTTAGGTATGGATCATGTTGATACCAAGTAGTTACAGGATCATACATTGGTCATATTCAAAGTCCTCATGTCTCCAGGGACGTATTTACTGACTTTATAAACATTATATGAAAAATGATTTTTTAACGATAAGAAATATCGATATAATATAGTAGTATCAACTAGATACGCTCTTGTACTTGGTATCATTACAGTGGATGTCAGGTGTAGAAACTTACGGCGTGGCGCGGTTGGGAGAGTGGCCGTGCCAGCAACCTGAGGGTTCCTGGTTCAATCCCCACCTTCTACCAACCTCGTCACGTCCGTTGTGTCCTTGAGCAAGACACTTCACCCTTGCTCCTGATGGTTCGTGGTTAGGGCCTTGCATGGCAGCTCCCTCCATCAGTGTGTGAATGTGTGTGTGAATGTGGAAATAGTGTCAAAGCGCTTTGAGTACCTTGAAGGTAGAAAAGCGCTATACAAGTATAACCCATTTACCATTTGTCGCCATGGAGGCCAAGATTAGTGATTTAGAAGTAGCCAAAACACTGTGGATGGATGTTAGCCGCATGTGTTAAAGCAGCTCTTCCTGATGGTGTTTCAGTGTTAGAACTTCACCCTTATCTTGTCTTTTTACACCAAAATGCGTCCGTTCTCCCTTTTCTGTCTACACACTGCTTGTAAGTACTCTGTGTATGTGCGCTGCCATACATGCCCCTCTGCTGGTAAAAGCTGCAATGTGACGACGCGCCGACATGCATGTTCAAAAACAAAAAAGGTAATATGGCGAAGGGGTGCTTTCCAAACAGAGTACGGTAGCGTTTTTGATTCATTAGCCATACTATATTAGTATCAAACAATCAATGTTTACTTATATAGCCCTAAATCACAAGTGTCTCAAAGGGCTGTAGTACCGGTATACGTACAACCCCAGTCCAAAGTGCACACCTGCATTCTTGGCGTTTGGCTCCGAGTGCTTTTTGAGGCGCGCCAGTAACTCAGGGATGCGACATCCGTATTTTTCCACAATGCTCAGCTTGCTCTCCAGGTCGCGGTCCTCTGTGTGCACGGCGTAGTTCTTCAAGGCCTCAAAGGGGTTTTCTTTTTTGATCCTGGAAAAGCACCAAACCAGGTGGTCCTTGATCACTGTTGGGATAGAAGACGAAGAAGTCAGTGAGTGAGCGGATACATTCCTCATCCACAGGAAGTTGTGCCTCACACTCACGATTGCCTTTGCCTTTCATCAGGTACCAAATATCTTTGATCTTAGTCAAGCCCATGTTGTCCACACCCTGCAGGAGAAGATCAACCACACAATCACTGACAAATCATATCAACTGAATAGCCCAAATCCCCTCACTGGCTTCCTGTTCCACTCAGGATGGAATACAATGTCTCCCAGTGCCTCCATGGAAATGCAC
The DNA here is from genome assembly GCF_033978795.1 of Nerophis ophidion. Taxonomy (NCBI): domain Eukaryota; kingdom Metazoa; phylum Chordata; class Actinopteri; order Syngnathiformes; family Syngnathidae; genus Nerophis; species Nerophis ophidion. Next base: position 58,891,628 of record NC_084620.1, read on the forward strand.
CCTTCCACCGCAAAGAACTGCCCACCCCCAAATCCTCCACACCACACCTCTGCTCCGGACAGACTAACCTCCTCCAACATCCAAGGACAAAGCTTCAAACTACGGGAGACCAGGCTCTCTGCTCCGCCGCTCCCGGTCTGTGGTATGCTCTCCCTGACCACCTGAGGGCACCACAGACTGTGGATGCTTTTAAAAATGCTTAAAAACCCTTCTTTTTAAAATAACCTTTTTTAAGATATGTGTGTGGTAGTTCAACCTATTGGGCTGTTCTCGTTTAGATTTTTTTTTACTATTTATTTTACTTGTTGGGAGCAGCAATTTGTGGTTTTTGCGTTGTTTAGTTTTTTTTAATGCACTGTAGCACTTTGAGGTTGTTTGCTCAATGCAAAGTAATTTTGTAAATAAAATATATTATTATTATTATTATTATTATTATTATCAGCATTGGATTTTTGACATAATTTTTGGTGACCCGTCCGCTCGCTTTTTACCTTTAAAAGTGGAGCGTTACAATATTTCATTTTGAACTTTATTCAACAACAATAGAAGTTAATCTTTTAAATTAAAATGGCCTTCAAAATAACAAAGTTGACAAAAGAATCAGTTATGTCTGGATAGAAACTCCTACCGTAACTTCCGGTCTGTGGAATGCTCTCCCTGACCACCTGAGGGCACCACAGACTGTGGATGCTTTTAAAAATGCTTAAAAACCCTTCTTTTTAAAATAACCTTTTTTAAGATATGTGTGTGGTAGTTCAAGCTATTGGGCTGTTCTTGTTTAGATTTTTTTACTATTTAATTTACTTGTTGGGAGCAGCTACTTGTGGTTTTTGCGTTGTTTAGTTTTTTTTAATGCACTGTAGCACTTTGAGGTTGTTTGCCCAATGCAAAGTAATTTTATAAATAAAATATATTATTATTATTATTATTATCAGCATTGGATTTTTGACATAGTTTTTGGTGTCCCGTCCGCTCGCTTTTTGCCTTTAAAAGTGGAGCGTTACAATATTTCATTTTGAACTTCATTCAACAACAATAGAAGTTAATCTTTCAAATTAAAATGGCCTTCAAAATAACAAAGATGACAAAAGAATCAGTTATGTCTGGATAGAAACTCCTACTGTAACTTCCGGTCTGTGGAATGCTCTCCCTGACCACCTGAGGGCACCACAGACTGTGGAAGCTTTTAAAATGCTTAAAAACCCTTCTTTTTAAAATAACCTTTTTTAAGATATGTGTGTGGTATTTCAAGCTATTGGGCTGTTCTCGTTTAGATTTTTTTTTACTATTTATTTTACTTGTTGGGAGCAGCTATTTGTGGTTTTTGCGTTGTTTAGTTTTTTTTAATGCACTGTAGCACTTTGAGGTTGTTTGCTCAATGCAAAGTAATTTTATAAATAAAATGTATTATTATTATTATTATCAGCATTGGATTTTTGACATAGTTTTTGGTGTCCCGTCCGTTCGCTTTTTGCCTTTAAAAGTGGAGCGTTACGATATTTCATTTTGAACTTCATTCAACAACAATAGAAGTTAATCTTTCAAATTAAAATGGCCTTCAAAATAACAAAGATGACAAAAGAATCAGTTATGTCTGGATAGAAACTCCTACTGTAAGTTCCGGTCTGTGGAATGCTCTCCCTGACCACCTGAGGGCACCACAGACTGTGGATGCTTTTAAAAATGCTTAAAAACCCTTCTTTTTAAAATGACCTTTTTTAAGATATGTGTGTGGTAGTTCAAGCTATTGGGCTGTTCTCGTTTAGATTTTTTTTTACTATTTATTTTACTTGTTGGGAGCAGCTATTTGTGGTTTTTGCGTTGTTTAGTTTTTTTAATGCACTGTAGCACTTTGAGGTTGTTTGCTCAATGCAAAGTAATTTCATAAATAAAATATATTATTATTATTATTATCAGCATTGGATTTTTGACATAGTTTTTGGTGTCCCGTCCGCTCGCTTTTTGCCTTTAAAAGTGGAGCGTTACAATATTTAATTTATAACTTAATTCAAAAACCAATATATAATTTCTTCCGGACACGTTGAATAACAAAACAAGGAGAAAACAACAACAGAAAGAGTAATGAAAAGACAAATGATATGGTGATGCGTTTCAAACATGTTTACAGTTTCACAGGTCCGAAAAGGAGTAGGAAGAAGCAGAGCATATTTAATTCTAGGGCTGGGCAGTATGGCTGAAAACTGCTTCACGATACATGCTTTTTTTTTTATATTGATCGGAATCGATATTTATCGATGACTAAAGGCAGTAAAACCTTTTTCAACAACCGAAGTTAGCCAGGTAGGATGCGTGCGGCCAAGGTCATAAAATAATTAAAGTAGATTTGAAGTTAGTTCCAGTGTGGGGACACTAGATGGCAGCAGAGTATCAGCTATTCAACACTGCACAGAGTAGTTTGGGAAGTGTCGGGATGTCTACATCAAAACTAAAGACAAGTTTCTGTTATTGAGTTGACACATCAAGTTATCACACCTTGCCTTGTTTGGATTTTGGTCTTTTACTTCCTGTCCTGCGCTCTTTTTTGGTGGCACTTCCTGTGGTGTTGGTATTTTTCCATTTTCAAATATCATATGTGTATATATTCTATCTACTGATGTTGTTGTGGTAGAAAATACTGACACAATACCGATATATGTCAAAACGCCAAACATCGGCGCCGATAAGTGTGCACTTCGTAATAAGCACAGGCAAACAAAGAAACACTTGATTCTTTCCATGTAAGGAAGCGGTGGTTTTCAAGCTAATACAGTGTTTTTCAACCACGAGATACAGTCTGGCGTGCCCTGGGAGATTATGTAGTTTTACCTGTTTGGGTTCAAAATATTTTTTGCAAACCATTAATTATAGTCTGCAAACGATGTTTTGTTGTTGAGTGTCGGTGCTGTCTAGAGCTCAGCAGAGTAGCTGGGTTATTCTCATCAATATCAGTAGGTGGAAGCTGGTAGCTAATTGTTTTGTAGATGTCGGGAACACGTTGTGTGAGACGACGATGGTTTGTCACGATCACAATAAGCAGGCGACAGCAGGAGGCAGTGTGAAGATAAAAAGGTGTCTAATGCTTAAACTAAAAATCGATCTAATGTGAGTGCCCCTAAGAAAAGGCGTTGAAGCTTAAGGAAGGCTATGCAGAAAAAAACTAAAACTGAACTGGCCACAAAGTAAACAAAAACAGAATGCTGGACGACAGCAAAGACTTACTGTGGAGAAAAGACAATGTACATCCGATCAGGACATGACAATCAACAATGTCCGCCCAAAGAAGGATAAAAACAACTGAAATATTCTTGATTTCTAACACAAAGCAAGTGTGGGGAATAGTGGTCAAGGAATACATGAAACTGCTACAGGAAAATACGAAAAAAAACAGATAAGTCACCAAAATAGGAGCCCAAGACAAGAAGTAAAAGACTACACACAGGAATAAGGCAAAAAAGTGCAAATAAGGCAGGGTGTGATGTGACAGGTGGTGACAGTACACCTACTTAGAGACAAGAGCTGTAGTCATGCATGCTTGGTGATGCTTTAAAGCGGTGGTCTCAAACACGCGGCCCGCGAGACGTTGTAACGCGGCCCGCACTTTAATATGACAATATAATGTTGGTGAGGCCCGCGAGTTTAACATGAACGGCGCTTGCCAACGCTCCCAATTTTCCAGGGAGACCCCTGAATTTCAGGGCATCCGTTCTCTCCAATTCCCGTCGATTTTTACCCAATCAACAATATTCAGGGAATGCCATACTGGCACTGCCTTTGGCGCCCTCTACGTCCTGTACCAACAGCGTGCAAGCCCAGTTACATGTTGCCTCTGGCTATTTACAACACATGAGTGTTATTGCTCGACATATTAGATCAACAGCCATACAGGTCACACCGAGGGTGGCCGTAAAAAAAAAAAATTTAACACTCGTACTAATATGTGTCAAACTGTTAACCCACACCAAACAAGAATGACAAACACATTTAGGGAGAACATCCGCACCGTAACACGACATAACACAACAGAACAAATACCCAGAATCCCATGCAGCCCTAACTCTTCCGGGCTACAATATACACCCCCGCTACCACAAAACTCCCCACCCCCAAACCCCCTACTTGAGTCTTTATTTTGTAACCCGGGAGAGTTAGGGCTGCAAGGTGTTCTGGGTATTTGTTCTGTTTTGTTTAAGTTGTGTTAGGGTGCAGATGTTCTCCCAAAATGTGTTTGTCATTTCTGTTTGGTGTGGGTTCAAAGTGTAGCGCATATTTGTAACAGTGTTAAAGTTGTTTATACGGCCACCCTCAGTGTGACCTGTGTAGCTGTTGAACAAGTATGTCTTGCAGTCACTTACATGGATCTGCACAGGCCTCGTATGAAATGTTACGCTGATTGTGTGATGTAAAAGCGGACGCGATGACATGTTGTAGAGCAGTGGCTCCCAAATGGGGATACGCGTCCCCCTGGGGGTACTTGAAGGTATGTCAAGGGGTAAGTGAGATTTTTTTAAACTATTCTAAAAAATAGCAGCAATTCGAAAATATGTTATAAATATATTCAGAGAATAATACTTCGACAAAATATGAATGTAAGTTCATAAACTGTGAACAAATAATACAACAAGGCAATGTTCAGTGTTGACAGCTAGACTTTTTGTGGACATGTTCCATAAATATTGAGGTTTAAGATTTCTTTTTTTGTGAAGAAATATTTAGAATGAAGTTAATGAATCCAGATGGATCTCTATTACAATCCCCAAAGAGGGCACTTTAAGTTGATGATTACTTCTATGTGGAGAAATATTTATTTAGAATTGAATCACTTGTGTATTTTTCAACAATTTTTTTACAAATTTTTATATCTTTCTTTCCAAATAGTTCAAGAATGACCACTACAAATGAGCAATATTTTGCACTGTTATACAATTCAATGAATCAGAAACTGATGACATAGTGCTGTATTTTACTTCTTAATCTCTTTTTTTCCAACCAAAAATGCTTGCTCTGATTAGGGGGTACTTGAATTAAAAACATGTTGACAGGGGGTACATCACTGAAAAAAGGTTGAGAACCACTGTTGTAGAGGACGTTAAAGGCAGTGCAGTCACGGCAGCTCTTAATAATGTCGGACGGGTGAAAATTTGGACAAATTGGGGAGAATGGTTGCACCGGTAGATTGTTGGGAGGTGCACTGAAAATCAGGAGTGTCCCGGAACAATGGTGAGGATTGGCAAGTATGTTGCTTGGGCGGGAAAGCCATTCATAGAAAGTGAATTCATTAAAAAGTGCATGTTAGATTTTTTAAGAAATCTTTTCTTGCGGCCCAGCCTCACCCTGTTTCTGCATCCAGTGGCCCCCGGGTCCATTGAGTTTGAGACCCCTGCTTTAAAGTCATATCCGACAATTACGACGACGACGTTTTACAGGCAACAGAGTTTCATTTTTTAACATTTTCTGCTGGTGGTGTGCCTCAGCATTTTTTCAATGAAAAAAATGCGCCCTGGCTCAAAAAAGTTGAAAAACAGTGTTGTGACCAAGTCCACTCTTGCTAACTGTGCATGACAGCCGCTGACTAAGAAGGATTTCTTCTTCCAAATCTTACCTCGCCTCTCATCTACAATTACAGCAGTCGTCGTGGCTTGTGCAGCCCTTTGAGACACTGGTGATTGAGGGCTATATAAGTAAACATTGACTGATTGATGATTGACAGTCGGCAGGTTGTAACATAGAGATGGTAGGACACTTACGCCTACAAAGTGGACGCTGCACTCTGTGTTGACCTCGGTCAAGCGCACGGCTTCACTGAACATGGTTAGATTGCATCTGGACAAGATGGCGGTTTTTCCCTTGCCAGGAGTCTTACCACTCGCAATACCTTGAGCAGCCTGGGCGGCCTTTTGGTCAAACACACCCCCTGGAGCAATACAGACACAAAATAGTGATGACTTACTGGAGTTTACTACTGCATAAACATTGAGTGGGACACCACCAAGTGGTTACTACAGCATGCAATACAGGCCAGCGGGGAGTCATCCATTAGACGTACATCCTGTTGGGGCATTATATTTGAATAGAAATGGATGGACACCCCCCCCCCCCGCCTGCTTCTAGTGAGCTGATCTTTTGCCAATGCAAGTGGATTTGACTTTTTTTTAATGTTTCTTATTGTAGCAATATGGTCATTAAAGTTAAGAATTTTGGAGATTTCTGATCGTTTGTGAAGGCACCTTAAGGGACTTAAGTGAGTGTGCTGGTGTTCGCAGAGCAGGTCATACAGACAGTTGAACTTCAGTCATCACATCTGTAATAGGCTTGTTTGATATACAGTGATGTAAGCACTTCATATTGTAAAACAGGGACTTGTGTTGAGGCTGGAAGCCATGTTTCATAAATAGAGTGCAAAAACTCCTTCTCTGTTAAAGAATTAATTAAATTCGTAAAAAGAGTTTCTACTGCATTTTCCATAAAAAACATTGAGGCTATACAGTGTGTTTTATCCAATTAATTGAACAAACTACCCTACATTACAGACTATAAGCAGCTACTTTTTTCTTACGCTTTGAAACCTGTGGCTTACAAAACAGTGCAGCTAATTTATGATTTATTTTCCCGCTGACAGCAATAATGGTAAATAACAGTAAGAGTTTAAAACGCACACTGAAATGTCAGGTTATCGTTTGTGCTAGAGCGCCATCTTTTAGAGGAGTTCGCTCACTGCAGGTGCAGCTAATATGTTAACGCTTCTATGAGTGTCTGTGTTAATACATTCGAACTTAAAATGCCCTCATTTTTGTTTCAACAAATTCCACAGTAAATTCACCAAAAAGTTCAAGTTTAAGTAGCAATTATTGTCTCACACACACACACACACACACACACTAGGTGTGGTGAAATTTGTCCTTTGCATTTGACCCATCCCCTTATTCCACCATCCGGGAGGTGAGGGGAGCAGTGGACCGCAGCGGTGGCCGCGCCCAGGAATCCTTTTTGGTGAATTAACCCTCAATTCCAACCTTTGATGCTGAGTGCCAAGGAGGGAAGTAATGGCTCCCATTTTTATGGTCTCTGGTATGACTTGGCCGGGGTTTGAACTCACAACCTACCCATCTCAGGGCGGACACGCTAACCACTAGGCCACTGAGTAGGTAAGCGTCAGCGTGGAGTTATTGAGTCCATGACCATGAGGTCCATGACCATGACTTCTGTTTTGTTTGATCGACCGCTTTACTGCCGTGTTACAGACACAATTTGAAAACAATTAAAAGTATGTAAATTAACATTTACAAAATATGTAAATAACTAATTTCACAAGGTTTATATTTGCAGCTTATAGAACGGTGCAACTAAAATATGTAAAAATATTTTTTCCCGATGCGCTCTATAGTCCCTAAATAGAATAATCAGGAGATTACTCATTAACTAAAATAATCCAGAGATGCAGCCCTGTCCTTTTTTCATATACAAGAGTGTCAGGTACCAAATGTATGCATCTGTACCATAGCACCCTTCCAGGTGTCATCTCCTGTGGTATGATAGCAAAAAGCAATGAGTAAGGAGACTATTTAGCGCAGGGGTGCCCATTGCGTCGATCGCGAGCTACCAGTCGACCGTGGGGGGTGTGTCAGTCGATCTCCAGCCAGGGTTTTTAAAAAAATAGACCTAAAAATGAGTGATCATCAATCTTCACCAAGACGTCACTTAAATGACATTCACGGTACCGGAGGGTCTTGTGAGATGACGCTGGCTGCTGCAAGATCATTGTTATGAAAATATGACCGAGAGGAAGGCGAGAAACACTTTTTATTTCAACAGAATTTCGCACCGTACCTTCCGTCAAAACTCTAAAGGCCGACTGCACATTTCCTATCTTCACAATAAAAGCCCTGCTCCATGCTGCCTGCGCTAACTAAATACAGAGTCTCGGAAAACTGGCGTGCACAAGCGATCCCTCAGAAAGCTGGCGTGCACATCACTTGTGCACGCCAGCTTTCCGAGACTCTTATTTTGTTAGCGCAGGCAGCATGAAGCAGGGCTTTTATTGTGAAGATAGGAAATGTGCAGTCGGCCTTTAGAGTTTTGACGGAAGGGGCGGCGCAAAAGTCTGTTGAAATAAAAAGTGTTTCTCGCCTTCCTCTCTGTCATTTTTTCATAATAATGAACTGGCAGCAGCCAGCGTCATCTCACAAGACCCTCGGGTGCCGTGAATGTCAATCAAGCAAGCTACGGAATTTGCCGCCAATGTTTTTCTTGTAAAGTGTATGGAAGCTGGATGAATTAGATGCCAAAAACCAACCACTTTCATGTGGTATTGTACAGAAAGGACAACTTTTTTTCTCCTCCATTTGAAAATGTGGGCGTTATCATCATTACTGTCTGATTCCAATCAATGCAAGTCATCAGAATCAGGTAATACACCAACTTATATTCTTGTCTTTGTGAAAGAAAGACATCTATATGTGTTACACATGCTTGTATTATCATTAAACACATTTAACTTGTTTACAAAAATGTCTCTTTCATAAATAAATAAATATAAATTATATATATAAATGAGGTAGATCCCCTCGAGTTGGTCAATTGAAAAGTAGCTCGCCTGCAGAAAAAGTGTGGGCACCCCTGATCTAGTGGTAAGGGAATATTTTCCCATCTTTAATCAAAACGGAACTAGAAGTTACTAGCTTTGCTGGAAGAAGATAGAAAGACATATCTAGGACACATATCCCTCTAGTTTCTTGGTGTCAGGATGTAACAGGTGCGGAGAGTGGCTGCCCAAAACATGCGCCACGTTAACTTTTGGTTTTGATCTCCGCCAAGGCGCAGCAGCAAGATGGACAAAAGCATATGAGGAGAGCGACTGTTTTAGAGAACGCATCAGACTTTTGAGGGCTGGGTTCTCTCTCCAGTGCTGGTATTGTTTGTACCGTCACACCTATTCATTCGGAAGAAAAGAATCAGGGAGGACCATTTCCCTGTAAAACACACCCGGGCCAATTGAGGCCTGGGGGCCACATGCGGCCCGTAAAGCTTTTCAATCTGGCCCGTCGGACATTCCCAAATAATTTTTTTTAGATTTTAAAGATGTAAAGCAGGGGGGCCCACACTTTTTCTGCAGGCGAGCTACTTTTCAATTGACCAACTCGAGGGGATCTACCTCATTTATATATATCATTTATATTCATTTATTTATGAAAGAGACATTTTTGTAAACAAGTTAAATGTGTTTAATGATAATACAAGCATGTGTAACACATATAGATGTCTTTCTTTCACAAAGACAAGAATATAAGTTGGTGTATTACCTGATTCTGATGACTTGCATTGATTGGAATCAGACAGTAATGATGATAACGCCCACATTTTCAGGAGAAAAAAAGTTGTCCTTTCTGTACAATACCACATGAAAGTGGTTGGTCTTTGGCATCTAATTCATCCAGCTTCCATACACTTTACAAGAAAAACATTGGCGGCAAATTCCGTAGCTTGCTTGATTGACATTCATGGCACCCGAGGGTTTTGTGAGATGACGCTGGCTGCTGCCAGTTCATTATTATGAAAAAATGGAAGGCGAGAAACACTTTTTATTTCAACAGACTCTCGCGCCGTCAAAACTCTAAAGGCCGAGTGCACATTTCCTATCTTCACAATAAAAGCCCTGCTTCATGCTGAATGCGCTAAGAAAATAAGAGTCTCGGAAAGCTGGCGTGCACATCACTTGTGCACGCCAGCTTTCTGGGGGATCGCTTGTGCACGCCAGTTTTCCGAGACTCTGTATTTAGTTAGCGCAGGCAGCATGAAGCAGGGCTTTTATTGTGAAGATAGGAAATGTGCAGTCGGCCTTTAGAGTTTTGACGGAAGGTACGGCGCGAGAGTCTGTTGAAATAAAAAGTGTTTCTCGCCTTCCTCTCGGTCATATTTTCATAGTAATGATCTTGCAGCAGCCAGCGTCATCTCACAAGACCCTCCGGTACCGTGAATGTCATTTAAGTGACGTCTTGGTGAAGATTGATGATCACTCATTTTTAGGTCTATTTTTTTTAAAAGCCTGGCTGGAGATCGACTGACACACCCCCCGCGGTCGACTGGTAGCTCGCGATCGACGTAATGGGCACCCCTGATGTAAAGTGTAGCTGCACTCATCTTTTCTAATGACCGGAAGTCTTCAACTATACTAAGTCTTTCAATTGTTACAATCTGCGCTTTTGCATGAGATACTAGTTACTATGATCATCTAATTAGTTACTATGGTCATCTAATTAGTTACTATGGTCATCTAATTAGTTACTATGGTCATCTAAGTCAGACGAGGCACCAAGCAGTGCGGGTGGGGAGCGTTTCCACAGTGTTTCCACATAGTGTTTCCACAGCCAGCCTGAAAATGTGGGTGCCAGGGACAGACACGGAAGGTGATTTTTACAACAAAGTTGTAAAGCTTCGTGATGTATCACATATATCAGATCATATGTGGGTTTTATTTTACTAGACGTGTTCATTTTTTGCTGTGTTTGTTGCCTTTCACTTGATTGTAAAATATGTTGATGGAGAAGGGGTGTGACGTTCATAGGTTGTCAATATTCAGTGTTTTATCATTCATACTTAATATTAGTGTTTCTAAAAATAGATATACCGGCCCCCAGACACATTTTTTCTCTAAATTTGTCCCGTCGCGGCAAAATAATGGCCCAGGCCTGCTGTAAAAGGAGGGTGTCAATAGCAGAGACTAGTCCTTCATTGCAGGCAAAAGGCTTGGTGCGAACATGGCAATGCATTCCATGATGGACTGTAAAGTCCTGTCAGAAGTGTTTACCTTCCTGCCGTCCTCCCACTAGAATCTTCTGGACATTCTTGCACACCTTGAGGATAGTGGCACTCACGTAGGCAATCTCTGCCCCAAAGCGGAAACTCTTGACAAAGAAAATGTGGTAAACAATCCAATTGTGTGTGATCTGCTAGGACTTGTAACTCGTGAGTGTGTTGAGCCAACCTGTGTTAGATAGTAGATGTGTGTGTGCTGAGTGGTCAGTGCATTGACCGCTCCTCTGAAGGTGTAAATCTGCTGGTGAGGATCTCCCACCACCATTTTGGCACATTTTTGTTTCAACAGCACGTCCATGATGGCTAAGAGTGGACAAAAAGGGGACAGATGAAGGAAAACATAACATATCTTTTTGTTTGCTTGACATAGGAACCCACTAGTTGTTCCAGCTGGCAAAAATAATCATCACGATTAGCTTGATTGATATTGAAATCACAATCAATAACACCATTTATGATTAACTTGAAACATGAGTGTAGACTTTGCCCTCTAGTGGGTTCCTCAGACCCCCACACATTGCAAGGAGAGCCCGGAATTCTGGGTATAACACTGTTTTATTTTCATCCAATGGTGCAAAGTCTTTTGCTTTTCAGCAGTGTCTTTTCTGCCTCTGTGACTCTCAGCAGCACTCCCAACTACAACTACTCGTTTCCTCACAGCTCCTGCTAATAAAGACGACAGGTGATTAGATAACATGGCCCACCTGGGCCATCTACACACCTGTCACTGTCTTCGAGGCCGGTCCTGACACACCCTGTTCCGCGCAGGCCCGCAGGCCACGCCTCCATACACAATGAATTGTTATTGTACCACCAAAACTATACTTTTAATATAATTTAAAAGAACAACTGACATAAGTTAGTCACAAATTATTGACCCTAAATTTTATAATATAAAATTATAATAGCAATATTAAATATTACAATTCAGTTTTCCTGTTGTGTTTTGTTACTTTGTACACTTATTTTACCACTATAGCGTGTGTGCTTTTTGTGTCATAAATAAAATTTAATCAAATGATTTCTACAATACAGCTTTAGAAAAGTTTTGACCATTATTTTAAGTCAAAGCATAATAATTGTGTAAATGTATCAGTAAGTGCTTTACGTACAACATGCTTGTGTAAAGTACTTTTTCCAAACCTTTATTTTGTTAGCACAGTCAGACCAGATGTTGCACATTGCGCTATTATTGTGAAGGGGGGAAGTGTGCTGCTGTTCAAACCTTGACGTGTGGAGATGACTTGAGGATGTTTAAAAAAACAAACAAACAAAAGAAAGAATGGCTCTCTAGTTGCGACTGCTGTCTGTACATTGATGTTACATCCGTGATGTCGTTCACAACAACACAACAGATGAGATGTGTTGTGTGTGTATGATTGTTTGTACATTTATATTACAAACCCCGTTTCCATTTTAGTTGGGAAATTGTGTTAGATGTAAATATAAACGGAATACAATGATTTGCAAATCATTTTCAACCCATATTCAATTGATTACACCACAAAAACAACATATTTGATGTTCAAACTGATAAACCTTTTTTTTTTTGTTGCAAATAATCAATAACTTTAGAATTTGATGCCAGCAACACGTGACAAAGAAGTTGGGAAAGGTGGCATTAAATACTGATAAAGTTGATGAATACTCATCTAACACTTATATGGAACATCCCACAGGTGTGCAGGCTGATTGGGAACAGGTGGGTGCCATGATTGGGTATAAAAGCAGCTTCCATGAAACGCTAAGTAATTCACAAACAAGGATGGGGCGAGGGTCACCACTTTGTAAGCAAATTGTCGAACAGTTTTAGAACATTTCTCAACGAGCTATTGCAAGGAATTTAGGGATCATCAAAAGGTTCAGAGAATCTGGAGAAATCACTGCACGTAAGCGAGGATATTACGGACCTTTGACCCCTCAGGCGGTACTGCATCAAAAACCGGCATCAGTGTGTAAAGGATATCACCAGATGCGCTCTGGAACACTTCATAAAACCACTGTCAGTAACTACAGTTAGTCGCTAGATCTGTAAGTGCAAGTTAAAACTCTACTATGCAAAGCCAAACCCATTTATCAACAACACCCTGAAACGCCCCCGCTTGACTGGGCCCGAGCTCATCTAAGATGGACTGATGAAAAGTGGAAAAGTGTTTTGTGGTCTGACGAGTCCACATTTCAAATTATATTTGGAAACAGAGGACATGGTGCCCTCCAAAACAAAGAGGAAAATAACCACTCCGATTGTTACAGGGGCAAAGTTTAAAAGCCAGCATGTGTGATGGTATGGGGGTGTATTAGTGCCTAAGGCATGGGTAACTTACACATCTGTGAAGGCACCTTTAATGCTGAAAGTTACATACATGTTTTGGAGCCACAAATGTTGTCATCAAAGCAATGTTATCATGGACGCCCCTGCTTATTTCAGCAAGACAATGCCAAGCCATGTGTAACAACAGTGTGGCTTTGTAGTAAAAGAGTGCAGGTACTTTCCTGGCCCGCTTGCAGTCCAGACCTGGCGCATTATGAAGCGTAAAATACAACAGCGGAGACCCCGGACTGTTGAAGGACTGAAGCTCTACATAAAACAAGAATGGGAAAGAATTCCACTTTCAAAGCTTCAACAATTAGTTTCCTCAGTTCCCAAACGTTTATTGAGTTTTGTTAAAAGAAAAGGTGATGTAACACAGTGGTGAACATGCCCTTTCCCAACTACTTTGGCACGTGTTGCAGCCATGAAATTCTAAGTTAAATATTATTTGCAGAAAAAAAAAACAAGTTTATGAGTTTGAACATCAAATATGTTGTCTTTGTAGCATATTCAACTAAATATGGGTTGAAAAGGATTTGCAAATCATTTTATTCCGTTTATATTTACATCTAACACAATTTCCTAACTCATATGGAAACTGGGTTTGTATATCCATTATGTCGTTCACAACAAATGGCATGTGTTGTGTGTGATTGCTTGTACATTGATGGTGCAATGATAAGTGTGACCAGTAGATGGCAGTCACACATAAGACATACGAGTGGACTGCATGTTGACGCCTGTTCAATAAATGATGCAAGCTAGTACCAGTATGCAAGCACCACCAAAACTTTGAGGTTTCATCAAATCCATCAAGCCGCATCGCTTGATGGGTGGTCGGAGCATTACGGCTACCATAGTCAGACGTACCGTGCTTCAGCTTGCAAGTATTATTACGGTGTGTGCAAAAGGACCCCAAAATGGCACCTATTACACTGCAAAAAGTCAGTGTTCAAAATCAAGATGCAAGATGTGTGTAGTCTTTTACTTCTTGTCTTGCGCTCCTATTTCGGTGACTTATCTTATTTTCTGGGTATTTTCTTGGAGCAGTTTCCTGTCTTCCTTGAGTGCTATTCCCCACACCTGCTTTGTTTTAGAAATCAAGGATATTTTAGTTGTTTTTATCCTTCTTTGTGGGGACATTGTTGATTGTCATGTCATGTTCGGATGTACTTTGTGGACGCCGTCTTTGCTCCACAGTAAGTCTTTGCTGTCGTCCAGCATTCTATTTTTCTTTACTTTGTAGCCAGTTCAGTTTTAGTTTCGTTCTGGATAGCCTTCCCTAAGCTTCAATGCCTTTTCTTAGGAGCACTCACCTGTTGTTTATTTTTAGTTTTAGCATTAGATACCTTTTTACCTGCATGCTGCCTCCCACATATTGTGATTACCACAAACCGTGTTCCCAACATCAGCAATTAGCTACCAGCTGCCACCTAGTGATATGAAAGAGTATTACACGGTTACTCTGCCCAGCTCTAGACAGCAGTGACACTAAAGAACAACACATTGTTTGCGGACTATATTTTTACTGGTTTGCAAAAAATATTTTTACCCCAATTAGGTAAAATTACATTATCTCCCACGGCACACCAGATGGTATCTCACGCATGTAGAAAAAAACAACAGAAGATGACCCCTTTAATGAGCCTTGTAATCAATCCCGTATGCCTTTTGTATGAAAATACACCTGAATAGACCCCCTCGGGAGGGAAAAATAGGCTGTAATAGTTCTATGATAGTGAGAAGTGATCCAGCCCTACTTGGTGTGCAGTCCTGGGCTTCATCGAGGAGAAGGACGTCGTATCGGTCAGACAGGCAGGTTGCTGAGCATTTCAGCTGCCACAGCTTGAGGTAACCTGGAAATAAAAAAATTACAACAGCACCATGTTACCATGATTAATAATAAGTGGTCGTTACCAAGGTCTTACCATCGTGAATCATGTGATAGCCTCGTTTTTCCGTCTCCTTGACGTCCTTCATTTTGGTCCAAATCCTCTGCGCATCTTGGACGTACAACTGAAGAGATGTCCAGGACTGGGATCAAACATGTCCACACATTGTGGCTAGCGTGTCCTTACCTCTTTTTCCTCCTGGCATATAAGCCTGGCCAGGCCTCGAAGACTCACATGCATGGCCGGCACGTGAGCCACCGTGAGGGTCTCGTCCGTTGAAGCCATGAAGTTGTTGAGAGTGGTGGCGATCACTTTGGACTTGGCGAATCCCCCCCGGCCCTCGGGCAGGACCCCGTTGATGGAGAATGCGTCCAGGTTAAAGGCCAGCTTCTTTTGGTACCTGCATCAAAGGGGGAGGACGTTATTCTCAACGCTTGTTCCTTTCACACTTCAGCCTGCAAAGTCATCTTCCTCACATCCTGCCGGTCTCTCTGTAGGCCAGAGAGTGGACAGTCTTGCAGTCCACGTTCTTGGGGAAGCGCTGTGAGGCCTCCCTAGCCACCGACTTGTTGAAGGCGACGTACAGGAAGCGGAGGTGTGGCCGCTGCTCAGCGTATTTCATCAGGGTGGTGGTCTTCCCCGTACCTGTGGCCAAGCATCCATTTCAACACAATGACATCTTCATACTTGCTGTACATTCCAGACCAGGGGTGCCCACACTTTTTCTGCAGGCGAGCTACTTTTCAATTGACCAACTCGAGGGGATCTACCTCATTTATATATATAATTTATATTTATTTATTTATGAAAGAGACATTTTTGTAAACAAGTTAAATGTGTTTAATGATAATACAAGCATGTGTAACACATATAGATGTCTTTCTTTCACAAAGACAAGAATATAAGTTGGTGTATTACCTGATTCTGATGACTTGCATTGATTGGAATCAGACAGTAATGATGATAACACCCACATTTTCAAATGGAGGAGAAAAAAAGTTGTCTTTTCTGTACAATACCACATGAAAGTGGTTGTTTTTTAGCATCTAATTCATCCAGCTTCCATACACTTTACAAGAAAAACATTGGCGGCAAATTCCGTAGCTTGCTTGATTGACATTCACGGCACCCGAGGGTCTTGTGAGATTTTTTCATAATAATGAACTGGCAGCAGCCAGCGTCATCTCACAAGACCCTCGGGTGCCGTGAATGTCATTTAAGTGACGTCTTGGTGAAGATTGATGATCACTAATTTTTAGGTCTATTTTTTTTAAAAGCCTGGCTGGAGATCGACTGACACACCCCCCGCGGTCGACTGGTAGCTCGCGATCGACGTAATGGGCACCCCTGTTCCAGACTGTAACCCGACATTTTTTTTTAAAACAGTGTGTCTAATTTATGGATTTTTCTTCGCTGACGACCATGATGCAAATAGTTATATTTTTTGTTTTTTTTTATACAGAAGAAAATACACTTAAGGTGTTTTATTTTTTTGTGCAATGGCGCCATCATTTGGACGAGTTCGACACTGCAACTGCTGCAGTCTCATTCTATTTGGTGCTTTAAACCGGAAGTATGTGTGACGTTCAGTCTTCTAGCCTACTATAGCGTTGCTACTCAAAAGGATTCTCTCCCAATAACTATCGAGTCCAGTTTGAAATAAAAGAAAGACACAGACAGAAGTAGCAAAATTACAGAGTTCCTTTTCCTTTCCACTGATTGACTGCTACTATGATATAATAATTGTGTTACATTTTTTAATGCCTCCGGACATCAAATGTAGTGTTTTTTAATGCCATTTAAGGCATTGCAAAAATACTTTTAATGCCTCGTGAAAATCCTGTCTTTTATAGTTGTTTATCCATCCAACTAATGTGATTAGATCCATATTTTGACTGTCTCAAGAGATATTATGAATATTAAAAAATGTTTTCCTTCTAATACAAATATATTCACATTTGCCGATTCAGGGAATCATTCCCTGGACAAAAGAGAGCAAAAAGGTTTCAAAGAGTAGTAAATATTACTTTTTGATTTAGTTGAGTTATTGAGTACTAAACAAAATGTCCTAAAAGACAAGAAGGAAAGAGTTGTCATATTGTCTGTCAATAGCACAAAAAAGTAGAGTTGATACATGTGAACGGTATCCTGGGTGATGGGTGGCATCACTTTTTTGAATGAGGACTTTTATTCCAGCACCAGCATCAGGATGGTTGGAGTGAAATAGTGAGTGGGACTGCTATTCCAGCATCAGTGAAAGAGTGAGTGTGACTGCACCTGCAAAGGCCACAATCTTCACGGTGTGCTCCTTCTGGATGTGGTGGCTGAGGATCTGCAGCTGCTCGGACGTCATGGTCATGTCACGGCTCCTGGCAGGAACACAGATAATCAGCTGGACTTCCCTTAGTTCACCCTTCTGTTTTAGTCCCATCTTGTCTAACTCATTTATAGACAGCTACTGTACATACAGTAACCTGCTAAGAGGGATTTAATTTGCATGGCAAGTATCCAACATTGTAACAGGATGTACAACATTAAAATATACTCAACATTAAACTAATACACTTTTACAAAATAAATCACATTAAACCAGGGGTGCCCATTACGTCGATCGCGAGCTACCAGTCGACCGCGGGGGGTGTGTCAGTCGATCTCCAGCCAGGCTTTTAAAAAAAAATAGACCTAAAAATGAGTGATCATCAATCTTCACCAAGATGTCACTTAAATGACATTCACGGTACCGGAGGTTCTTGTGAGATGACGCTGGCTTCTGCAAGATCATTATTATGAAAATATGACCGAGAGGAAGGCGAGAAACACTTTTTATTTCAACAGACTCTCGCGTCGTACCTTCCGTCAAAACTCTAAAGGCCGACTGCACATTTCCTATCTTCACAATAAAAGCCCTGCTTCATGCTGCCTGCGCTAACTAAATACAGAGTCTCGGAAAACTGGCGTGCACAAGCGATCCCTCAGAAAGCTGGCGTGCACATCACTTGTGCGCGCCAGCATTCCGAGACTCTTATTTTGTTAGCGCAGGCAGCATGAAGCAGGGCTTTTATTGTGAAGATAGGAAATGTGCAGTCGGCCTTTAGACTTTTGACGGAAGGGACGGCGCGAAAGTCTGTTGAAATAAAAAGTGTTTCTCGCCTTCCTCTCTGTCATTTTTTCATAATAATGAACTGGCAGCAGCCAGCGTCATCTCACAAGACCCTCGGGTGCCGTGAATGTCAATCAAGCAAGCTACGGAATTTGCCGTCAATGTTTTTCTTGTAAAGTGTATGGAAGCTGGATGAATTAGATGCCAAAAACCAACCACTTTCATGTGGTATTGTACAGAAAGGACAACTTTTTTTCTCCTCCATTTGAAAATGTGGGCGTTATCATCATTACTGTCTGATTCCAATCAATGCAAGTCATCAGAATCAGGTAATACACCAACTTATATTCTTGTCTTTGTGAAAGAAAGACATCTATATGTGTTACACATGCTTGTATTATCATTAAACACATTTAACTTGTTTACAAAAATGTCTCTTTCATGAATAAATAAATATAAATGATATATATAAATGAGGTAGATCCCCTCGAGTTGGTCAATTGAAAAGTAGCTGCAGAAAAAGTGTGGGCACCCCTGCATTAAATGATACCGTATTTCCTTGAATTGGCGCCGGGGCGCTAATTAATTTAAAACCTCTTCTCACTCCGGCGTTTACCAACGGCATGCGGTAAAGGCAAGCATGCGCTAATTAATTTAAAACCTCTTCTCACTCCAGTGCTTACCAAAGGCATGCGGTAAATTTAGGCCTGCGCTCATAAATTTGAGTGTGATATAAGGATACCATCATGAAAAGTACATTTAATAAAAAAAAAATGTTATTATGGTCTTACCTTTACTTATAAATGAAGTCCATGTGCAGCTCCTTCTGATCAAAAGCATCGCTAACTTGTTTATAGAAGTCTTCCTTATCTTTCTTCAGTTTTAAAAGTCTCTCTGTCTCGATGGAGATCTTCATTTATTACCTCCTGCTTCGATTGAAAGTCCAGTTTAGAAAACGGTTTTATTTTAGATATGTAATCCTCCATGTTAAAAGTGCAAGCGAGAGGAAAAAATAAACAATCGCTGCTCACTCTTGCTGCTTGTCGTCACTTCTTCTGCAGCCGAGTAGTCGCAAGAAGGATCACCAGCGCCCTCTACCACCAGGAGGCGGGAGTCATTTAATGACTCATATTTGACACACGCAGCTACGGTATACTAATAAAACATAGCTGCTTAATGTTCTTTTTAGCATATTCAACAGCTTGGACCTTAAATCCTACTGAATAGCTCTTAATCTTCTTCCCTTTATGCCATTTCAAATGATTGAAATCAGCCTCCTCCATTTTGAAAATTATGACAGGTGAAGTGTCACTCGTGACGTGACGAGTTTGACCCGGCGGAAATTCTAGACACATGCTAATTATTTTGCGAAACGAGTTTGACCCGGCGGAAATTCTAGACATGCGCTAATAAAAAATAACATTTTGCGAAACGAGTTTGTTAATCCTTAGCCGGCGGTAAGGCTAAGCATGCGCTAATTATTTTGCGAAACGAGTTTGACCCGGCAGTTTTTAGGCAGCCGCATACTATATACCCGGCAGCAATTCAAGGAAATACGGTATATAGAGTTAATGAACTTACCTGCCCGGTGAGGCGCTGATAGAAAATGGTCCATTCTCCATCAGGTGAAGCACATAGTAGATGTTGTAATGCAATCTGAGGACCAGCAGACAAAAAGTCTTCACCTGAAAAGCAATCAAATGTGATGTGTGAGGCCTCGCCTGTCACTGAGCTTCACTCCGTTCCTCCTTGCTGCCAGCAACAACATGGCCATGTGGCTCAGGTACTCCGTGATGGCCAGCTGGGACATAACGCCACTCAGCAAAGACACCAAAGTCTGCACGTCACCCACGCTCTCAGCCAGGAGCAGCATCACCGCCATGGCCGCAAAGGGGTTGGGACCCTTTGGGGTGGAACACACAGGTGGCAGTCAAGGGCAGGATGAAGCCATGATGACGTACAGTAATGGTCAAAAGTGTACGTACACCTGTAAAGAACATGATGTCATGGCTGTCTTGACTTTCCAATCATTTCTACAACTCTTATTTTTTTGGTGATGTAGTGATTGGAGCACATACTTGTTGCTCACAAAAAACATTCATGAAGTTTGTTTCTTTTATGAATTTATTATGGCTCTACTGAAAATGTGAGCAATCAAAAGTATACATACAGCAATGTTAATATTTGCTTACATGTCCCTTGGCAAGTTTTACTGCATTAAGGCGCTTTTGCTTCTGCTTACATTTTTCACCACAAAATTGCTGCAGTTCAGCTAAATGTGTTGCTTTTCTGACATGGACTTGTTTCTTCAGCATTGTCCACACCTTTAAGTCAGGACTTTAGGAAGGCTATTCTAAAACCTGCATTCTAGCTTGATTTAGCCATTCCTCTACCACTTTTGAGGTGTGTTTGAGGTCATTGTCCTGTTGGAACACTCAACTGCGCCCAAGACCCAACCTCCCCCCTGATGATTTTAGCTTGTCCTGAACAATTTGGAGCTAATCCTCCTTTTTCATTGTCCCATTCAAAGCAGCAGTTCCATTGGCAGCAAAACAGGCCCAGAGCATAATACTACCACCACCATGCTTGACAGTAGGAATGGTGTTCCTGAATTCAAAGGCCTCATCTTTTCTCCTCCAAACAGCTCCATTTTTGTTTCATCTGACATCACATGGACAAAGATAAGACCTTCTGGAGGAAAGTTATGTGGTCAGATGAAACAAAAATGACCCCAAACAGAGGTCAAAAGTGGTAAAGGAATGGCTAAATCCGGCTAGAATGCAGGTTTTAGAATGGCCTTACCAAAGTCCTGACTTAAAGGTGTGGACAATGCTGAAGAAACAAGTCCATGTCAGAAAAGCAACACATTTAGCTGAACTGCAGCAATTTTGTGGCTGGCTACCAAAAGCGCCTTATTGCAGGTAAACTTGCCAAGGGACATGTAAGCAAATATGAACATTGCTGTATGTATACTTTCGATTGCTCACATTTTCAGTAGAGCCATAATAAATTCATAAAAGAAGCCAACTTCATGAATGTTTTTGTGAGCAACAAGTATGTGCTCCAATCACTACATCACAACAAATTAAGAGTTGTAGAAATGATTGGAAACATGACGTGATGTTCTTTACAAGTGTATGTACACTTTTGATGGCGACTGCAGGTGTGGCTCAGAGACTCACCTCAGTCTCAAGGTGTTTGCACTTGGGAACATTCCGGATGCGTAATCTAATGGAGGCCTCGGCGTGCGGGAAAAGGCGATGTTTCTTCACACGCCGCAGGACGTCTTCTGGATGCACTCTCTCACCAAACCTATGGCGTGCCATTGAACTGTGCAACAAATGCTTGGTTAATGAACTCCTTCACTTCCTACTAGAGATCCACTCTTCTTTTTCTGGGCCAACACCCTTTCTAGTAGTCAAAGAGGCAGATAACAGATATTCATTTGCAGTAAAATTGATTTAAAGATAAATATTATACATCACTAAACAGCTAGACAAGGCTTTAAGTTGGTTTTTGAACATTATTTTTTAAGAAAGGAGGGACCAGTACTGACATAATGTTTGATGTTGTGTTTAATTGATCATCTAAATATCTTTATTATGTGTGTCTAAAAGGAACATTAACATTTTATTTCTAAATATGGAACATCTCCTGGGAAAATTGGTCAAAATATGGCATTTGTCTACATCACTATAACTCATCTACTCCATCTTTGTTTTCTACCTGTCAACTGTCAGTTTAGCATCTTTGTTTTCTACCTGTCAACTGTCAGTTTAGCATCTTTGTTTTCTACCTGTCAACTGTCAGTTTAGCATCTTTGTTTTCTACCTGTCAACTGTCAGTTTAGCATCTTTGTTTTCTACCTGTCAACTGTCACTTTAGCATCTTTGTTTTCTACCTGTCATCCGTCAGTTTAGCATCTTTGTTTTCTACCTGTCAACTGTCAGTTTAGCATCTTTGTTTTCTACCTGTCAACTGTCAGTTTAGCATCTTTGTTTTCTACCTGTCAACTGTCAGTTTAGCATCTTTGTTTTCTAACTGTCAACTGTCAGTTTAGCATCTTTGTTTTCTACCTGTCAACTGCCAGTTTAGCATCTTTGTTTTCTACCTGTCAACTGTCAGTTTAGCATCTTTGTTTTCTACCTGTCAACTGTCAGTTTAGCATCTTTGTTTTCTACCTGTCAACTGTCAGTTTAGTATCTTTGTTTTCTACCTGCCAACTGTCAGTTTAGCATCTTTGTTTTCTACCTGTCAACTGTCAGTTTAGCATCTTTGTTTTCTACCTGTCAACTGTCAGTTTAGCATCTTTGTTTTCTACCTGTCAACTGTCAGTTTAGCATCTTTGTTTTCTACCTGTCAACTGTCAGTTTAGCATCTTTGTTTTCTACCTGTCAACTGTCAGTTTAGCATCTTTGTTTTCTACCTGTCAACTGTCACTTTAGCATCTTTGTTTTCTACCTGTCATCCGTCAGTTTAGCATCTTTGTTTTCTACCTGTCAACTGTCAGTTTAGCATCTTTGTTTTCTACCTGTCAACTGTCAGTTTAGCATCTTTGTTTTCTACCTGTCAACTGTCAGTTTAGCATCTTTGTTTTCTAACTGTCAACTGTCAGTTTAGCATCTTTGTTTTCTACCTGTCAACTGCCAGTTTAGCATCTTTGTTTTCTACCTGTCAACTGTCAGTTTAGCATCTTTGTTTTCTACCTGTCAACTGTCAGTTTAGCATCTTTGTTTTCTACCTGTCAACTGTCAGTTTAGCATCTTTGTTTTCTACCTGTCAACTGTCAGTTTAGCATCTTTGTTTTCTACCTGTCAACTGTCAGTTTAGTATCTTTGTTTTCTACCTGCCAACTGTCAGTTTAGCATCTTTGTTTTCTACCTGTCAACTGTCAGTTTAGCATCTTTGTTTTCTACCTGTCAACTGTCAGTTTAGCATCTTTGTTTTCTACCTGTCAACTGTCAGTTTAGCATCTTTGTTTTCTACCTGTCAACTGTCAGTTTAGCATCTTTGTTTTCTACCTGTCAACTGTCAGTTTAGCATCTTTGTTTTCTACCTGTCAACTGTCAGTTTAGCATCTTTGTTTTCTACCTGTCAACTGTCAGTTTAGCATCTTTGTTTTCTACCTGTCAACTGTCAGTTTAGCATCTTTGTTTTCTAACTGTCAACTGTCAGTTTAGCATCTTTGTTTTCTACCTGTCAACTGCCAGTTTAGCATCTTTGTTTTCTACCTGTCATCTGTCAGTTTAGCATCTTTGTTTTCTACCTGTCAACTGTCAGTTTAGCATCTTTGTTTTCTACCTGTCAACTGTCAGTTTAGCATCTTTGTTTTCTACCTGTCAACTGTCAGTTTAGCATCTTTGTTTTCTACCTGTCAACTGTCAGTTTAGCATCTTTGTTTTCTACCTGTCAACTGTCAGTTTAGCATCTTTGTTTTCTACCTGTCAACTGTCAGTTTAGCATCTTTGTTTTCTACCTGCCAACTGTCAGTTTAGCATCTTTGTTTTCTACCTGCCAACTGTCAGTTTAGCATCTTTGTTTTCTACCTGTCAACTGTCAGTTTAGCATCTTTGTTTTCTACCTGTCAACTGTCAGTTTAGCATCTTTGTTTTCTACCTGTCAACTGTCAGTTTAGCATCTTTGTTTTCTACCGGTCAACTGTCAGTTTAGCATCTTTGTTTTCTACCTGCCAACTGTCAGTTTAGCATCTTTGTTTTCTACCCTTCAACTGTCAGTTTAGCATCTTTGTTTTCTACCTGTCAACTGTCACTTTAGCCTGCTTGCCGGCTCCTCATCACCACTTCAAGATGGTGGCCCAATTTCTCGCGTCACAGCAGCTAATGCTACGTCTACTTATAACATGTCAATGGTTATAACTATCTACTGCTCATACTATTCATTTAAATACTGCTGTCATATTTGTATATATTGTTTCTGCTGATTTACTTCTGTTGGAGTTAAAGGGAAAAAAAAGCAGACACTGATATCGATATTTGTCAAAATGCCAAATATGGTCCTGGCCGACTCGTGGGTGGATCTCTACTTGTTATTTGGTAAGGCCAACTTACATGACAAGGTTCCGAATGCCGAGCGGTGACACCTCTGGAAGAAGTATGCCGCAGTTGTTGAGAGCGATGGTGACGTGGGAGACCGTCTCCTCCTCCTCCATCATGTAGCGGTAGTACCTCTTCTTGTAGGGCATGAACTGCAGGGAGGGACAGCTGATTAATCCACCCTCGCGTGGGCATTGGAAAGCCGGGCCCGACCTTGTCGTCCTCCACCATGTTGCGCCAGCGCTGGCAGACCAGCACGGCGCTCCTGTAGAGGTCCTGGGCCGGCAGGAGGCTGAGGACCTGGCTCAGCACCTCCTCAGGGAGGTCGTGGATGTGACCCCGCGGCTGTTGCAGCTCCGCACTGCTGCCCAGGAGCCCGTATGTGGCGTCGGGCAGAGGCTCCACCTCTGGCACCGTGACATCAGAACCGTCAAACTCGTCATCGAACATCTCCGCCGTGATTCCCTCCAAATAGTCCATCTCCTCGTGGTCGGACTGCACCTCCTCGGCAGCTGGGCTCCAGTCCTCCTCCTCCATGCTGTCCTCTGCTGATTGCTGCCCGGAGGTGCAAACCCCTCCTGCTGGTGCATGTTACAATGATGTCATAATGATGCTGCACACCCCTCCTGCTGGTGCATGTTACAATGATGTCATAATGATGCTGCACACCCCCTCCTGCTGGTGCATGTTACAATGATGTCATAATGATGCTGCACACCCCTCCTGCTGGTGCATGTTACAATGATGTCATAATGATGCTGCACACCCCCTCCTGCTGGTGCATGTTACAATGATGTCATAATGATGCTGCACACCCCTCCTGCTGGTGCATGTTACAATGATGTCATAATGATGCTGCACACCCCCTCCTGCTGGTGCATGTTACAATGATGTCATAATGATGCTGCACACCCCTCCTGCTGGTGCATGTTACAATGATGTCATAATGATGCTGCACACCCCTCCTGCTGGTGCATGTTACAATGATGTCATAATGATGCTGCACACCCCCTCCTGCTGGTGCATGTTACAATGATGTCATAATGATGCTGCACACCCCTCCTGCTGGTGCATGTTACAATGATGTCATAATGATGCTGCACACCCCTCCTGCTGGTGCATGTTACAATGATGTCATAATGATGCTGCACACCCCTCCTGCTGGTGCATGTTACAATGATGTCATAATGATGCTGCACACCCCCTCCTGCTGGTGCATGTTACAATGATGTCATAATGATGCTGCACACCCCTCCTGCTGGTGCATGTTACAATGATGTCATAATGATGCTGCACACCCCTCCTGCTGGTGCATGTTACAATGATGTCATAATGATGCTGCACACCCCCTCCTGCTGGTGCATGTTACAATGATGTCATAATGATGCTGCACACCCCTCCTGCTGGTGCATGTTACAATGATGTCATAATGATGCTGCACACCCCTCCTGCTGGTGCATGTTACAATGATGTCATAATGATGCTGCACACCCCTCCTGCTGGTGCATGTTACAATGATGTCATAATGATGCTGCACACCCCCTCCTGCTGGTGCATGTTACAATGATGTCATAATGATGCTGCACACCCCTCCTGCTGGTGCATGTTACAATGATGTCATAATGATGCTGCACACCCCTCCTGCTGGTGCATGTTACAATGATGTCATAATGATGCCGCACACCCCTCCTGCTGGTGTATGTTACAATGATGTCATAATGATGCCGCACACCCCTCCTGCTGGTGCATGTTACAATGATGTCATAATGATGCCGCACACCCCTCCTGCTGGTGCATGTTACAATGATGTCATAATGACGCCGCACACCCCTCCTGCTGGTGCATGTTACAATGATGTCAAAATGATGCCGCACACCCCTCCTGCTGGTGCATGTTACAATGATGTCATAATGATGCTGCACACCCCCTCCTGCTGGTGCATGTTACAATGATGTCATAATGATGCTGCACACCCCTCCTGCTGGTGCATGTTACAATGTCATAATGATGCTGCACACCCCCCCTGCTGGTGCATGTTACAATGATGTCATAATGATGCTGCACACCCCCCCTGCTGGTGCATGTTACAATGATGTCATAATGATGCTGCACACCCCCCATGCTGGTGCATGTTACAATGATGTCATAATGATGCTGCACACCCCCTCCTGCTGGTGCATGTTACAATGATGTCATAATGATGCTGCACACCCCCTCCTGCTGGTGCATGTTGCAATGATGTCATAATGATGCCGCACACCCCTCCTGCTGGTGCATGTTACAATGATGTCATAATGATGCTGCACACCCCTCCTTGCTGGTGCATGTTACAATGATGTCATAATGATGCTGCACACCCCCTCCTGCTGGTGCATGTTACAATGATGTCATAATGATGCTGCACACCCCCTCCTGCTGGTGCATGTTACAATGATGTCATAATGATGCTGCACACCCCTCCTGCTGGTGCATGTTACAATGATGTCATAATGATGCTGCACACCCCTCCTGCTGGTGCATGTTACAATGATGTCATAATGATGCCGCACACCCCTCCTGCTGGTGCATGTTACAATGACGTCATAATGATGCTGCACACCCCTCCTGCTGGCGCATGTTACAATGATGTCATAATGATGCTGCACACCCCTCCTGCTGGTGCATGTTACAATGATGTCATAATGATGCTGCACACCCCTCCTGCTGGTGCATGTTACAATGATGTCATAATGATGCTGCACACCCCTCCTGCTGGTGCATGTTACAATGATGTCATAATGATGCTGCACACCCCTCCTGCTGGTGCATGTTACAATGATGTCATAATGATGCTGCACACCCCTCCTGCTGGTGCATGTTACAATGATGTCATAATGATGCTGCACACCCCTCCTGCTGGTGCATGTTACAATGCATGTTACAATGCATGTTACAATGCTGCAGCATGTTACAATGATGTCATAATGATGCTGCACACCCCTCCTGCTGGTGCATGTTACAATGCATGTTACAATGCTGCAGCATGTTACAATGATGGACATTAAATTGGTGGAGGGTTGTCTCCATATCAAAATTTTAGTACCTGTGCCAAAATGTATTTACATACTTTTGTAAATAAAGGGGACCACAAAAAATGTCATTATTTGAACAAAAAAATGTTAGCGTACATGAAACATAAATCAGATATTGTCATTTAGTCCTTCAATAAAATGTTGAACATATTAGACAACTTGTCTTTTAGTAGTAAGTAAACAAACAAAGATTCCTATTTAGTCAGCTGACTTAAGCAGTAACATATTGTGTCATTTATACACCTATTATTTTCTACACATTATGAGGGACAAACTGTAAAAATTGATTATTCATTTACTTGTTCATTAACTGTTAATATCTGCTTACTTTCTGTTTTAACATGTTTTTTCTACACTTCTGTTCAATTGTAATAATCACTTATTCTTCTCTTCTTTGAAACTTGACATTAGTTTTGGATGATACCACACATTTAGGTATGGATCATATCGATACCAAGTAGTTACAGGATCATACATTGGTCATATTCAAAGTCCTCATGTGTCCAGGGACGTATTTCCTGGCTTTATAAACATAATATGAATTTAAAAAAAAGATTTTGTGATGATAAAAATGACATTTTCGACACCCTATTTCCAACACACAATATAAAATGTGAGATATAACAGGATAATGCATACATTTAGCATTTGTTTGCAAAATGTTTACAAAAAAGGGGGACCCCAAAAATGTTACTGTGGGACACCAGTTTTATGACTTGATGGGGTCCCTGGCACCCCATTTTGAAAATTCGTAGCGCCATCACTGAATAAGATAAAAAGTATAATAAATAGACGAATCCTTTTCTCAGCACAGAATATTGGGACATGTTTAGAGAGATTTTGACACTTGATGTCACACAGCGGCGAAGGATGTCTTGTCTTTTGAATTGCATGTTTAAGCTTGAAAAGTAACTCTCCTCTAGTTTCAGGTCACTTGCCCTTCCTTTTGTGTCATCAGTCTGACGTCATCACTGATCTCCGATTGTTTCCACCTGTTCCCATTCCCTCCCATGTGTCTTATAAGCCCACACCTCCCTTTGTTCGGTGCCAGAATGTCTCGTTATTTCGTGCCTCTCTAGCCTCATGTCCACGCCTTGTCTCGGCTCTCGTTTGAGTGTCCTGATCCTGTATTGCCTTGTTGGTATTTTGAGTTTTACTTTTCTCCTCATCTGAGTGATTTTTGGTAATTTAGTTTTGCAGCCCAAGTGGTGAGTTTCAGTGTTGTCTTACAGTTCTTCCTTTTCCTCCATTTTTGAGTGACATTTTTGTTAACAATTTTTTCTAGATAAGAGACAGTGAATAAGTTTTATAGCCATTGTTTCTCCCTCCTTTTGGAGAGTTTTTTTTGTTATTAATAAATGTCATAGCTGATATCCTGCGCCAAGTATAGTTCGCTATTTAATTTGTTTTTCCTCCTTTCCGAGTGATTTTTCGGTTGTTCCTTTTTTTGCCGAGTAGTCAGATTAAAGCCTATGTTGTATTTCCGTAACTCTGGAGATGAAAAGTAGCTTTCAAAATAAAAGCCTGTCGGATTGTTCCCTAGCCTGCATCTGAGTCTTATTTTGGACCAAGCCTGACACTTGACACAGTACATTGGTGCACAAACACTTGATTTGTGGGGAAGATTACCACATTTTCTTCTCTTGGCACTTGTCCCTGGCTTGCAGGTTGTTGTTGCGTTTAGAGGATGGATGAGGACTTCGACTCCTTCTGCACTTCTTGCCAGCTCTTCTGCGTTCAAATGCCGCCTCTTGGCTCTGCCTGCCCAGCATAAACAGCACATTTCAACGCAGTGATGCACACTTTTCTGCCTTACACAGTCAAGAAAATAAGTATTTGAACACCCTGCTATTTTGCAAGTTCTCCCACTTAGAAATCATAGAAGGGTCTGAAATTTTCACAGTAGGTGCATGTCCACTGAATGCGAGATAACCTAAAAACAAAAATCCAGAAATCACAATCCAAGATTTTTTTAACAATTTATTTGTGTGATACAGCTGAAAATAAGTATTTGAACACCTGTTTATCAGCTAGAATTCTGACCCTCAAAGACCTGTTAGTCCGCTTTTAAAAGACATCCTCCACTCCACTGTCTTATCCTGAATCAGATGCACCTGTGTGAGGTGGTTAGCTGCATAAAGACACCTGTCCACCCCACACAATCAGTAAGACCCAAACATTCAGCATGACTAAGAGCAAAGAGCTGTCCAATGACACCAGAGACAAAATTACACAACTCCACAAGGATGGAAAGGGTTGCGGAGAAATTGCCAAGCAGCTTGGTGAAAAAAGGTCCACTGTTGGAGCATCCATCCATCCATCCATCCATCATCTTCCGCTTATCCGAGGTCGAGTCGCGGGGGCAGCAGCCTAAGCAGGGAAACCCAGACTTCCCTCTCCCCAGCCACTTCGTCTAGCTCTTCCCGGGGGATCCCGAGGCGTTCCCAGGCCAGCCGGGAGACATAGTCTTCCCAACGTGTCCTGGGTCTTCCCCGTGGCCTCCTACCGGTTGGACGTGCCCTAAACACCTCCCTAAGGAGGCGTTCGGGTGGCATCCTGACCAGATGCCCGAACCACCTCATCTGGCTCCTCTCGATGTGAAGGAGCAGCGGCCTTACTTTGAGTTCCTCCTGGATGGCAGAGCTTCTCACCCTATCTCTAAGGGAGAGACCCGCCACACGTGAACATAGGTGAGGATGGGAACGTAGATCGACCCGTAAATTGAGAGCTTTGTCTTCCGGCTCAGCTCCTTCTTCACCACAACGGATCGGTACAACGTCCGCATTACTGAAGACGCCGCACCGATCCGCCTGTCGATCTCACGATCCACTCTTCCCTCACTCGTGAACAAGACTCCTAGGTACTTGAACTCCTCCACTTGGGGCTAGGTCTCCTCCCCAACCCGGAGATGGCATTCCACCCTTTTCCGGGCGAGAACCATGGACTCGGACTTGGAGGTGCTGATTCTCATTCCGGTCGCTTCACACTCGGCTGCGAACCGATCCAGTGAGAGCTGAAGATCCCGGTCAGATGAAGCCATCAGGACCACATCATCTGCAAAAAGCAGAGACCTAATCTTGCGGTCACCAAACCGGAACCCCTCAACGCCTTGATGCGCCTAGAAATTCTGTCAATAAAAGTTATGACCAGAATCGGTGACAAAGGACAGCCTTGGCGGAGTCCAACCCTCACTGGAAATGTGTTCGACTTACTGCCGGCAATGCGGACCAAGCTCTGGCACTGATCATACAGGGAGCGGACTGTCACACTAAGACAGTCCGGTACCCCATACTCTCTGAGCACTCCCCACAGGACTTCCCGAGGGACACGGTCGAATGCCTTCTCCAAGTCCACAAAGCACATGTAGACTGGTTGGGCAAACTCCCATGCACCCTCAAGAACCCTGCCGAGAGTATAGAGCTGGTCCACAGTTCCACGACCAGGACGAAAACCACACTGTTCTTCCTGAATCCGAGGTTCGACTATCCGGCGTAGTCTCCTCTCCAGCACACCTGAATAAACCTTAACGGGAAGGCTGAGGAGTGTGATCCCACGATAGTTGGAACACACCCTCCGGTCCCCCTTCTTAAAGAGAGGAACCACCACCCCGGTCTGCCAATCCAGAGGTACCGACCCCGATGTCCACGCCATGCTGGAGCAATCATTACAAAATGGAAGAAGCTAAACATGACGGTCAATCTCAATGAGAGAGAAGCCCCATGCAAGATGTCACCTGGTGGGGTCTCAAAGATGCTAAGAAAGGTGAGGAATCAGCCCAGGACTATACGGCAGGACTTGGTCAATGACCTGACAAGAGCTGGGACCACTGGTTCCATGGTGACTCTTGGTAATACACTAAGACGTCATGCTTTGAAATCATGCATGGCACGGAAGGTTCCCCTGCTTAAACCAGCACATGTTAAAGCCCGTCTTAAGTTGGCCAATGACCATTTGGATAATCCAGAGGAGTCATGGGAGAAAGTTTTGTGGACAGATGAGACCAAAATTGACCTTTTTGGTCGTAATTCCACTATGTGTGTTTGGAGGAAGAAGAATGATGCGTACCATCCCAAGAACACCATCCCTACTGTGAAGCATGGGGGTGGTAGCATCATGCTTTGGGGGTGTTTTTCTGCTCATGGGACAGGACGACTGTTTTGTATTAAGGAGAGGATGACTGCAGCCATGTATTGTAAGTTTTGGCCAAAAACCTCCTTCCCTCAGTCAGATCATTGAAGATGAGTCGTGGCTGGATCTTCTAACATGACAATGACCCAAAGCACACAGCCAGGAAAACCAACAAGTGACTTTGTAAGAACCACATCAAGGTTCTGGAGTGGCCTAGCCAGTCTCCAGACCTAAATCCCATTGAAAATCTTTGGAGGGAGCTGAAAGTCTGCGTTACTCGGCGACAGCCCAGACACCTGACTGATCTAGAGAAGATCTGTGTGGAGGAGTGGGCCAAAATCAATCCTGCAGTCTGTGCAAACCTGCTGAAGAGCTACAGGAAACTTTTGACCTCTGTAATTGCAAACAAAGACTACTCTACCAAATACTAATGTTGGTGTTCAAATACTTATTTTCAGCTTTTTCA
Source organism: Nerophis ophidion (assembly GCF_033978795.1). Taxonomy (NCBI): domain Eukaryota; kingdom Metazoa; phylum Chordata; class Actinopteri; order Syngnathiformes; family Syngnathidae; genus Nerophis; species Nerophis ophidion. The sequence goes on from NC_084620.1 coordinate 58,923,458, forward strand.
CACAAATAAATTGTTAAAAAAATCATAGATTGTGATTTCTGGTATTTCTTTGCAGGTTATCTCTCATACAGTGGACATGCACCTACAGCAGGGGTAGGGAACCTATGGCTCTAGAGCCAGATGTGGCTCTTTTGATGACTGCATCTGGCTCTCGGATAAATCTGAGCTGACGTTGCTTAACACGATAAGTAATGAATAATTCCACTTGTAATCATAGTGTTCAAAATAACATTCAAAATATAAAACATTTCCATGCATTTTTATGTTCCAGAAGTTGCGTTAATGGTAAGAAGTAATTTATTTATTAATGGTTAGTGTTGGGCTTGCCCTCCTGGGGGTTCTTCAGACCACCAAGCACCGACATGAGAGCCTGTTTTAGGGTTAAAATTAGGGCTGGGCAACGATTACAAATTTTAATCGAAGTTAATCGCACTATTTCTCAGATTAATCGCGATTAACTGCATTGTATACGCAAAGCCCAATAATGAATTCAAAAGTAGTGTGTAGTGCACCTTTATTGGAATATTCTCCCACATGAACAAAAGCGCCAAAACATTTGTTGTGCAAACACAATTTAAATCAGTCCTTGTTAAACAGTAGCAGTTAAATAGCATATTTTATGAAAATCAACTCCAAAAATGTAAATACAAACATTTAAGCTTATTGCCACTGCCAGGGTATTTAAGTTATCCTGTTTGTTATGGAAAATAAATATAATCTACATACAAATCTCTGAGCCACAATCATAACATCTGAACAGGCAATTTCTGAGGTAACAGCAGAAACATTTTTTTTATCAGGGTCTTATCTTTAAAAAACCTATATTATAGGTAGTGGGATGTTTTAGGGAATTTTTGATCAAATTATCCGTAGTAGCAATATTAATAATGTTGTGTTTATTCTGCGTAGTGCACTTAAAATAATTATGACCATATCTAGGAATTGATATGATGGGAATTTTCCGATTGTTTGCTTGGTGCTTTGATAAACTGAACGTATATACATGGTACTATATTGTGATGTTATGAGCCAGGGAATAAAAGAACTACCCTACCCAGCATGCAACAGGAGTGACGAGCATGCGCGGTAGCCCGGTATAGGTTGTGTCGCCATGACGGCATCTTGTATGTTGTGATATGCACGCTCTGAAAGCAAACGTTAAAAACTCAGCCAACACTCCTGGTCTGCATTATTCATAAATAGACAGACAACACATATACTCCGCTGCTTCACAGGCCGCTGGATGTAGCCGGCAAAGTATTCCCATGCTAGCTAGCCGGTCTAGCAAGCACGCCTCATTCAGTCAAACGGCCCGATCTATCAACATTCAGAATTGTCTGGCGGTCATAAGTGATCCCGGAGTGACCACGCTGTAAACCAGCCATGAAATTTGCAGAATTGTCCGGTATTTTTGCCAAATGTTGCATCTTTACCAAGAGCCCCTCGACGCCGGGCGACGCCATCTTGTTAAGAAAAGGCGTTAACAAAATAAAAGCATGTAAACAACATACGCAAATGTGCGATAAAATAATTGTCGGCGTTAATAGATTGATGAGTTAACTCATAATTAACGCATTAATTTGCCCACCCCTAGTTAAAATATATATATATTTTTTCAATTACTCTCTCAGTTGCTTTCCAGCAATTGTCTGTTTCTCTTTCGTCCTCATTCGCCCTCTGGCTCCGGACCCAACCCTGTCTCTCCTCCTGGCTGCTGCTTATAACAGAGCGACAGTTGATTAGATAAAAAGGTCCAGGTGGGCCTCCTACGCACCTGTCGCTGATTTCATGGCCGGTCCTGGCAACATCCTGCTTTGCTGCAGGCCCACAGGTCACACCCCCCTCCACAGTTAGCTTCAGAATAACAATGTTATTACAAAGAATAACAGACCTATTATACTCTGGAAATGTTGGTCTTACTTAAAAATGCACGCGTTTAGTTGTGTTCAGTGTTAAAAAAAAATGTATATGGCTCTTAGGGAAATACATTTTCAAATATTTGGCTTCTTGGCTCTCTCGGCCAAAAAGGTTCCCGGGAACATTTCAGACCCCTCCATGATTTCTAAGTGGGAGAACTTGCAAAATAGCACAGGGTTCAAATACTTATTTTCTTCACTGCATATGTGAAAGAAACATGCTGAGTAGGTCACAGTGCGTGATTTGTTTAGCTGAATGGAAAGTGAAGTTACCTTTCAAATGTGTTTAGCTGAATATAAAGTGAACTTACCTTTTCAAATGTGTTTAGCTGAATAGAAAGTGAACTTACCTTTCAAATGTGTTTAGCTCAGGGGTGCCCATTACGTCGATCGCGAGCTACCAGTCGACCGCGGGGGGTGTGTCAGTCGATCTCCAGCCAGGCTTTTAAAAAAAATAGACCTAAAAAATAGTGATCATCAATCTTCACCAAGACGTCACTTAAATGACATTCACGGTACCGGAGGGTCTTGTGAGATGACGCTGGCTGCTGCAAGATCATTATTATTAAAAATGACAGAGAGGAAGGAGAGAAACACTTTTTATTTCAATAGACTCTCGCGCCGTACCTTCCGTCAAAACTCTAAAGGCCGACTGCACATTTCCTATCTTCACAATAAAAGCCCTGCTTCATGCTGCCTGCGCTAACTAAATACAGAGTCTCGGAAAACTGGCGTGCACAAGCGATCCCTCAGAAAGCTGGCGTGCACATCACTTGTGCACGCCAGCTTTCCGAGACTCTTATTTTGTTAGCACAGGCAGCATGAAGCAGGGCTTTTATTGTGAAGATAGGAAATGTGCAGTCGGCCTTTAAAGTTTTGACGGAAGGGACGGCGCCAAAGTCTGTTGAAATAAAAAGTGTTTCTCGCCTTCCTCTCTGTCATTTTTTCATAATAATGAACTGGCAGCAGCCAGCGTCATCTCACAAGACCCTCGGGTGCCGTGAATGTCAATCAAGCAAGCTACGGAATTTGCCGCCAATGTTTTTCTTGTAAAGTGTATGGAAGCTGGATGAATTAGATGCCAAAAAACAACCACTTTTATGTGGTATTGTACAGAAAGGACAACTTTTTTTCTCCTCCATTTGAAAATGTGGGCGTTATCATCATTACTGTCTGATTCCAATCAATGCAAGTCATCAGAATCAGGTAATACACCAACTTATATTCTTGTCTTTGTGAAAGAAAGACATCTATATGTGTTACACATGCTTGTATTATCATTAAACACATTTAACTTGTTTACAAAAATGTCTCTTACATAAATAAATAAATATAGATGATATATATAAATGAGGTAGATCCCCTCGAGTTGGTCAATTGAAAAGTAGCTCGCCTGCAGAAAAAGTGTGGGCACCCCTGGTTTAGCTGAATAGAAAGTGAACTTACCTTCCAAATGTGTTTAGCTGAGTGGAAAGTGAACTTACCTTTCAAATGTGTTTAGCTGAATAGAAAGTGAACTTACCTTCCAAATGTGTTTAGCTGAGTGGAAAGTGAACTTAACTTTCAAATGTGTTTAGCTGAGTGGAAAGTGAACTTACCTTTCAAGGCCACTTCCATCTTCTGTGTTTACTAACAACACGCCTGCTCACTAATATTTACACTTGGCAATTTAAAAGCAGTTCGAAGTGAAAGTTTGCTGCCACAGAGTGACCCTGAAGACGACCCTTTTCGAGTCCCACTCACATGTTACACTGAAACAACCCAATTAGATGCGGAAAAATGAACCATTTCTGAAGAAAATAGTCCAAGATTTGTTTGGAGGAAGTGATGTCATGGTTCTACATCCGCATTCACCTTGGAGGAAGTGACGTCACGATTCTACTTACCGCCACGGTGCGGACCGGAGGGAGAACTCTTTTAAATGAGTTCTCCCAATTGTTTCAAAGCACACTAAACAGAACAAAACGTAATTTTTTTTTTACTTATAAGAAATGTTAGGTATTTCGAACAACACGTATTTTACTTTACCGCCATTAAGTGGACTGAATGTGAACATTTTTTTTCAGACGACTTCTCGGACTTATTTCAGAGCACCGTAAATGCGACGAAATGACACATTTTTGTAATATTTATTTAGATTTTTTACTTATAAGAGATAATACTTTTTTTTTTGGATAGAATTATTTTGTACAAAACGTATTTGACTTTCCCGCCACTCAGCGGACCGGAGGATGAACATTTTTTTTTTTTTTTACCAAGGAGTTAATTTAATTTAATTTTTATTTTAATGTATTTTATTTCGGCAATCTTCACATAAAACAAAGAACAACAAGAAAAGAAAAAAAAAACACTCATTTGAGCAATGATTGAGCCGAAAGGGTGTAGGTTGAAGCAACGCTTATATAAACCTACCCCATCACAACAAGAACAAGGTTCAAAATATATAAAATCCAAAACATGCTTCACTTATATTAATTTTTTTTAAACAATATATAAGCAACATATATGTAGCACACGTCTCATATACACAGTTTAACATTTAAATCAAACATATACATTTGTACACTTTATATATATATATATATGTATATATATATATATATATATATATATATATCAATCAATTAATCAATGTTTAATTATATAGCCCTAAATCACTAGTGTCTCAAAGGGCTGCACAAACCACTATGACATCCTCGGTAGGCCCACATAAGGGCAAAGAAAACTCACACCCAGTGGGACATCGGTGACAATAATGACCCAGTGGGACGTCGGTGACAATGATGACTATGAGAACCTTGGAGAGGAGGAAAGCAATGGATGTCGAGCGGGTCTAACATGATACTGTGAAAGTTCAATCCATAATGGATCCAACACAGTCGCGAGAGTCCAGTCCAAATCGGATCCAACACAGCAGCGAGAGTCCTGTTCACAGCGGAGCCAGCAGGAAACCATCCCAAGCGGAGGCGGATCAGCAGCGCAGAGATGTCCCCAGCCGATACACAGGCGAGCAGTACATGGCCACCGGATCGGACCGGACCCCCTCCACAAGGGAGAGTGGGACATAGAAGAAAAAGAAAAGAAACGGCAGATCAACTGGTCTAAAAAGGGAGTCTATTTAAAGGCTAGAGTATACAAATGAGTTTTAAGGTGAGACTTAAATGCTTCTACTGAGGTGGCATCTCGAACTGTATATTATATGTACACAATTCATTTAAATTCCATATAAAGTGGTAATATATACATTTTAATATAACCTACATGTATAATTATGAAATCATAAATTGTATTTATATACATATTATATATTATTGTCTTTCTAAAACAATGTTTGCTCTTCTTTCTTATATTTACTAGAAACCTTTCAATCCGGTTTCAGGGCAAATCACTCCACGGAGACAGCCCTCGCAAAAATGACTAATGATCTATTGCTAACGATGGATTCTGATGCGTCATTTATGTTGCTGCTCCTCCATCTTAGCGCTGCTTTCGATACCGTCGATCATAATATTTTATTAGAACGTATCAAAACACGATTGGTATGTCAGACTTAGCCCTGTCTTGGTTTAACTCTTATCTTACTGATAGGATGCAGTGTGTCTCCCATAACAATGTGACCTCGGACTACGTTAAGGTAACGTGTGGAGTTCCCCAGGGTTCGGTCCTTGGCCCTGCACTCTTCAGCAGCTACATGCTGCCGCTAGGTGACATCATACGCAAATACGGTATTAGCTTTCACTGTTATGCTGATGACACCCAACTCTACATGCCCCTAAAGCTGACCAACACGCCGGATTGTAGTCAGCTGGAGGCGTGTCTTAATAAAATTAAACAATGGATGTCCGCTAACTTTTTGCAACTCAACGCCAAAAAAACGGAAATGCTGATTATCGGTCCTGCTAGAACCGAACTCTATTTAATAATACAACTCTAACATTTGACAACCAAACAATTAAACAAGGCGACACGGTAAAGAATCTGGGTATTATCTTCGACCCAACTCTCTCCTTTGAGGCACACATTAAAAGCGTTACTAAAACGGCCTTCTTTCATCTCCGTAATATCGCTAAAATTCGCTCCATTCTGTCCACTAAAGACGCTGAGATCATTATCCATGCGTTTGTTACGTCTCGCCTCGATTACTGTAACGTATTATTTTCGGGTCTCCCCATGTCTAGCATTAAAAGATTACAGTTGGTACAAAATGCGGCTGCTAGACTTTTGACAAGAACAAGAAAGTTTGATCACATTACGCCTGTACTGGCTCACCTGCACTGGCTTCCTGTGCACTTAAGATGTGACTTTAAGGTTTTACTACTTACGTATAAAATACTACACGGTCTAGCTCCATCCTATCTTGCCGATTGTATTGTACCATATGTCCCGGCAAGAAATCTGCGTTCAAAGGACTCCGGCTTATTAGTGATTCCCAAAGCCCAAAAAAAGTCTGCGGGCTATAGAGCGTTTTCCGTTCGGGCTCCAGTACTCTGGAATGCCCTCCCGGTAACAGTTCGAGATGCCACCTCAGTAGAAGCATTCAAGTCTCACCTTAAAACTCATTTGTATACTCTAGCCTTTAAATAGACTCCCTTTTTAGACCAGTTGATCTGCCGTTTCTTTACTTTTTCTTCTATGTCCCACTCTCCCTTGTGGAGGGGGTCCGGTCCGATCCGGTGGCCATGTATTGCTTGCCTGTGTATCGGCTGGGACATCTCTGCGCTGCTGATCCGCCTCCGCTTGGGATGGTTTCCTGCTGGCTCCGCTATGAACGGGACTCTTGCTGCTGTGTTGGATCCGCTTTGGACTGGACTCTCGCGACTGTGTTGGATCCATTATGGATTGAACTTTCACAGTATCATGTTAGACCCGCTCGACATCCATTGCTTTCCTCCTCTCCAAGGTTCTCATAGTCATCATTGTCACCGACGTCCCACTGGGTGTGAGTTTTCTTTGCCCTTATGTGGGCCTACCGAGGATGTCGTAGTGGTTTGTGCAGCCCTTTGAGACACTAGTGATTTAGGGCTATATAAGTAAACATTGATTGATTGATTGATTGATTGACTAATGATACATGATTTAATAAGTTCTCCGAGTTATGTCGAAACACATAAAATACAAAGAAGTGATTCATTTTTTGTAATAATATTTCCTAACTTTGACTTATTTATAGATCTTTTGTAAAAAAAACAAAAAACGTATTTCCCTTCAATATTGTGTTGCAGTCAATCGTGCAGTGCCAGTTTTCAGCCGCGAGATGGCAGTGTGGATGTACGACAACGGCAAATATTTTAAGTACATAGTGCCTTTTATATTGTTTCAAATAGTAATACATTTTATTACCAATGTGGTGGTTTTCTGTCTTTTTAGGCACCTAATCTAAAAAAGGAACGTCCCACACAAGAACATAGGTAGTAATACATTTATTAGTCAGCTCGTCGCTACGGTAACTACAGCATCAGTGAGATGGAGCCCTTGAACCACAGCATGGATTGTTTACTTCTGTTGCATCTTACAGTATGACTAAAGGAGGCCAGCGACATTAAAGCGATATTAGGACAATATTATCAATGTTTAAAATATTACATGTGCATTCAAAATTTGGCAAAGAACCATGGAGCCAAACTTTGATTATTAGTATTGAAAACCCTTTTAAGGGCTTGGGGTGGATTTTTCATTTTTTTTGCTGAATAACCCTTTGTTAACACATTAAGGAAACAATCACAAACAACATTGCAAACACTGAAAAAGGTACTTTGTAAACATATGGAAAAGTGAACAATTCCTATGTTAGGTGAAATTAGACATTTAAAGACCTAAGATGTAGGAATGACTTAAAAAGTTGCACCTGGCTTGTCCCTACTTGAACATGACATGGAGCAATAAAAAAGGGTGTTAAGTCCTGTGTAGTAATAGTTGGCAAGAGCGGCATTTCACTGCTTGAGCACAGGGAGCTCCCTGGGCTTAAAAAAAGCCTGCACCATCCCCATGGCGAAAATGTAAACCTTGGCGTCCACCACAATCTTCTCCTTCTTCAGCAGCTCTGCAGGATGAAGCAGAGCCCAGGTCTCAGCAAAAAACACTTTCTATTGAGTCGGCGGCCCCCGGCAGACCTTACCGTCTAGTTTCGTCTGGAATTCATCTAGAGGCAAAAGGATGACTTCCACAAATTCTGGGTGCAGAACACAAAAGGTCAGAGTTGGTGTGCTTCGGTGGGAGTGTTTGTGTTGTGGAAAAACTACCAAAAAAAAAGGAGACAACTCACCTCCGTCACCTGTGGAGGAACACGAGAAGTGGTGAGTTCAATGATGTGGGACAAATCCAATTAGGTTTATTCTTGCATTTCAAGTGAGATACAATAGAGTCCAGCCTTCCTTTGTCTCCTCTTATTTCTTTTCTTGGCTTTAAAAGCACCGTCTGTTCTGCACGATAAGCTTCTACTTTTTTCCTACGTTTTAACTCTGCGGCTTATAAAACATCCATCCATCATCTTCCGCTTCTCCGAGGTCGGGTCGCGGGGGCAACAGCCTAAGCAGGGAAACCCAGACTTCCCTCTCCCCAGCCACTTCGTCTAGCTCTTCCCGGGGGATCCCGAGGCGTTCCCAGGCCAGCCGGGAGACATAGTCATCCCAACGTGTCCTGGGTCTTCCCCGTGGCCTCCTACCGGTTGGACGTGCCCTAAACACCTCCCTAGGGAGGCGTTCGGGTGGCATCCTGACCAGATGCCCGAACCACCCCATCTGGCTCCTCTCCATGTGGAGGAGCAGCGGCTTTACTTTGAGTTCCTCCCGGATGGCAGAGCTTCTCACCCTATCTCTAAGGGAGAGGAAACTCATTTGGGCCGCTTGCACCCGTGATCTTATCCTTTCGGTCATGACCCAAAGCTCATGATCATAGGTGAGGATGGGAACGTAGATCGACCGGTAAATTGAGAGCTTTGCCTTCCGGCTCAGCTCCTTCTTTCTCATGTTTAAGTCGCTCTGTTTGCCAAAAAAACAAAGTGCTGAGTGACACAAATCTAGCAGGCATGTCAAAGTGAAAGTAGCACATCTGATTTTTACTCCACTTTATGTCGTCTGATTGTTTTTATTGTAATTTTAACATAAATGTGATGCAACTTTTTGTTGGATGTCATCACTGGTACAGCAGTGAGATCTTCTTCTAGATTTGTTTTAACTTGAAATAATCCATAAAAAAACATCTTTCAAATAGCTTAATTTGAGTTTGAGTTTATTTCGAACATGCAAGCATACAACCTGATGCATCACAATTTCCAGTTTCTCTTTTCAACATGTTCGAAAAGGAGTAGGAAGAAGCAGAGTTTATTTAATCCTACTTAGTTGAATAACTCTTAATCACCATAAGGAAAATTTGTGAGTGGCTGTCATGTGAAAGCCATGTGACTATCTCAGGATACTGCCCAAAATGACAGCGTCAGGTAGAGTAAACGAGCTCATTTACAAAAGTTTAGTTACTTTTTTTAACAATTAAATCTCATTTTAAATACGTTTTAAATTGTAATACTTTAATAGGGTGTCTAACATTACAGTTCAATTTTTCTTACTGGATTATTTTAATAAACCAGTAAAATATCGCCTGGATACCGGGCGGTTTAGCTCTGTTGGTAGAGTGGCCGTGCCAGCAACTAGAGGGTTGCAGGTTCGATTCCCGATTCTGCCATCCTAGTCACTGCCGTTGTGTCCTTGGGCAAGACACTTTAGCCACCTGCTCCCAGTGCCACCCACACTGGTTTGAATGTAACTTAGATATTGGGTTTCACTATGTAAAGCGCTTTGAGTCACTAGAGAAAAAGCGCTATATAAATATAATTCACTTCACTTCACCACAACGGATCGGTACAACGTCCGCATTACTGAAGACGCCGCACCGATCCGCCTGTCGATCTCACGATCCACTCTTCCCTCACTCGTGAACAAGACTCCTAGGTACTTGAACTCCTCCACCTGGGGCAGGGTCTCCTCCCCAACCCGGAGATGGCATTCCACCCTTTTCCGGGCGAGAACCATGGACTCTGACATGGAGGTGCTGATTCTCATTCCGGTCGCTTCACACTTGGCTGCAAACCGATCCAGTGAGAGCTGAAGATCCCGGTCAGATGAAGCCATCAGGACCACATCATCTGCAAAAAGCAGAGACCTAATCCTGCGGTCACCAAACCGGAACCCCTCAACGCCTTGACTGCGCCTAGAAATTCTGTCCATAAAAGTTATGAACAGAATCGGTGACAAAGGACAGCCTTGGCGGAGACCAACCCTCACTGGAAATGTGTTCGACTTACTGCCGGCAATGCGGACCAAGCTCTGGCACTGATCATACAGGGAGCGGACTGTCACACTAAGACAGTCCGGTACCCCATACTCTCTGAGCACTCCCCACAGGACTTCCCGAGGGACACGGTCGAATGCCTTCTCCAAGTCCACAAAGCACATGTAGACTGGTTGGGCAAACTCCCATGCACCCTCAAGAACCCTGCCGAGAGTATAGAGCTGGTCCACAGTTCCACGACCAGGACGAAAACCACACTGTTCCTCCTGAATCCGAGGTTGGACTATCCGGCGTAGACTCCTCTCCAGTACACCTGAATAAACCTTACCGGGAAGGCTGAGGAGTGTGATCCCACGATCACACTTACTTATAAAAGAGTGTGGCTAATTTACGGATTCGTCTTTGCTGGAGGCCATTATGCAAAACAATCAAACACACTGAAAAGATGTGTTATGGTTCCATCTTTTGGACAACTTTGCTCACTGCAGCTGCCGCAGCGTCCTCCCAAAAGTGAAAGTGCTGTTTAGTCTTCCAGCCATCCATAGCGTTTTCACTCGTACGGATTCTTCATTCATCACTTCAAGCAAGGTTTTCTAAGTTTTACAATATAACTACAACAATTCTTACTTACTAAAGTGTCCCATGTGTGATGTCTGTAGGAGTGTTGTTAGCATTAGCTAATATGCTAACACGTTTACAAGTGTCTGTGTTAGTATTATTAACTTACAATGTCTTTGTATTGTTTCACTTCCACAAATTCCTGAGTAAATTCACCAAAAGGTGGGAGTTATTGAGTCTGTTTAGCTCAGGGGTGCCCAAAATGTGCGTCCGAGGGGCCAAAGTGAAAATGTGCCAATGGTCCATGGGCCAAATCGTAAAACAGCACCAGGAGTGAGGAATTTAGCCTCACAGTCATATAAGTTGTGTGTCTAATTCAGTTAATGTGCGGCTTTTGTCGAGATTTTTAACCTCGCAAGGTTCCAAAAAAGGTCATTTTCTGCTGATGTTTGACATCTCCTGCTGTTGTTGTCCTGTAACCTGAATATTTCACCTGATGGCTTTCAAACTATACGCAGTTAGACGTTTCAAATACACACCGAGTGGCGACCGAGATCATTCTTTTCCATAAAGCGTCAAAAAGGCACAACTTTACCCTAGAGCAGGGGTCTCAATTTCAACGGCGACTAGTAAAAGCTTGTAAAAAAAGATATATTGCTTTTGCCACAAAAGAACTGGCAGCTAGGTAACCGACATCAACGTTTTCTATGCATAATGACTGTAAATTGAAAAACCGTACCACTGTCGTTTTACAGTAAAATTCCAGTGACTGAGCGGACAGGACAGTCTTTTACCGCAAAATCTTTGGCCGTTTACAGGATGCACTGTCATAAACTGAAAAGCACCATTGTTATTTTTTACTGACAAATTCTGCTACTTTTACCTGGAAAATCTACATTCCCTGTTTTTACTGTATATGGAAACATGGTACCACTGAAGCAGGGGTGCCCACACCTTTTCTGCAGGCGAGCTACTTTTCAATTGACCAACTCGAGGGGATCTACCTCATTTATATATATCATTTATATTTATTTATTTATGAAAGATACATTTTTGTAAACAAGTTAAATGTGTTTAATGATAATACAAGCATGTGTAACACATATAGATGTCTTTCTTTCACAAAGACAAGAATATAAGTTGGTGTATTACCTGATTCTGATGACTTGCATTGATTGGAATCAGACAGTAATGATGATAACGCCCACATTTTCAAATGGAGGAGAAAAAAAGTCATCCTTTCTGTACAATACCACATGAAAGTGGTTGTTTTTTGGCATCTAGTTCATCCAGCCTCCATACACTTTACAAAAAAAACATTGGCGGCAAATTCCGTAGCTTGCTTGATTGACATTCACGGCACCCGAGGGTCTTGTGAGATGATGCTGGCTGCTGCCAGTTCATTATTATGAAAAAATGACAGAGAGGAAGGCGAGAAACACTTTTTATTTCAACAGACTTTCGCGCCGTCCCTTCCGTCAAAACTCTAAAGGCTGACTGCACATTTACTATCTTCACAATAAAAGCCCTGCTTCATGCTGCCTGCTCTAACAAAATAAGAGTCTCGGAAAGCTGGCGTGCACAAGTGATGTGCACGCCAGCTTTCTGAGGGATCGCTTGTGCACGCCAGTTTTCCGAGACTCTGTATTTAGTTAGCGCAGGCAGCATGAAGCAGGGCTTTTATTGTGAAGATAGGAAATGTGCAGTCGGCCTTTAGAGTTTTGACGGAAGGTACGGCGCGAGAGTCTGTTGAAATAAAAAAAGTGTTTCTCGCCTTCCTCTCGGTCATATTTTCATAATAATGATCTTGCAGCAGCCAGCGTCATCTCACAAGACCCTCCGGTACCGTGAATGTCATTTAAGTGACATCTTGGTGAAGATTGATGATCACTAATTTTTAGGTCTATTTTTTTAAAAAGCCTGGCTGAAGATCGACTGACACACCCCCCGCGGTCGACTGGTAGCTCGCGATCGACGCAATGGCCACCCCTGCACTGAAGTATTTACAGTACATTTCTGGGGCCTGAGCTGCCAAAAATCGACTTTTTGGTAGTTTATTTTACGTGGTAGCCTTGTGGACACGCAACCAAGGATTGTGCAGCTTTTATGAACACGTATTACATTTGGTAACCACCCTTTGATGTGATGATGTGCACCCGTTGGAAAACTAGCTTTCACAGTTAGTGGGTGAATGCTTACAAGTGTTTCCTGCCATTTAAAACTTTGAACCGGAAGTAGAAGTGGCGTTCTGTCTTTTAATCGTCCGTAGCCTTTTTTACTGGTATGGATTCTTCAGTCATCACTCCAAGAAAGGTTTGTAAGTTTTACAATATAACTAAAACAATTCTTATTACTAAAGCGTCCCATGTGTGATGTTTGTAGGAGTGTTTTCATGCGTATGTGTACTTGCTATCGTTAGCATTAGCTGTGGTAGTAATATTAACTTACAATGGCATTTTTTTTTTGTATTGTTTCACTTTCCCAAATTCCTCAGCAAATTCAGCAAAACGTCAGCGTGGAGTTACTGAGTCTGTTTAGCTGATTGGAGAGCTAGCTTGCGCGGCTAGTGGCTCCATGTTTTGTTTGATCGACCATTTTACTGCCCTGTTACAGACAGCGTTTGGAAACAATTAAGGTACCGTATTTTCCGCACTATAAGGCGCACCTAAAAACTTAAAATGTTGTCACAAGCTGACAGTGCGCCTTATAATCCGGGGCGCCTTATATATGGACCAATATTGAGCCACAAGAGGTCTCGCAACTACGGTAAGCAGCCGCCAAATTCATTTTCCCAGGTAGGAGAAGAAGCGCGCGGTGCATGCTGGGATATATGACAGCGGGAAGCGTGCAGTTTAAAGTAGGGGTGGGCAAATTAATGCGTTAATTACGCGTTAACTCATCAATCTATTAACGCCGACAATTATTTTATCGCACATTTGCGTATGTTGTTTACATGCTTTTATTTTGTTAACGCCTTTTCTTAACAAGATGGCATCTCCCGGATGTACTTCGGCGTCGAGGGGCTCTTGGTAAAGATGGAACATTTGGCAAAAATACCGGACAATTCTGCAAATTTCATGGCTGGCTTACAGCGTGGTCACTCCGGGATCACTTACGACCGCCAGACAATTCTGAATGTGGATAGATCGGGCCGTTTTGGACCTAATGACGCGTGCTTGCTAGACCGGCTAGCTAGCATGGGAATACTTTGCCGGCTACATCCAGCGGCCTGTGAAGCAGCGGAGTATATGTGTTGTCTGTCTATTTATGAATAATGCAGACCAGGAGTGTTGGCTGAGTTCTTAACGTTTGCTTTCAGAGCGTGCATATCACAACATACAAGATGCCGTCATGGCGACACAACCTATACCGGGCTACCGCGCATGCTCGTCACTCCTGTTGCATGCTGGGTAGGGTAGTTCTTTTTTTCCCTGGCTCATAACATCACAATATAGTACCATGTATATGCGTTCAGTTTATCAAAGCACCAAGCAAACAATCGGAAAATTCCCATCATATCAATTCCTAGATATGGTCATAATTATTTTAAGTGCACTACGTAGAATAAACACAACATTATTAATATTGCTACTACGGATAATTTGATCAAAAATTCCCTAAAACAGCCCACTACCTACAATATAGGTTTTTTTAAACATAAGATCCCTGATAAAAAAAATGTTTCTGCTGTTACCTCAGAAATTGCCTGTTCAGATGTTATGATTGTGGCTCAGAGATTTGTATGTAGATTATATTTATTTTCCATAACAAACAGGATAACTTAAATACCCTGGCAGTGGCAATAAGCTTAAATGTTTGTATTTACATTTTTGGAGTTGATTTTCATAAAATATGCTATTTAACTGCTACTGTTTAACAAGGACTGATTTAAATTGTGTTTGCACAACAAATGTTTTGGCGCTTTTGTTCATGTGGGAGAATATTCCAATAAAGGTGCACTACACACTACTTTTGAATTCATTATTGGGCTTTGCGTATACAATGCAGTTAATCGCGATTAATCGGAGAAATAGTGCGATTAACTTCGATTAAAATTTTTAATCGTTGCCCAGCCCTAGTTTAAAGTCAAGGCCATCAGTCACACAGTAGAAGACGGGAATAGAGCAGCAGCCAGAGAATTGAACATCAACAGCAGCGACACTGACTCCTTTAATGACGACTTGGACTTGGCCCAACTGTTTGATTCCAACACTGAAGAAGAAGAATTTGAGGGATTGGTGGATGAGGAATAACTTAATAAAGTGAGCTTTACATGTTTATTTTGTGTGTTATGCAGAGGTGGGTAGAGTAGCCAGAAATTGTACTCAAGTAAGAGTACTGTTACTTTAGAGATTTATTACTCAAGTAAAAGTAAGGAGTAGTCACCCAAATATTTACTTGAGTAAAAGTAAAAAGTATGTTGTGAAAAAACTACTCAAGTACTGAGTAACTGATGAGTAACCTGTTTGTTTAATGATTACGGCAACAAGTAATGCACAAAAACATAAAAATAGCAACGAGCAAATTCATAGCCAGGAATATCTCTTAAGCAACTAAAACAATAATATATATTAAATATTAATACATGAAAAAAAAAAATTAAGGCAAATTGAGCCACGATAACTTAACAGCACCATAGGCTCAGTAGGCATTCATCAATTGATTGATTGATTGAAACTTGTATTAGTAGATTGCACATTACAGTACATATTCCCTACAATTGACCACTAAATGGTAACACCCAAATAAGTTTTTCAACGTTAATCAATTACTTAATAAATGACCAAGTTGAGGTGACCTACCTCATACATATATACATATATATGTAGTATATAATTTATATTTATTTATTTTGCCGTTGTTGTTGACATGTTAAAGGTGTTTTAATGAATATACATGCATGTTTAACATATAAATTCCTATCTTTCATGAAGACAATAATATAAGTTGGTGTATTACCTGATTCTGATGAATTGCATTGATTGGAATCAGACAGTGCTGATAATGTTCACATTTTCAAATGGAGGAGAAAAAAAGTTCCTCCTTTCTGTCTAATACCACATGAAAGTCGTTGGTTATTGGCATCTTATTAGTCCAGCTTCCATATTCGTTTTTAAACACTTTACAAGAAATACATTGGCGGCAAACTCCGTAGCTTGCTAGTTTGTATGCTCTGGCTTTCGGAGACTCTTATTTTGTTAGCGCAAGCGCGATGGAGCGACGCTTTTATTGTGAAGACAGGAACTGTGCGATCAGTCTTTAGGCTTTTGACGGGAAGTACGGTTGAAATAAAAAGTGTCTTTTTTCCTTTACACTTTTTATTGATGGATTGAAACTTTTATTAATAGATTGCAAAGTACAGTACATATTCCGTACAATTGGCCACAAAATGGTAACACCCCAATAAGTTTTTCAACTTTTTTAGGTCGGATCCGACGTGTGACGGTCACGTGACTTCCTGGTTTTGTTTGATTGGTCCAACGTCACCAGTGACTGCATTTGATTGGTGAAACGCAGGCATGTGATAGATCCTACTTTGAATGTGTGTCTGACAAAATCAAAACAAACAAAGCGTGCATTAACAGATCGATAAAAAAAAAGTAGCGAGTAGCGAGCTGAATGTAGATAAATGGAGCGGAGTAAAAGTAGCGTTTCTTCTCTATAAATATACTCAAGTAAAAGTAAATGTAAGTTGCATAAAAACTACTCTTAGAAGTACATTTTATCCCAAAAATTACTCAAGTAGATGTAACGGACTAAATGTAGCGCGTTACTACCCACCTCTGGTGTTATGTGACATTATCCTTTGAGCAACGTTGACTTATTGATATATTATTGCTTTGCACTATTCCCAGTGTTACTATATTGTGATTGCACAAACCTTTGATTTACCGTAACAGTATCAGACTGTTTTGTACCTGTTTATTGAATCGGGGAACAAAATAAAACAGCTGTTTATTCATTTTGGGAGTGAACAGAGTTGTCAGAACGCTGGTTTGTAATCTAGTAATAAAGTTTGACTGACCTATCTGACTGTTTTGTTGACATTCCCTTTAGCGTAGCACCATCTAAAGGATGCATAACATAACCCCAGCCTCGACTGTAGCATTTATTCCAGGGGTAGGGAACCTATGGCTCTAGAGCCAGATCTGGCTCTCAGATAAATCTTAGCTGACATTGCTAAACACGGTAAGTAATGAATAATTCTGCCGGTAATCACAGTGTCAAAAATAACGTTAAAAATATAAAAGATTCTCATGCATTTTAATCCATCCATCCGGTTTCTACCGCACCTGTTCAAGAAGTCGCATTAAATGGTAAGAAGTATTTTATTTATTGTTGGTTAGCTTCAGAATAATAATGTTATTAAAACGAATAGAAGACTTATTATACTCTAAAAATGTTGGACTTACTTAAAAATGAATGCATCATCATCATTTATTTGTATTCCTTTCATGAAAATGCATATTTACAAGCCACGTACAATTGACACTTTCATTGTTTTTTTTGTTTCTTATACATTTCCATGATCACAAAGGAGAAGATGGAAGAATTATATTCTTATATTTATCTGCACCTTTTTTAACACAAATTATTTTCGATGACTTTATAACTGTTCCCTCCACCAACACCCGAACTCCAACATACTTTTCAATTTTCCTTTAAGCATTTTCACAATGACACGTCCAATCTAAATCAAAATTCAGTTTGATATAATTCCAGTTTTCTCTTTTTATAACTCTTTTTAAAAACAAAGGTATTCTCACAGCTTTTTCAGTCTTTGTTTAGAGATCATCATGCTTTCACAGCAACAACAGACGAGCACATTTGTTTCAAATTTGTTCGTACTCTTGGATGTTTAAAGTCAGACGGCCTTCTTCAGATGTGAACACATAACTTTTGTATGTCCTTCGGAAGAATTTTATTTCTCGCTTTGAACATCATTAATAGACTATTCAATTCTACAATGTCTTTTCGTTTTAGTAATTGTGACCTAATGAATTGGTTTTGTGTGGTCTCTATATCGTACTTTAAAAATTATACAAATTGCTCTTTTCTGTGAAATAAAGGCATTATATTGCTATGATATGTATTTCCCAATATTTCCGCACAATAATTGAAATAAGATAGAATAATAGTTGTATTCAGTCTTAAAAAAAATATTATATGGCTCTCACGGAAATACTTTTTAAAATATTTGGCTTGTATATGGTAAAGAAGGAGCTGAGCCGGAAGGCAAAGCTCTCAATTTACCAGTCGATCTACGTTCCCATCCTCACCTATGGTCATGAGCTTTGGGTCATGACCGAAAGGATAAGATCACGGGTACAAGCGGCCAAAATGAGTTTCCTCTCCCTTAGAGATAGGGTGAGAAGCTCTGTCATCCGGGAGGAACTCAAAGTAAAGCCGCTGCTCCTCCACATGGAGAGGAGCCAGATGAGGTGGCTCGGGCATCTGGTCAGGATGCCACCCGAACGCCTCCCTAGGGAGGTGTTTAGGGCACGTCCAGCTGGTAGGAGGCCACGGGGAAGACCCAGGACACGTTGGGAAGACTATGTCTCCCGGCTGGCCTGGGAACGCCTCGGGATCCCCCGGGAAGAGCTGGACGAAGTGGCTGGGGAGAGGGAAGTCTGGGTTTCCCTGCTTAGGTTGTTGCCCCCGCGACCCGACCTCGGATAAGCGGAAGATGATGGATGGATGGATGGGCTTGTATATGGCTCTCTCAGCTAAAAAGGTTCCCGACCCCTGATCTATTCTATGCACCTTATAGTGCGGTGCGCCTTATATATGAACAAAATATTAAAATAGGCCATTCATTGAAGGTGCGCCTTATAGTGCGGAAAATAAGGTATGTAAATAAACATTTACAGAATATTTCTGTGTAAATAACTCATTTCACAACAGCTTTTTATTTTTGCTTACTTGAGTATTTTTGTGGATAAACTGTACTTGTCAGAGTAGTCTTGATGCAACATACTTATTACTTGAGGAAGAAACGCTGCTTTTACTTTCTTAGTGAGTTTCATTCCCGACGCTACCTTTATTTACATCATTGTCAGCGATGGAGCAATATAGATCTTTCAGACTAGATAGTAGTCAAGGAGGCCGATTACCAAAACTAAAACAATTCTGGGCTCCTTCGCGCGATTAAAGAAGATATCCTGATACGTTCCAGGAAATAAGTCTTGGAAAGAAACCGACAAAGTAAAAACAATGACCGTATTTTTCAGACTATAAGGCACACATAAAATCCTTTTTTCCTCCTGTGCGCCTCATGTTAGAATCATTATATATAAGTTAGCGCACAACCGTTGCTCTAGTTACTATCTATTGTGCTCAAGCTGTACTTTTCTTTTTGTGCAAAGGCACACAACTTGTTATCTTCCACAGCATGTGAGGAGTTGCCTCGCCGCAGATGTTTCTGTCTGTCAGCCTGCTAACAGCCAAGGACCTCGACAAAGATAAGGTGACAGCAGGCAGACAGGGCGCAATCACAAAGCCCCCAGCACATTTCCGTTCTGAATAATCACGTATTGTTTGCACGGAGATGCTCGCATAATGTGAGCCCTCCCTTTAGAAGCAGCCTCAGCAATGTAACTCGGGAACTCCTGAATAAATAGAGGAGCGCGTGGACTGTGCCTCAGAGTGTAGGGTGAGACTGTAACTGAGTGTGCAGCTCCATGCGTTCTCCTCATGAGCAAAATTTAACTCTGTCTCTGCCTGATTCCTTGCTTTTTGTTCTGTTTAATAGATAGTTCGGTGCTTCAACCTGACACTCATGTACGTATTAAAGCTGGTTGTGCTTAGCAACCTGGGAGAAAATGTGTTTGGTACATGGAGCAATGATGAAGTGAAGTGAATTATATTTATATAGCGCTTTTCTCAAGTGACTCAAAGCGCTTTACATAGTGAAACCCAATATCTAAGTTACATTTAAACCAGTGTGGATGGCACTGGGAGCAGGTGGGTAAAGTGTCTTGCCCAAGGAAACAACAGCAGTAACTAGGATGGCACAAGCGGGAATCGAACCTGCAACCCTCAAGTTGCTGGCACGGCCACTCTACCAACCGAGCTATGATAAATGTAAGCACTAGATAGCAGTGTGCACTGCAAGATGATGCACCTTCATATTAAGGATTTACCCGCGGGTACGCCATTTTAGTCGGTGTAAAAACATTTTTGAGATGGCGTTGATGAAATGTGAGACGCAGCGATGCTGCTCACCTAGCTGTTGTGTTGGGTTGATATTCTCCATTTCGTCTCCATTGATGTTGACCATGACCATCTGGGTGGTGCAGTTGGACAGGCCGGGGTCCAGACAGGTCACTGCAGTCATCATGAGGACAGGACCGGAGAACACAAGGTGTGAGATACTACATGGTGCCGGAGAGCACAAGGTGTGGGGTACTACCAGGTGCCGGAGAGCACAAGGTGTGGGGTACTACCAGGTGCCGGAGAGCACAAGGTGTGGGGTACTACCAGGTGCCAGAGAGCACAAGGTGTGGGGTACTACCAGGTGCCGGAGAGCACAAGGTGTGGGGTACTACCAGGTGCCGGAGAGCACAAGGTGTGGGGTACTACCAGGTGCCAGAGAGCACAAGGTGTGGGGTACTACCAGGTGCCAAAGAGCACAAGGTGTGGGGTACTACCAGGTGCCGGAGAGCACAAGGTGTGGGGTACTACCTGGTGCCGGAGAGCACAAGATGTGGGGTACTACCAGGTGCCGGAGAGCACAAGGTGTGGGGTACTACCAGGTGCCAGAGAGCACAAGGTGTGGGGTACTACCAGGTGCCGGAGAGCACAAGGTGTGGGGTATTACCAGGTGCCAGAGAGCACAAGGTGTGGGGTACTACCAGGTGCCAGAGAGCACAAGGTGTGGGGTACTACCTGGTGCCGGAGAGCACAAGGTGTGGGGTACTACCAGGTGCCGGAGAGCACAAGGTGTGGGGTACTACCAGGTGCCGGAGAGCACAAGGTGTGGGGTACTACCAGGTGCCGGAGAGCACAAGGTGTGGGGTACTACCAGGTGCCGGAGAGCACAAGGTGTGGGGTACTACCAGGTGCCGGAGAGCACAAGGTGTGGGGTACTACCAGGTGCCAGAGAACACAAGGTGTGGGGTACTACCTGGTGCCAGAGAGCACAAGGTGTGGGGTACTACCAGGTGCCAGAGAGCACAAGGTGTGGGGTACTACCAGGTGCCAGAGAGCACAAGGTGTGGGGTACTACCAGGTGCCAGAGAGCACAAGGTGTGGGGTACTACCAGGTGCCGGAGAGCACAAGGTGTGGGGTACTACCAGGTGCCAGAGAGCACAAGGTGTGGGGTACTACCTGGTGTGACTCCCATCACTTCGCCTTTGTAGCCTGTTTCTTCCTTCAGCTCCCTCAACGCCGCCACCTCGGCGCTCTCGCCCTCGTCGATCAAGCCTGAGCCCGGAGACAAACATGTTTTATACACGGAGCCTGAGGGCTGGCGAGTGCGCCCACCTGCAGGAAACTCCAGGCTGAAGCATCCCAGAGGAGGCCGGAACTGCTTCACCATCACCACGCAGTCTTTGTGCAGGGTCCTCTTCAGCAGCGCGATGATGCCCACACCTGCGGACAAGTTGCAGCTGCATCACCTCCAGCTAACACGCAGATGCTCAACTAAAAACTCTTTTCCTAAACTTTGAAACCTGCGGCTTATAAAACGGTGCCTCTAATTTATGGAGTTTTCTTCGCCGACGGCCATGAAGCACATAGTTTGGCATGTTAATGTTTGGGCTATGGCGCCATCTTTTGGACCAGTTCTCTAGTGCAAGCTTCTATAGCGCTTTTTGACACTATTTCCACATTCACCCATTCACACACTGATGCCAGGAGCTGCCATGCAAGGCCCTAAGCACCACCCATCAGGAGCAAGGGCGAAGTGTCTTGCTCAAGGACACAACGGACGTGACCAAGGTGGTAGAAGGTGGGGATTGAACCAGGAACCCTTAGGCTGCTGGCACGGTCACTCTCCCAACTAAACCCCCCCTGCAATTTAAAACTTTGAACTGGAAGTAAAAGTGCTGTTCTATCTTTTAATTGTCCGTAGCGTTTCTACTGGTATGGATTCTTCATTCATTACTCCAAGTAAGGTTTGTAAGTTTTTACAATACAACTACAACTATGGTTGCTTTCATGCACATTTGTACTTGCTATCTTTAGCATTAGCTAATATGCTAACATGTTTAAAATGGCTTTTTTTTTTTTTATTGTTTCACTTTCACAAACTCCTCAGTAAATTCAGCAAAACGTCAGCGTGGAGTTATTGAGTCAGTTTAGCTGACTGGAGAGCTAGCTTGCGCAACTAGTGGCTCCATGACCATGACTTCCGTTTTGTGTGATCCACCGTTTTACTGCCGTGTTACAGACACTGTTTGGAAACAATTAAGGTATTTAAATAAACATTTACACAACATTTACAGTATATCTGCGGCTTATAGTCCGGTGCAACTAATATATGGAAAATATATTTGTCTTCTAAAATTTAGTGGGTGTGGCTTATAAAGCAATTGTTGCACTCTGCAGTCCAAAAAATGATTTCTTCAGCTTGACGGCATCCCTCACCAGCAGGTTCTGGGATTACCACCACGACAGGCACTGACCACCTTGCTCCGATCGGCCGCCTGTACAATAGAGGTGCGGAACATGGTCCACTCGAGCTCAATGTCCAGCGCCTCCATCGCATAATTGCCAACATTGAGACCTCCGATTTCAGGAGGTGGGGCGTGGTTAAGAGGGGAGTAGTATATTTATCTTCCTCGATGTTCTGCTCCGTCTCCGTGTTGTGTGCGCAGTTGTGCACTGCACTCTCTAAAAGCCGTAGACGTTATTGTCACATATTCATGTACAGTAGAGGGCAGTATTGTCCTGTTTGAGTGTGTCACAACATTGCTGTTTACGGCAGACAAAAACGTGACTGCTGTTGTTGTGTGTTGTTACCGGGCTGGGAGGATGTTAATGAAACTGCCTAACAATAAACCCACATAAGAAACCAAGATCTCGCCCTCGATCATTCTACAGTTATAACGTCGTTGGGCAGACAAGTTTTTTATATTGTGGGAAAGCGGACGTGAAAACAGGCTGTCCTCACTCAGGTCCGCATGGAGCTGGAGGGGGCGTGCCTGAATTTCGGGATATTTTCGGGAGAAAATTTGTCCTGGGAACTTTTCGGGAGAGGCGTCCTGGAAAGTTCGGGAGGGTTGGCAAGTATGCTCCCTTGTGACATGTTCAAAGTTCTTCCGGAGGTGGGAATTGAAACTCTCTCTGCCAGGAGACTCCCAGCAGAGCCTCACGATGGGTTTGGGCTTGCCAGGTCTGTCCGGCATCCTCCCCCACCATCGCAGCCAACTCACCACCAGGTGGTGATCGCTAGAAAGCTCCGCCCCTCTCTTCACCCGAGTGTCCAAAACATGAGGCCGCAAATTCGATGACACAACTACAAAGTAGATCATGGTGTCCTGGTGCCGAGTGTACATATGGACACCCTTATGTTTGAACTTTATGTTGGTTAGGGACAATCTGGGACCAGAACAGAAGTCCGAGAACAAAACACCACTCGGGTTCAGATCCGGGCGGCCATTCTTCCCCATCACGCCTCTCCAGGTTTCATTGTGGTTGCCAACATGAGCCTTGAAGTCCCCCAGTGGGACAAGAGAAGGAGGACCTTGGAGAAGCCATGGAAAATCCATCCATCCATCCATTTTCTACCGCTTTCTCCCTTACGGGGTCGCGGGGGGCGCTGGCGCCTATCTCAGCTACAATCGGGCGGAAGGCGGGGTACACCGTGGACAAGTCGCCACCTCAAAAAATGAGGCTCCAATTACATCAAATATTCCACTTTGAAGAATAATTTGGGAGAAAATATTGTATAATTTGTGGTTGTCTTTTAAAACATTTTCTTGGACAAAGGGGCAGAGAAAAAAATATAATATAAAAAGTTCAACTTATAATCGACAGGTAGATCAGAACTTGAAATCGAGATTTAAGCATTGAAAGTAAAAAAAACAAAACTAAATGCATAACTAATTGTTAACACTTTTATGATCGGGGCCGTTTTGTATCTCCAATCATTTTAGTGGACTCTTCAACAAAAAAAAATAAGTAATTGTTTCAAAAATAATAATGAATCAAACTCAATCCATCCATTTTCTACCGCTTATTCCCTTTTTGGGGTCACGAGGGGCGCTGGCGCCTATCTCAGCTACAATCAGGCGGAAGGCGGGGTACACCCTGGACAAGTCGCCACCTCATCGCAGGGCCAACACAGATAGACAACATTCACACACTAGGGACCATTTAGTGTTGCCAATCAACCTATCCCCAGGTGCATGTCTTTGGAGGTGGGAGGAAGCCGGAGTACCCGGAGGGAACCCACGCATTCACGGGGAGAACATGCAAACTCCACACAGAAAGATCCCGAGCCTGGATTTGAACCCAGGACTGCAGGAACTTCGTATTGTGAGGCAGACGCACTAACCCCTCTGCCACCGTGAGGCCCCATCAAACTCAATGTTATGAAATATTGACAATTATTCAAGGCTCCAATTACTTCACATTCAAAATTCCACTTTCAACGTTTTTTGGGAGGGTAAGTATTGAATATTTTGTATTTGCAATAAAAAAAAAAACTTTGACAAAACAGCATAAAACAAACACAAATATAAAAAAAAATAAAAAGTTCTAGTGGACGCATAGTTCTGAAATTCATCTAGAGCAGGGGTCCCCAACCTTTTTGACTCGGGGGGGCCACATTGGGTGAAGAGAATTTGGCCGGGCACTCTATTTGTATATAGAACTAGATATATGTTTTCTCTCGTCCCCTCTGTCTTCTTTCTAACCCCCCTTTTTTTATGAAATGTTTTATAATCTTGGTCCACAATCTGGCTGAAAAGTGACTTAGTGTTCTTTCAGATCCTTCATCATTTTAGTGAGCTTGTTTAGTTTTTAAACGGTCTTTGCTGGAAAAAAAAAAAGCATTTCAAATCAATGTTATGAACTATTGAAATATACAAAGCTCCATTAAATTGACGTGTCCAGGGTGAGTGCAGCTGGGATAGATTCCAAAGCGGTAGAAAATGGATGGATGGAAAAAGGGTATAACATTTTTTTTGGGAAGTGTTTACTTCAAATTGACATATATACCAGGAGTTGATCTTTAAGTGTTGAATAATGATTAAAATAATACTTATTTTGGACATGTTTATGACTGGCCCCCTAGTCCTCAGTGGTTTAGTGGTTAGAGCAGGGGTCACCAACGCGGTGCCCGCGGGCACCAGGTAGCCCGTAAGGACCAGATGAGTCGCCCGCTGGCCTGTTCTAAAAATAGCTCAAATAGCAGCTGTGGAGAGGCGGAGTCGACGGTCCGACAGAGAGGCAAGGCACGCTGGCGGCCAGGAGGCGGGGATGGCGAGTGAGGGGCGAGGCGGGGCGAGGCGGGGCGTGTGGATCGCGCACCTGTACATGATTAACGTATCTCCTCTCGCTGTATAAAAGGGGAGAAGGAGGAGAGAACGGGGCTGGTGATGGTGCGGAGCGAGAAAAACACATACAACGATGGAGACGAAGACAAGAAGAGGCGGACTGAAGTACGTGCTGCTGAAGAGCAGACTGCTTAGCAAGCAGCAGAAGGAGATGGGAGACACAGCAGAAGAGCGACCCGACCGCAGACCAAGCTTGTGTGGAAAAATAAAGCAAGTCAAATCTGCTCGAAGTCATGTCCTTCCTTGGTGGTCCATTGAACCCGCGCGAGTCCGTGCCAGCTGCACTTACCAGTGAGCTGCCTCTATTTTTTAAAATTGTATTTATTTACTAGCAAGCTGGTCTCGCTTTGCTCGAGATTTTTAATTCTAGGAGAGACAAAACTCAAATAAAATTTGAAAATCCAAGAAAACATTTTAAAGACTTTGTCTTCACTTGTTTGAATAAATTCATTTATTTTTACTTTGCTTTTTATAACTTTCAGAAAGACAATTTTAGAGAAAAAAAATACAACCTTAAAAATGATTTTAGGATTTTTAAACACATATACCTTTTTACCTTTTAAATTCCTTCGTCTTCTTTCCTGACAATTTAAACCAAAGTTCAAGTTGATTGTTTTTTTTATTGTAAAGAATAATACATTAATTTTAATTTAATTCTTCATTTTAGCTTCTGTTTTTTCGACGAAGAATATTTGTGAAATATTTTTTCAAACTTATTATGATTAAGTAAAAAAATAAAAAAAATCTAGCAAATCTAGAAAATCTCTATAACTAAATTTAAATCTTATTTCAAAGTCTTTTGAATTTCTTAGAAAATTTTTGTTCTGGAAAATCTAGAAGAAATAATGATTTGTCTGTTAGAAATATAGCTTGGTCCAATTTGTTATATATTCTAACAAAGTGCAGATTGGATTTTAACATATTTTAAACATGTCATCAAAAATATATATTTATTGTGAGAAATCATTAAGATGCTCAGTGTTTCCACAAAGATCAATCAATCAATCAATCAATGAGTATTTATATAGCCCTAAATCACCAGTGTCTCAAAGGGCTGCAAAAACCACAACGACATCCTCGGTAGAGCCCACATGCCCAAATCTAATGACAAAAAGTGGCAATGTTGACACAAAGCTGCCATGCAGGCAGTTTTTTTTTTCTTTTGTCTATATTTTTCATTTTTTTCCCATTGCTCAAAAAAAAAAAAAAGACAAAAAAATCTATGTTATAATGAATTATTACCTAAAAACGATCACATTAAAATGTTTTATGTGGAAAAATAATTGCATATGTTGTGTGGTTGCCATATAAAAACATCAAAGTTTTGACAAAAGAGCACAAAACAAACAAAATAAAAGTTCAAACTTAAAATCGACAGATATATCGGAAGTTGATCTTGAAATTTAAGTGTTTAAAGTAAAAAAAACACTAATAAAAATGCATCACTTTATGAGTGGGGAACCTTTCCGATCTCAAATATATTTAGTAGCATTTTATTTAACTTTTCACTGTGATTACTCAAAAATATTAAATAATTAAAATCAATGGTGTCCTGCATTATTGATCTTTGAAATTTGCTCAATTTAAACATAAATTGAGCAAATTGGCTATTTCTGGCAATTTATTTAAGTGTGTATCAAACTGGTAGCCCTTCGCATTAATCAGTACCCAAGAAGTAGCTCTTGCTTTCAAAAAGGTTGGTGACCCCTGGTTCAGAGTGTCCACCCTGAGATGGGTAGGTTGTGAGTTCAAACCCCGGCTGAGTCATACCAAAGACTATAAAAATGGGAGCCATTACCTCCCTGCTTGGCACTCAGCATCAAGGCTTGGAATTGGGGGTTAAATCAGCAAAAATGATTCCCGGGCGCGGCCTCCGCTGCTGCTCACTGCTCCCCTCACTTCCCAGGGGGTGATCAAGGGTGATGGGTCAAATGCAGAGAATCATTTCACCATACCAAGTGCAGTGTTTTTCAACCACTGGTGTGCCGTGAGATGCAGTCAGGTGTGGCGTGGGAGATTATGTAATTTCACCTATTTGGGGTAAAAAACATTTTTTGCAAACCTGTAATTATAGTCTGCAAATGATGTGTTGTATTTGAGTGGTTGATCGTTGCTGTCTCGAGTTCGGCAGAGTAACTGTGTAATACTCTTTCATATCAGTAGGTTGCAGCAAGTAGCGAATTGCTTAGTAGATGTCAGAAACAGCGGGAGGCAGTGTGCAGGTAAAAAGGTATTTCATGTTTAAAGCAAAAATAATCAAAAGGTAAGTGCCCCTATGAAAAGGCATTGGAGCTTAAGGAAGGCTATGCAGAAACCAAACTAATACTGAACTGGCTACTAAGTAAACAAAAACAGAATGCTGGACGACAGCAAAGACTTACAGTGGAGCAAAGATGGCGTCCACAAAGTACGTCCGAACATGACATGACAATTGACAATATCCCCATGAAGAAGGATTAAAAACTAAGTAAATGCGGGAAATATTGCTCAAGGGAAGACATGAAACTCCTACAGGAAAATACCCAAAAAAAAGAGCGCACGACAAGAAGAAAAACAGCAAAAATGTGACAGGTGGTGACAGTACACTTACTTTGAGACAAGAGCTATAGTCATGCATGCTTCCTTATGCTTCAAAGTCATATCCAACAATTGCGACGGCGACTTTTTACCGTCAACTGAGTTTCGTTTTTTAATGATTTCTGCTGGTGGTGTGCCTCCGCATTTTGTCATCGCAAAAAATGTGCCTCGGCTCAAAAAAGGTTGAAAAACACCGACCTAGTGTGTCTGTGACAAGAATTGCTACTTTAACACCAAACTTGATTGGAGCCCCAAAGGTTTAAAAAACAAAAAAAAAATCTATAAATCATAATGGTTTTGAAAATGAAAAATATCAAAATGGCCCCCGGCATGTTTGGTTTTTCCAGGGGCAAAAGTGTCTGGCTGAAACTCACCGTCCGCATCGGCGTTGGTTTGCCTGGTGGTCCTCCTCACCGTCTCCCAGATCCTGGAGAAGACCACAGGCTGGAATTATGTGTCTGCATTCCGGTCAAGGACTAAGAAAAAGAAGGCATGCCTGGTGTTTCCTGCAGGGTCTACGTATGTGGTCTTCTCCAGCTTCACCCATTTCCCCGAGGCCAGGAGCTGTGGGGGGAAACTTGGTGACTTCTCTTGTTTCCCAGTGACTGCGGCCACTCATGCCTTCTGTACCGCTATTAATAAGTACCACTTACTAATCAAGTACCACTTACTAATCAAGTACCACTTGCTAATCAAGTACCACTTGCTAATCAAGTACCACTTCCTAATCAAGTACCACTTCCTAATCGAGTACCACTTGCTAATCGAGTACCACTTGCTAATCGAGTACCACTTGCTAATCGAGTACCACTTGCTAATCGAGTACCACTTGCTAATCGAGTACCACTTGCTAATCGAGTACCACTTGCTAATCGAGTACCACTTGCTAATCGAGTACCACTTGCTAATCGAGTACCACTTGCTAATCGAGTACCACTTGCTAATCGAGTACCACTTGCTAATCGAGTACCACTTGCTAATCAAGTACCACTTGCTAATCAAGTACCACTTGCTAATCAAGTACCACTTGCTAATCAAGTACCACTTGCTAATCAAGTACCACTTGCTAATCAAGTATCACTTGCTATTCAAGTACCACTTGCTAATCAAGTACCACTTGCTAATCAAGTACCACTTGCTAATCAAGTACCACTTGCTAATCAAGTACCACTTACTAATCAGGTACCACTTACTAATCAGGTACCACTTGCTAATCAAGTACCACTTGCTAATCAAGTACCACTTGCTAATCAAGTACCACTTGCTAATCAGGTACCACTTGCTAATCAGGTACCACTTGCTAATCAAGTACCACTTGCTAATCAAGTACCACTTGCTAATCAAGTACCACTTACTAATCAAGTACCACTTGCTAATCAAGTACCACTTGCTAATCAAGTACCACTTACTAATCAAGTACCACTTGCTAATCAAGTACCACTTGCTAATCAAGTACCACTTGCTAATCAAGTACCACTTGCTAATCAAGTACCACTTGCTAATCAAGTACCACTTGCTAATCAAGTACCACTTGCTAATCAAGTACCACTTGCTAATCAAGTACCACTTGCTAATCAAGTACCACTTACTAATCAAGCCAAAAAGGTACGATAGTGCCTTAGAAAAACAGTTTGAAGGCAGAAGAGGAACAATGGACCTTTTTTGGCTTCAAAAAAAAAGGTGACAATCCAAACACTGAAGCGCTGCTCTGCAAAATGTACTTTATAACATAGCTAGCTCGCTGCTAATGTCTCTTCGCAATGTTTTAGCTACTTTAAATCACCTCTCTTTGCCTCCATGGCCACAAATGAAGTGAGTGTGGAAGTCGCTTCGTGCAGGTTTAACAAGGTTTTAATGAGGATGTTGTCAACAAAAGTTTTCTCTCCTATTAGGACTAGACTTTTCAGTCACGTCCGTATCCTCTTTCTCTCTCCCTGCTCGCGGCCGCTTACTGTTAAAGACAACAGGTGATTAGATTAAACGTACCACCTGTGAAATCTAATCACCTGCCAGCTGTGTCTCGCCGTCAGCACCGCCACGCCCCCGTCTGAGGGTGCTCTGTCCTCAGCACCATGGACAGAAGCGGTGACTTTTATTCCTGCAGGTAGCGCTGAGTACATTTCCCTCCACAGAGAGTTTTTTTTACAAGTATCATTATCACTGCAGGACAAGGAATAGCTAAACATGCTTCACTACACACCGTAGGAGGATACAATAGCTCACCGCTAACAGCAAGCTAGCACCCCTGAATGTAAACAAATGAGTGGATCTATACAAATATCAACTGTAACGATACCAAATAGAAGAGAGTACATACTCGATACTAAAAATATTGCCTCAATGTTTTTTATCATCATAAAATATTTTTTTCATTGTTTATAAAGTCCGTGGACACATGAGGACTTTGAACATGACCAATGTATGATCCTGTAACTACGTGGTATCAGATTGATACCTAAATGTGTGGTATCATCCAAAACTAATGTCAAGTATCAAAGAAGAGAAGAATAATCATTACATTTTAACAGAAGTGTAGATAGAACATGATAAAAGAGAAAATAAGCAGATATTAACAGTAAATGAACAAGTAGATGAATAATCCATTTTTACAGTTTGTCCCTCATAATGTGTATAAAATAATAGGTGTATAAATGACACAATATGACTAATTAGTTGTCTTTGTTTGTTTACTTACTACTAAAGGACAAGTTGTCTAGTATGTTCAACATTTTATTGAAGGACTAAATTATTCTTGAATTGCAGTAATATGGAGATTAATTTCTGTCTTTATTACAGAAGCTTTTTTTGAAATTGAATTTACGTTTAAAAATTTTTTTTTACTGAATTTATTTTAGATCAAATTATGTGCGCTTAAAAATTCAGTACATAAAAAAAATCAGCGTATAAAAGTTTGCTGCTTCAATAAGCAAAACTCACTTCCGATAAATGAAGACTGAAGCAACAGATGCTGTCTCGGAAGCAGCCAATGAGGTGTCAGGTTTGAAGTCACGTGACAAAGGTCTTGCAAAGCAGCATAAAAAAAAGACAGTTAAGTGGACAAAGTACGACTTAATTAACATTTCAATGCGTCCTGCTGGATCTTTTCAAACTGTAAAAATTATTCTAATGGTTGAAATCTGCACTTTTGAGTGACATACGGGTTGCTATGGTGACTATAGGAAGCGCTGCTTCATGCAGAGTGGGCGGGGCTTATTTACAGAGTGTCGGGCGGAGGCATAATTCTACAACAAAGTTCTGCAGAACAGTGATATTTTATCCAATGTGTGGACGTTCTTTTTTCTTTTTTACCATTGGCGTTTATGTTTTCCCATGTTTGTTGCATCTTTGTTCTTGCTGAATGTCGATGGAGGAGGTGGTCTGGGAAGTCCGGGAGCAACCTTCATACAGTTTCAATATTTAGTGTTTTATTTTTCATATTGTAAAACAAACAATATGTCATCTACGTCTACATACGGATCGGTGCGGCGTCTTCAGTAATGCGAACGTTGTATCGATCCGTTGTGGTGAAGAAGGAGCTGAGCCGGAAGGCAAAGCTCTCAATTTACCGGTCGATCTGCGTTCCCATCCTCACCTATGGTCATGAGCTTTGGGCCATGACCGAAAGGATAAGATCACGGGTACAAGCGGCCCAAATGAGTTTCCTCTCCCTTAGAGATAGGGTGAGAAGCTCTGCCATCCGGGAGGAACTCAAAGTAAAGCCGCTGCTCCTCCACGTCGAGAGGAGCCAGATGAGGTGGCTCGGGGATCTGGTCAGGATGCCACCCGAACGCCTCCCTAGGGGGGTGTTTAGGGCACGTCCAACCGGTAGGAGGCCACGGGGAAGACCCAGGACACTTTGGGAAGACTATGTCTCCCGGCTGGCCTGGGAACGCCTCGGGATCCCCCGGGAAGAGCTAGACGATGTGGCTGGGGAGAGGGAAGTCTGGGCTTCCCTGCTTAGGCTGTTGCCCCCGCGACCCGACCTCGGATAAGTGGAAGATGATGGATGGATGGCATCTACATATTTACTGTCATATAATTCAGTAAAAATCTTCAGGTAATTTGTTTTTTTTACTGAATAAAACACTCGGAAAATACATATTGTGGGATTTGAACAATAAAACACTGAACATTAAAAATATGGGAACGTTGCTCCTTGATTGACATCTTTTATCATCCAGCAGGAGCGACAAAAATGCAACAAACGCGGCCAAACAAAAAGGCAGAGGGTAAAAAAAACCTGCACATTTTCATAAAAGTATCACTCTTCTGCAGAAGAGTAGAAATCTGCCTCCGCCTCCCACTCGCAGGTTGGAGGTTTAAAGCTGCTTGCTGCCCCGCCCACTCTGCATGAAGCAGCTTCTTATGGTCACCATGGTAACCCCCATGTCACTCAAAAGTGCAGATTTTAACAATTAGAATCATTTTCATTTCATTTATCTCCTTCATTGATGCGCATCTTTGATCGATAGACAATTATACCTCAATTATTCTTGGTCTAACTCTTATCTTACTGATAGGATGCAGTGCGTCTCCCATAACAATGTGACCTCGGACTACGTTAAGGTAACGTGTGGAGTTCCCCAGGGTTCGGTCCTTGGCCCTGCACTCTTCAGCATCTACATGCTGCCGCTAGGTGACATCATACGCAAATACGGTATTAGCTTTCACTGTTATGCTGATGACACCCAACTCTACATGCCCCTAAAGCTGACCAACACGCCGGATTGTAGTCAGCTGGAGGCGTGTCTTAATGAAATTAAACAATGGATGTCCGCTAACTTTTTGCAACTCAACGCCAAAAAAACGGAAATGCTGATTATCGGTCCTGCTAGACACCGACCTCTATTTAATGATACAACTCTAACATTTGACAACCAAACAATTAAACAAGGCGACACGGTAAAGAATCTGGGTATTATCTTCCACCCAACTCTCTCCTTTGAGGCACACATTAAAAGCGTTACTAAAACGGCCTTCTTTCATCTCCGTAATATCGCTAAAATTCGCTCCATTTTGTCCACTAAAGACGCTGAGATCATTATCCATGCGTTTGTTACGTCTCGCCTCGATTACTGTAACGTATTATTTTCAGGTCTCCCCATGTCTAGCATTAAAAGATTACAGTTGGTACAAAATGCGGCTGCTAGACTTTTGACAAGAACAAGAAAGTTTGATCATATTACGCCTGTACTGTATATACCTTTATATACATATATACATACATATATACCTATACTGTATATACCTTTATATACATATATACATACATATATACCTATACTGTATATACTTTTATATACATATATACATACATATATACCTATACTGTATATACCTTTATATACATATATACATACATATATACCTATACTGTATATACTTTTATATACATATATACATACATATATACCTATACTGTATATACCTTTATATACATATATACATACATATATACCTATACTGTATATACCTTTATATACATATATACCTATACTGGCTCACCTGCACTGGCTTCCTGTGCACCTGAGATGTGACTTTAAGGTTTTACTACTTACGTATAAAATACTACACGGTCTAGCTCCATCCTATCTTGCCGATTGTATTGTACCATATGTCCCGGCAAGAAATCTGCGTTCAAAGGACTCCGGCTTATTAGTGATTCCCAAAGCCCCCAAAAAGTCTGCGGGCTATAGAGCGTTTTCATTTCGGGCTCCAGTACTCTGGAATGCCCTCCCGGTAACAGTTCGAGATGTCTCACCTTGTATAGAAAAAGCTGGCAACTTAGTTGCCAGAATATTTGTGTTAAATTGACATTGTTTATTTTACAACATGAAAAACAGTTATTTTCTTATTCTGGCAACTTTGCTTTCCATTTATAGCAGGGGTGTCCAAACTTTTTCCACTGAGGGCAACAGACTGAAAAATCAAAGTATGTGGGGGCCATTTTGATATTTTTCTTTTTTAAAAGCAATAAAATTGTTTTTTTTTTTAACCTTTATGGCTTTCCTCAAGTTTGGTCCCCGGTCTCCGGAAGGGTCTCAGCCATAAAAATGTTAGAAATAAGTCATAAATTATTATTTTTTTTCATTTATTGCTTGAATCTCAAGATCAACTTCAGGTCTGTCTGTCGTTATAACATTTTTTAATATTTAGTTTTTTATATTTATGGCCTTAATGTCAAAACCCTTATTTATACGGCAAACACACAAACTATGCAACATTTTCCCCCCCAGAGCATTTCAAAGTGGAATATTTGACGTGAAGTAATTGGAACACTAAACAGCTCAATAATTCATAACAATAAAAAAAAGAATAAGTGTTGAAAATAAGCCAAATGTATATATATATATGTATTTTTTTTACTTTTAACGCTTAAGTCTCTTAATTATAACATTTTATATTTCATACTTTTTTGTTTGTTTGATGCCCTTTTTGTGAAAGAAAACTTTGTTTCACACAAAATATGCAATATTACCCCCCAAAATATATTAGATTAGATTAGATCAGGGGTGCCCATTACGTCGATCGCGAGCTACCAGTCGACCGCGAGCTACCAGTCGACCGCGGGGGGTGTGTCAGTCGATCTCCAGCCAGGCTTTAAAAAAAAAAATAGACCTAAAAATGAGTGATCATCAATCTTCACCAAGAAGTCACTTAAATGACATTCACGGTACCGGAGGGTCTTGTGAGATGACGCTGGCTGCTGCAAGATCATTATTATGAAAATATGACCGAGAGGAAGGCGAGAAACACTTTTTATTTCAACAGACTCTCGCGCCGTACCTTCCGTCAAAACTCTAAAGGCCGACTGCACATTTCCTATCTTCACAATAAAAGCCCTGCTTCATGCTGCCTGCGCTAACAAAATAAGAGTCTCGGAAAACTGGCGTGCACAAGCGATCCCTCAGAAAGCTGGCGTGCACATCACTTGTGCACGCCAGCTTTCTGAGACTCTAATTTTGTTAGCGCAGGCAGCATGAAGCAGGGCTTTTATTGTGAAGATAGGAAATGTGCAGTCGGCCTTTAGAGTTTTGACGGCGCGAGAGTCTGTTGAAATAAAAAGTGTTTCTCGCCTTCCTCTCTGTCATTTTTTCATAATAATGAAGAGGCAGCAGCCAGCGTCATCTCACAAGACCCTCGGGTGCCGTGAATGTCAGTCAAGCAAGCTACGGAATTTGCCGCCAATGTTTTTCTTGTAAAGTGTATGGAAGCTGGATGAATTAGATGCCAAAAACCAACCACTTTCATGTGGTATTGTACAGAAAGGACAACTTTTTTTCTCCTCCATTTGAAAATGTGGGCGTTATCATCATTACTGTCTGATTCCAATCAATGCAAGTCATCAGAATCAGGTAATACACCAACTTATATTCTTGTCTTTGTGAAAGAAAGACATCTATATGTGTTACACATGCTTGTATTATCATTAAACACATGTAACTTGTTTACAGAAATGTCTCTTTCATAAATAAATAAATATAAATGAGGTAGATCCCCTCAAGTTGGTCAATTGAAAAGTAACTCGCCTGCAGAAAAAGTGTGGGCACCCCTGAATCAGATAGTACTTTATTTATTCCGTCAGGAGAGTTCGTTTGTTTGAGGCCCTTTTTGTGAAAGAAAACTTTGTTTCGCACAAAATATGCAATATTACCCCCCCCCAAAATATATGAAAGTGAAATAGTTCTAGTGAAGTAATTCGAGCCTTCAGCAGGTCAATAAAAGTCTGCATGGCAGCTTTGTGGAATTAGTGTCAACATTTTCTTCTTACATGTCACTGTTTACCCTCCATCCATCCACTTTCTACCGCTTATTCCCTTGCGGGGTCGCGGGCGCCTATCTCAGCTACAATCGGGCGGAAGGCGGGGTACACCCTGGACAAGTCGCCACCTCATCACAGGGCCAACACAGATAGACAACATTCACACCCTTTTACGTTTAACATTTTTATTATAGTATTTTTTAGAAGCTAATTAACAAATTAGTTCGGGCCGCACTTTGTAGCTGAGATAGGCACCAGCGCCCCCCGCGACCCCAAAAGGGAATAAGCGGTAGGAAATGGATGGATGGATGGACATTCTATTTAAAAACAATCAGTTGACAAAAATTTCACTGTCAAAAAAGCCAATAATGACATTTTTGTGCTTCCCCTTTATTTTGAAGAGAATGAAAAAATATCGCAAGACATTTTGGTATCGGTACCAAAAGTTGGTATCGATACAAGCCTCATGCAAAAGGGGGACATAGATGCTAAAAAAGCAGCTCATGTTCAGCTTTACAA
>NC_084620.1:58967077-59017077 GCF_033978795.1 Nerophis ophidion
ACTCACCTGTCGGAGCGCACGCACACATGAAACTCACCTGTCGGAGCACACGCACACATGAAACTCACCTGTTGGAGCGCAGGCACACATGAGACTCACCTGTTAGAGCTCAGGCACACATGAAACTCACCTGTCGGAGCGCAGGCACACATGAAACTCACCTGTCGGAGCGCACGCACACATGAGACTCACCTGTCGGAGCGCACGCACACATGAAACTCACCTGTCGGAGCGCACGCACACATGAAACTCACCTGTCGGAGCGGAGGCACACATGAGACTCACCTGTCGGCGCGTACGCACACATGAAACTCACCTGTCGGAGCGCAGGCACACATGAAACTCACCTGTCGGAGCGCACACACATGAAACCCACCTGTCGGAGCGCAGGCACACATGAAACTCACCTGTCGGAGCGCACGCACACATGAAACTCACCTGTCGGAGCGCAGGCACACTTGAAACTCACCTGTTGGACTGCACGCACTCATTAAACTCACCTGTCGGAGCGCACGCACACATGAAACTCACCTGTCGGAGCGCACGCACACATAAAACTCACCTGTCGGAGCGCACGCACACATGAAACTCACCTGTCGGAGCGCAGGCACACATGAAACTCACCTGTCGGAGCGCACGCACACATGAAACTCACCTGTCGGAGCACAGGCACACATGAGACTCACCTGTCGGAGCGCAGGCACACATGAAACTCACCTGTCGGAGCGCACGCTAACATGAAACTCACCTGTCGGAGCGCACGCACACATGAAACTCACCTGTTAGAGCGCAGGCACACATGAGACTCACCTGTCGGAGCACAGGCACACATGAAACTCACCTGTCGGAGCACAGGCACACATGAAACTCACCTGTTAGAGCGCAGGCACACATGAGACTCACCTGTTAGAGCTCAGGCACACATGAAACTCACCTGTCGGAGCACACGCACACATGAAACTCACCTGTCGGAGCGCAGGCACACATGAGACTCACCTGTTGGAGCTCAGGCACACATGAAACTCACCTGTCGGAGCGCACGCACACATGAAACTCACCTGTCGGAGCGCAGGCACACATGAAACTCACCTGTCGGAGCGCACGCACACATGAGACTCACCTGTCGGAGCGCACGCACACATGAAACTCACCTGTCGGAGCGCACGCAC
Organism: Nerophis ophidion; assembly: GCF_033978795.1. Classification (NCBI taxonomy): domain Eukaryota; kingdom Metazoa; phylum Chordata; class Actinopteri; order Syngnathiformes; family Syngnathidae; genus Nerophis; species Nerophis ophidion. The sequence goes on from NC_084620.1 coordinate 58,968,247, forward strand.
ACATGAGACTCACCTGTCGGAGCGCACGCACACATGAAACTCACCTGTCGGAGCGCACGCACACATGAAACTCACCTGTCGGAGCGCAGGCACACATGAAACTCACCTGTCGGAGCGCACGCACACATGAGACTCACCTGTTGGAGCGCTGGCACACATGAAACTCACCTGTCGGAGCGCAGGCACACATGAAACTCACCTGTCGGAGCGCAGGCACACATGAAACTCACCTGTCGGAGCGCACGCACACATGAAACTCACCTGTCGGAGCGCAGGCACACATGAGACTCACCTGTTTGATGGCAGGCACACATGAGACTTACCTGTCGGAGCGCAGGCACACATGAAACTCACCTGTCGGAGCGCACGCACACATGAAACTCACCTGTCTGAGCGCAGGCACACATGAGACTCACCTGTCGGCGCGTACGCACACATGAAACTCACCTGTCGGAGCGCAGGCACACATGAAACTCACCTGTCGGAGCGCACACACACATGAAACTCACCTGTCGGAGCGCAGGCACACATGAAACTCACCTATCGGAGCGCACGCACACATGAAACTCACCTGTCGGAGCGCAGGCACACTTGAAACTCACCTGTTGGACTGCACGCACTCATTAAACTCACCTGTCGGAGCGCACGCACACATGAAACTCACCTGTCGGAGCGCACTCACACATGAAACTCACCTGTCGGAGCGCAGGCACACATGAAACTCACCTGTCGGAGCGCACTCACACATGAAACTCACCTGTCGGAGCGCAGGCACACATGAAACTCACCTGTCGGAGCGCAGGCACACATGAAACTCACCTGTCGGAGCGCACGCACACATGAAACTCACCTGTCGGAGCGCAGGCACACATGAGACTCACCTGTTTGATGGCAGGCACACATGAGACTTACCTGTCGGAGCGCAGGCACACATGAAACTCACCTGTCGGAGCGCACGCACACATGAAACTCACCTGTCTGAGCGCAGGCACACATGAGACTCACCTGTCGGCGCGTACGCACACATGAAACTCACCTGTCGGAGCGCAGGCACACATGAAACTCACCTGTCGGAGCGCACACACACATGAAACTCACCTGTCGGAGCGCAGGCACACATGAAACTCACCTATCGGAGCGCACGCACACATGAAACTCACCTGTCGGAGCGCAGGCACACTTGAAACTCACCTGTTGGACTGCACGCACTCATTAAACTCACCTGTCGGAGCGCACGCACACATGAAACTCACCTGTCGGAGCGCACGCACACATGAAACTCACCTGTCGGAGCGCACTCACACATGAAACTCACCTGTCGGAGCGCAGGCACACATGAAACTCACCTGTCGGCGCGCATGCACACATGAAACTCACCTGTCGGAGCGCACACACACATGAAACCCACCTGTCGGAGCGCAGGCACACATGAAACTCACCTATCGGAGCGCACGCACACATGAAACTCACCTGTCGGAGCGCAGGCACACTTGAAACTCACCTGTTGGACAGTAATGCACTCATTAAACTCACCTGTCGGAGCGCACGCACACATGAAACTCACCTGTCGGAGCGCACGCACACATGAAACTCACCTGTCGGAGCGCACGCACACATGAAACTCACCTGTCGGAGCGCAGGCACACATGAAACTCACCTGTCGGCGCGCATGCACACATGAAACTCACCTGTCGGAGCGCACGCACACATGAAACAAGCTAGTACTGTAACACCATCCTTCTGCAGATTTGTCCACTGCAGCGACCAGGACTCCCCCGACCCAAACATCAGTTTTGAGGTATTCACCTGCCGTGTTTTCAGCACCTGTCGTTGTTTTCTACCCTGCAATCAAAACCTCTTCTTGTCCTCAGCTGGTCTTGAGGAAATGGAGTGAGCTGATCCCTGGGGGAGAGTTCCGCTGCTTTGTGAAAGAAAACAAGTTGATCGGTAAGAGTGTCGTTTGTCAAGTGAACACATGAACTACAGGTGGGAATGATGAGTCTTTGAAGATAAAAGAAAGCCGTTGAAAAGACCGGCTCGTTATGATACTTTTTTTCTCATCAAGGAAAGTATCGTCAGTATCGGTGAAACCCGTGCTTTTCAACCTTTTTCTGAGCAAAGCACATTTTATCCATTGAAAACATGCGGAGGCACACCTGACACCACCAGCAGAAAACATATGAAATTGAAACTTAGCAATAAGAACTTGTTCTCACAACAGTTGGATATGACTTTAAAGCATAAGCAAGCATGCATGACTATAGCTCTTGTCTCAAAGTAGGTGTACTGTCACCACCTGTCACATCACACCTTGACTTATTTGGAAGTTTTTCCTTTTTTTCCTGTGCGTAGTCTTTTATTTCTGGTCTTGCGCTGCTATTTTGGTGGCTTTTTCTCTTTTGTTGGTATTTTCTTGTAGCAGTTTCATGACTTCCTTTGAGCGATGTCCCCCCCCACCTGCTTTGTTTTAGCAATCAAGAATATTTCAGTTGTTTTTATCCTTCTTTGTGGGGACATTGTTGATTGTCATGTCATGTTCAGATGTACTTTGTCTCGACATCCATTGCTTTCGGTCCCCTAGAGGGGGGGAGGGGGGTTGCCCACATCTGAGGTCCTCTCCAAGGTTTCTCATAGTCAGCATTGTCACTGGCGTCCCACTGGATGTGAATTCTCCCTGCCCACTGGGTGTGAGTTTTCCTTGCCCTTTTGTGGGTTCTTCCGAGGATGTTGTAGTCGTAATGATTTGTGCAGTCCTTTGAGACATTTGTGATTTGGGGCTATATAAATAAACATTGATTGATTGATTGATTGATTGTCTTTGCTCCACAGTAAGTCTTTGCTGTCGTCCAGCATTCTGTATTTGTTGACTTTGCAGCCAGTTCAGTTTTAGTTTCATTTTGCATAACCATCCCTATGCTTCCATGTCCTTTCTTAGCAGCACTCGCCTTTTGTTTATTTTTATTTAATCGTTAAGACACCTTTTTACATATTTTGAACCCAAATAGGTGAAATGACATCATCTCCCACAACACACCAGACTGCGTTAAACAATACGATGTAGAAATGAATATAAGTCGAAAAGGATTTGTTGTATTCTCTTTTTATTTAGCATTTACACAATGTGACAACTTCACTGTTTTGGGCTTTGGAAATTCTTGTTGCTGATCAAGCTAATTGGATTTTGTTTTTTAGTATCAATAGTTCAAGTCGGTCAAAAAATGTTTATATATATGTTTTTTTTTGTATTTTGTTGTGTATTTTTTGGACAAACGCATAGAGCATATTTCATTCTGGTACAGCACTGTCTTTATTCAAATAGATAATAACAAACTTCTGTACTTCCTCTTCAATAAGTGCACTGCACACAAGTTGTGAGCATGCAGTGCTGTCGCCACACACCCACCTGGAAAGACCGTGGCAACATTTAGCCGCTCTCATTCGGAACTGCCAAAGCCACGACCAGAGTGTGATTATGCAAGTGTGCCAAATGTCAGTCTGCCATGTGTGTGTGTGTGTGTGTTGTGTGTTTGTGTCAGCAGCCATCTCCCAGAGAGACTACACTCAGTACTACCCACACATCCTCAAACAGCAGGACTCCATCCTGCACGCCATTCTGGACTTCTTCAACCAGCGCATCCAGCATGCCTTCTTAGATGAAGACTGTGAGAACCCTGCGCTTTTTCTTCAAATTCTCATTCCTCAGCCTCCTATTGACTTGTGTGTGTGTGTCTGTGTGTGTGTTTTCAGTCGTGTTGGATGTGTACAGAGACAGCCAGGTGAGTCTGTGTATTTGTCACACTGTGTGTGTATTCAGTGGTGTGTAGAGAGAGAGACAGGTGAGTGTGTGTATTAGTCACACGTGTGTGTTCAGTGATGTGTCGAGAGACAGACAGGTGAGTGTGTGTATTAGTCACACGTGTGTGTGTGTGTTCAGTGGTGTGTAGAGAGACAGACAGGTGAGTGTGTGTATTAATCACACGCGTGTGTGTGTGTTCAGTGGTGTGTAGAGAGACAGACAGGTGTGTGCGTGTATTAGTCACACGTGTGTGTGTGTTCAGTGGTTTGTAGAGAGAGAGAGACAGGTGAGTGTGTGTATTAGTCACATGTGTGTGTATTAGTCACACGTGTGTGTGTGTGTGTGTGTGTGTGTGTTCAGTTGTGTGTAGAGAGAGAGACAGGTGAGTGTGTGTGTATTAGTCACGGGTGTGTGTGTGTTCAGTGGTAGGTGGAGTGTATTAGTCACGCGTGTGTGTCTGTGTGTGTGTTCAGTGGTGTGTAGAGAGACGGACAGGTGAGTGTGTGTATTAGTCACACATGTGTGTGTGTGTGTGTGTTCAGTGGTGTGTAGAGGGACAGAAAGGTGTGTGTGTGTGTGTGTGTGTTCAGTGGTGTGTGGAGAGAGAGACAGGTGAGTGTGTGTATTAGTCACACGTGTGTGTGTTCAGTGGTGTGTAGAGAGACGGACAGGTGAGTGTGTGTATTAGTCACACGTGTGTGTGTGTGTGTTCAGTGGTGTGTAGAGAGACGGACAGGTGAGTGTGTGTATTAATCACACGCGTGTGTGTGTGTGTTCAGTGGTGTGTAGAGAGACAGACAGGTGTGTGCGTGTATTAGTCACACGTGTGTGTGTGTTCAGTGGTGTGTAGAGAGAGAGACAGGTGAGTGTCTGTATTAGTCAGACGTGTGTTTTTGTATGTGTTCAGTTGTGTAGAGAGAGAGAGACAGGTGAGTGTGTATTAATATATGGGACGGTATAGCTCGGTTGGTAGAGTGGCCATGCCAGCAACTTGAGGGTTGCAGGTTCGATTCCCGCTTCCGCCATCCTAGTCTCTGCCGTTGTGTCCTTGGGCAAGACACTTTACCCACCTGCTCCCAGTGCCACCCACACTGCTTTAAATGTAACTTAGATATTGGGTGTCACTATGTAAAGCGCTTTGAGTCACTAGAGAAAAGCGCTATGTAAATATAATTCACAATAATAATTCACAATTGGTCACGGGACTGGACCCTCTTCCACTCTGGCGTTGCCGGCAGTGAGAGGCGACGGGCTGGGGTGGCAATTCTGGTTGCCCCCCGGCTCAAAGCCTGTACGTTTGAGTTCAACCCAGTGGACGAGAGGGTAGCTTCCCTTCGCCTTCGGGTGGGGGGACGGGTCCTGACTGTTGTTTGTGCTTACGCACCAAACAGCAGTTCAGAGTACCCACCCTTTTTGGGTACACTCGAGGGAGTACTGGAAAGTGCTCCTCCGGGTGATTCCCTTGTCCTACTGGGAGACTTCAACGCTCATGTTGGCAACGACAGTGAAACCTGGAGAGGCGTGATTGGGAAGAATGGTCGCCCGGATCTAAACCCGAGTGGTGTTTTGTTATTGGACTTTTGTGCTCGTCACGGATTGTCCATAACAAACACCATGTTCAAACATAAGGGTGTCCATATGTGCACTTGGCACCAGGACACCCTAGGCCGCAGTTCCATGATCGACTTTGTAGTTGTGTCATCGGATTTGCGGCCTCATGTTTTGGACACTCGGGTGAAGAGAGGGGCGGAGCTTTCTACCGATCACCACCTGGTGGTGAGTTGGCTGCGATGGTGGGGGAGGATGCCGGACAGACCTGGCAGGCCCAAGCGCATTGTGAGGGTCTGCTGGGAACGTCTGGCAGAGTCTCCTGTCAGAGAGAGTTTCAATTCACACCTCCGGGAGAACTTTGAACATGTCACGAGGGAGGTGCGGGACATTGAGTCCGAGTGGACCATGTTCCGAACCTCTATTGTCGAGGCGGCTGATTGGAGCTGTGGCCGCAAGGTTGTTGGTGCCTGTCGTGGCGGTAATCCCAGAACCCGTTGGTGGACACCAGCAGTGAGGGATGCCGTCAAGCTGAAGAAGGAGTCCTATCGGGTTCTTTTGGCTCATAGGACTCCGGAGGCAGTGGACGGGTACCGACGGGCCAAGCGGTGTGCAGCTTTAGCGGTCGCGGAGGCAAAAACTCGGACATGGGAAGAGTTCGGGGAAGCCATGGAAAACGACTTCCGGACGGCTTCGAAGCGATTCTGGACCACCATACGGCGCCTCAGGAAGGGGAAGCAGTGCACTATCAACACCGTGTATGGTGCGGATGGTGTTCTGCTGACTTCGACTGCGGATGTTGTGGATCGGTGGAGGGAATACTTCGAAGACCTCCTCAATCCCACCAACACGTCTTTCTTTGAGGAAGCGGTGCCTGGGGAATCTGTAGTGGACTCTCCTATTTCTGGGGCTGAGGTCGCTGAGGTAGTTAAAAAGCTCCTCGGCGGCAAGGCCCCGGGGGTGGATGAGATCCGCCCGGAGTTCCTTAAGGCTCTGGATGCTGTGGGGCTGTCTTGGTTGACAAGACTCTGCAGCATCGCGTGGACATCGGGGGCGGTACCTCTGGATTGGCAGACCGGGGTGGGGGTCCCTCTCTTTAAGAAGGGGGACCGGAGGGTGTGTTCCAACTATCGTGGGATCACACTCCTCAGCCTTCCCGGTAAGGTTTATTCAGGTGTACTGGAGAGGAGGCTTCGCCGGATAGTCGAACCTCGGATTCAGGAGGAACAGTGTGGTTTTCGTCCTGGTCGTGGAACTGTGGACCAGCTCTATACTCTCGGCAGGGTTCTTGAGGGTGCATGGGAGTTTGCCCAACCAGTCTACATGTGCTTTGTGGACTTGGAGAAGGCATTCGACCGTGTCCCTCGGGAAGTCCTGTGGGGAGTGCTCAGAGAGTATGGGGTATCGGAATGTCTTATTGTGGCAGTCCGCTCCCTGTATGATCAGTGTCAGAGCTTGGTCCGCATTGCTGGCAGTAAGTCGGACACGTTTCCAGTGAAGGTTGGACTCCGCCAAGGCTGTCCTTTGTCACCGATTCTGTTCATAACTTTTATGGACAGAATTTCTAGGCGCAGTCAAGGCGTTGAGGGGTTCCGGTTTGGTGGCCACGGGATTAGGTCTCTGCTTTTTGCAGATGATGTAGTCCTGATGGCTTCATCTGGCCGGGATCTTCAGCTCTCACTGGATCGGTTCGCAGCCGAGTGTGAAGCGACCGGAATGAGAATCAGCACCTCCAAGTCCGAGTCCATGGTTCTCGCCCGGAAAAGGGTGGAGTGCCATCTCCGGGTTGGGGAGGAGACCCTGCCCCAAGTGGAGGAGTTCAAGTACCTAGGAGTCTTGTTCACGAGTGGGGGAAGAGTGGATCGTGAGATCGACAGGCGGATCGGTGCGGCGTCTTCAGTAATGCGGACGTTGTATCGATCCGTTGTGGTGAAGAAGGAGCTGAGCCGGAAGGCAAAGCTCTCAATTTACCGGTCGATCTACGTTCCCATCCTCACCTATGGTCATGAGCTTTGGGTCATGACCGAAAGGATAAGATCACGTGTACAAGCGGCCGAAATGAGTTTCCTCCGCCGGGTGGCGGGGCTCTCCCTTAGAGATAGGGTGAGAAGCTCTGCCATCCGGGAGGAGCTCAACGTAAAGCCGCTGCTCCTCCACATCGAGAGGAGCCAGATGAGGTGGTTCGGGCATCTGGTCAGGATGCCACCCGAACGCCTCCCTAGGGATGTGTTTAGGGCACGTCCAGCTGGTAGGAGGCCACGGGGAAGACCCAGGACACGTTGGAAAGACTATGTCTCCCGGCTGGCCTGGGAACGCCTCGGGATCCCCCGGGAAGAGCTAGACGAAGTGGCTGGAGATAGGGAAGTCTGGGCTTCCCTGCTTAGGCTGCTGCCCCCGCGACCCGACCTCGGATAAGCGGAAGATGATGGATGGATGGATGGATGGTCACGGGTGTGTGTGTGTGTTCCGTGGTGTGTTGAGAGAGAGACAGGTGAGTGTCTGTATTAGTCAGACGTGTGTTTTTGTATGTGTTCAGTTGTGTGTAGAGAGAGAGACAGGTGAGTGTGTGTATTAGTCACGGGTGTGTGTGTGTGTTCAGTGGTGTGTAGAGAGACAGGTGTGTGCGTGTATTAGTCACACGTGTGTGTGTGTTCAGTGGTGTGTTGAGAGAGAGAGAGACAGGTGAGTGTGTGTATTAGTCACATGAGTGTGTATTAGTCACAGGTGTGTGTGTGTGTGCTCAGTTGTGTGTAGAGAGAGAGACAGGTGAGTGTGTGTATTAGTCACAGGTGTGTGTGTTTGTTCAGTGGTGTGTAGAGAGACGGACAGGTGAGTGCGTGTATTAGTCACACGTGTGTGTGTGTTCAGTGGTGTGTAGAGAGAGAGAGACAGGTGAGTGTGTGTATTAGTCACACGTATGTGTGTTCAGTGGTGTGTAGAGAGACAGATGAGTGTGTGTATTAGTCACACGTGTGTGTGTTCAGTGGTGTGTAGAGAGAGAGACAGGTGAGTGTGTGTGTTAGTCACACGTGTGTGTGTGTGTGTTCAGTGGTGTGTAGAGAGAGACAGGTGAGTGTGTGTGTTAGTCACACGTGTGTGTGTGTGTTCAGTGGTGTGTAGCGAGAGAGGCAGGTGAGTGTGTGTGTTAGTCACACGTGTGTGTGTGTGTGTTCAGTGGTGTGTAGAGAGAGAGACAAGTGAGTGTGTGTGTTAGTCACACGTGTGTGTGTGTGTGTTCAGTGGTGTGTAGAGAGACAGGCAGGTGTGTGTGTGTGTATTAGTCACACGTGTGTGTGTGTTCAGTGGTGTGTAGAGAGAGAGACAGGTGAGTGTGTGTATTAGTCACACGTGTGTGTGTTCAGTGGTGTGTAGAGAGACAGACAGGTGTGTGTGTGTGTGTGTTCTGTGGTGTGTAGAGAGACAGACAGGTGTGTGTGTGTGTGTTCAGTGGTGTGTAGAGAGACAGACAGGTGTGTGTGTGTGTGTATTAGTCACACGTGTGTGTGATTTCAGTGGTGTGTAGAGAGACAGACAGGTGTGTGTGTGTGTATTAGTCACACGTGTGTGTGATTTCAGTGGTGTGTAGAAAGAGAGACAGGTGAGTGTGTGTGTGTATTAGTCACACGTGTGTGTGATTTCAGTGGTGTGTAGAGAGAGAGACAGGTGAGTGTGTGTATTAGTCAGACTTGAGCAGAAAAGAGATTGTTCTCACCTGTTATGATGTTTTCTTTGGAGGGGCGGGTGTGGCTCATTGACCTGAACCCATTTGGCGAGGTCACCGACTCGCTTCTGTTCAGCTGGGAGGAGCTAAGGTGTGGGGGAGGAGTCGGCCAGCAGCAGGTGAGCCGACAATATTGTCAACATTTCAATACAAAAACATTCTGGACTACTCCTCATAGATCATATAGTTGAGACATTTGTCAAGATGCATTTCTCCCAGAAAGTATGAGAATGTGTGAGCTGCTGCCTCACTACCCTGACGTACTTTCTTCCCTAAGCCTTAAACCCTGAGGCCTATAAAACATTTTTCTTTGCTCGCGGCCATAATGCCAATAATTCAACACATAGAAAGACATTTAAATCTGGGATTCTTAAACCTTTTGGACCTCAGTGCCCTACGTTTCTAGTACATGAATTAGTCATCTTACTCTCCATTTGAAACATACTAAATAATGATATCCAACCTACAGTTCACAACTTGTCAAATAGTATTAGTTAACTTTTATACATTTAACACATAAACCTAGGCTTCAGTCAGGCTGATTATCACATATATAAATATACAATTATGTTGTGCTGAAATAAATCAACTAAATTAATAACAAGTGTTTCTTAATTTAATTGTCAATAGTCGCTTTTTTGCACTGAAGAAACTTCTTGTTTGAGATTGTCATTACTGCCACAAGTGGTAGTAAAGTGTATTACAGCTGAGGAACACATTTTTGGCAGCACCACTGGCGGTCCAACTATGGAAACACTGATTTAAATGACACCTGGTTGTTTGTGCTATGGCGCCATCTTTTGGACAATATCCTCACTGCAGGTTGAGTGTGAATTCCTGCTGTTTAAAGCTCGGAACCAGAAAGAGCCGTCCATAGCGTATTTACTCGTATCGATTTTTATTTTGTCACTCGAAGCAACGTTTGTAAGTTTTACAATATAACTAAAACTATTCTTACTTACTCGACTGCCCCGTGTGTGATGTCTGTAGGAGTGTTTTCATGCATGTTTGTACATGCTATCGTAATGTAATCAACACCGTGTGCAGTGGAAGTGCGCGGATGAAAAAAAGGCCAGTGTTTTATTGTGAAAATGCCTTGCAGGAAGGCCCTGACTTCCGCTACACCACCAGCGAGGTGACGGTGCAGCCCAGTCCCTGCCTCAGCTACAGAATCCCACGCGACTTTGCCGACCTTTCAACTGGAGAAGACGCCTATAAACTCATTGACTTCCTCAAGCTGGTGCGTGCACTCTTTTTCCTCACTGGAGGACACAACAACAACATCAGAATATATCATAGGCAGGACACAACAACAACATCAGAATATATCATAGGCAGGACACAACAACAACATCACAATATATCACAGGCAGGACACAACAACAACATCAGAATATATCATAGGCAGGACACAACAACAACATCACAATATATCATAGGCAGGACACAACAACAACATCACAATATATCATAGGCAGGACACAACAACAACATCAGAATATATCATAGGCAGGACACAACAACAACATCAGAATATATCATAGGCAGGACACAACAACAACATCACAATATATCATAGGCAGGACACAACAACAACATCAGAATATATCATAGGCAGGACACAACAACAACATCGGAATATATCATAGGCAGGACACAACAACAACATCGGAATATATCATAGGCAGGACACAACAACAACATCACAATATATCATAGGCAGGACACAACAACAACATCACAATATATCATAGGCAGGACACAACAACAACATCACAATATATCATAGGCAGGACACAACAACAACATCAGAATATTTCATAGGCAGGACACAACAACAACATCAGAATATATCATAGGCAGGACACAACAACAACATCAGAATATATCATAGGCAGGACACAACAACAACATCAGAATATATCATAGGCAGGACACAACAACACCAGAATATATCATAGTCAGGACACAACAACAACATCAGAATATATCATAGGCAGGACACAACAACAACATCAGAATATATCATAGGCAGGACACAACAACAACATCAGAATATATCATAGGCAGGACACAACAACACCAGAATATATCATAGGCAGGACACAACAACAACATCAGAATATATCATAGGCAGGACACAACAACAACATCAGAATATATCATAGGCAGGACACAACAACAACATCAGAATATATCATAGGCAGGACACAACAACACCAGAATATATCATAGTCAGGACACAACAACAACATCAGAATATATCATAGGCAGGACACAACAACAACATCAGAATATATCATAGGCAGGACACAACAACAACATCAGAATATATCATAGGCAGGACACAACAACAACATCAGAATATATCATAGGCAGGACACAACAACAACATCAGAATATATCATAGGCAGGACACAACAACACCAGAATATATCATAGTCAGGACACAACAACATCAGAATATATCATAGGCAGGACACAACAACAACATCAGAATATATCATAGGCAGGACACAACAACAACATCAGAATATATCATAGGCAGGACACAACAACACCAGAATATATCATAGTCAGGACACAACAACATCAGAATATATCATAGGCAGGACACAACAACAACATCAGAATATATCATAGGCAGGACACAACAACACCAGAATATATCATAGGCTGGACACAACAACAACATCAGAATATATCATAGGCTGGACACAACAACAACATCAGAATATATCATAGGCAGGACACAACAACATCAGAATATATCATAGGCTGGACACAACAACAACATCAGAATATATCATAGGCAGGACACAACAACATCACAATAAATCACAGGTAGGACACAACAACAACACCAGAATATATCATAGGCAGGACACAACAACAACATCAGAATATATCATAGGCAGGACACAACAACAAAAACTGTCATTGCTCAAAATAATAATGCATCAAAATCAATCTTCTTCTGAATGATTGACATTTCCAGGGCTCCAATGACTTCACATCTAATACTCGAATTCGAAATATTTTTGGGGAAAATATTTCATATTTTGTGTGTCTGCCATATAAAAAAAAATTTCTTGGACAAAAAAAGGCATAAAACAAAAACATGACAACAATCAAATAAAAACTTCTAGTAGACAGATGCTGTAGATCTGAAGTTGATATAGAGATTTAAGTGTGAAAGTAACAAAAATAAAAAAATCATCCATCCATCCATTTCCTACAGCTTGTCTCTTTTGGGGTCACGGGGGGGTGCTGGATTCAAGCGGAAGGCGGTGTACCTCCTGGACAAGTTGCTCTATTTAAAAAATGTTCTGAGTGGATACTGTCATTGCTCGAAAATAATGATATAAAATCAATGTTGTTATGAATTATTGACATATTAAAGCATCCAATTACTTCACATAATAAATAAATATTACACTTGGATATATTTTTTGGGGGAAAGTATTGGAAATGTTTTGTTCTAGACATAAAAACAGCATTTTGACTAAAAGGGCATAAAACGTTTAAAAAAGCTTCATACCGACACATCTGTAGTTGATCTAGGACAAAGGTCAGCAACATAAAATGTTGAAAGAGCCATATTGGACCAAAAATACGAAAACAAATCTGTCAGGAGCAGCCAAAAATTAAAAGCCATATTACATACAGATAGTGTGTCATGAGATATAAACTCAATTAAGAGGACTTAAAGGAAACTAAATGAGCTCAAATATAGCTACAAATGAGACATTATGATGCAATGTGTACATACAGCTAGCCTAAATAGCATGTTAGCATCGATTAGCTTGCAGTCATGCAGTGACCAAATATGTCTGATTAGCACTCCACACAAGTTAATAACATCAACAAAGGTAAAAGTTTGGTGGACAAATTGAGACGGAAAAAGAAGTGGCATAAAACACGTCTTAGAAAGTCGGAGAAAGTTATGCATGTAAATCAGGGGTGCCCATTACGTCGATCGCGAGCTACCAGTCGACCGCGGGGGGTGTGTCAGTCGATCTCCAGCCAGGCTTTTAAAAAAAATAGACCTAAAAATGAGTGATCATCAATCTTCACCAAGACGTCACTTAAATGACATTCACGGTACCGGAGGGTCTTGTGAGATGACGCTGGCTGCTGCAAGATCATTATTATGAAAATATGACCGAGAGGAAGGCGAGAAACACTTTTTATTTCAACAGACTCTCGCGCCGTACCTTCCGTCAAAACTCTAAAGGCCGACTGCACATTTCCTATCTTCACAATAAAAGCCCTGCTTCATGCTGCCTGCGTTAACTAAATACAGAGTCTCGGAAAACTGGCGTGCACAAGCGATCCCTCAGAAAGCTGGCGTGCACAAGTGATATGCACGCCAGCTTCCCGAGACTCTTATTTTGTTAGCGCAGGCAGCATGAAGCAGGGCTTTTATTGTGAAGATAGGAAATGTGCAGTCGGCCTTTAGAGTTTTGACGGAAGGGACGGCGCGAAAGTCTGTTGAAATAAAAAAGTGTTTCTCGCCTTCCTCTCTGTCATTTTTTCATAATAATGAACTGGCAGCGGCCAGCGTCATCTCACAAGACCCTCGGGTGCCGTGAATGTCAATCAAGCAAGCTACGGAATTTGCCGCCAATGTTTTTCTTGTAAAGTGTATGGAAGCTGGATGAATTAGATGCCAAAAACCAACCACTTTCATGTGGTATTGTACAGAAAGGACAACTTTTTTTCTCCTCCATTTGAAAATGTGGGCGTTATCATCATTACTGTCTGATTCCAATCAATGCAAGTCATCAGAATCAGGTAATACGCCAACTTATATTCTTGTCTTTGTGAAAGAAAGACATCTATATGTGTTACACATGCTTGTATTATCGTTAAACACATTTAACTTGTTTACAAAAATGTCTCTTTCATAAATAAATAAATATAAATGACATTTATAAATGAGGTAGATCCCCTCGAGTTGGTCAATTGAAAAGTAGCTGGCCTGCAGAAAAAGTGTGGGCACCCCTGAAGTAAACAAACTACGGTGAGTTCAAGGACCGCCAAAATTAGTAGGACAAAACGGCGCTCGCCAAATACTTGAATCAGTGAAACATGTTTGATATAAACCGTGTGTTTTATAACAATTAGGGAGGTTTGTCTCATGTTTGTCCTCCTACAGAAACCAAATCAAAACAAAATATATATTTTTTCCCTTCATCTTTTTCCATTTTTCATACATTTTCGAAAAAGATCCAGAAAGCAACTAGGGCGGCGCTAAAGATCTAGAAATAACAATATATGAATCATTTTTAACCATTTTTTATGACTGAGACCCTTCCGGCTACTTAAAGGGGAGTCCTAAAGGTAAAAATAAATAAATGATATATAAAGTATAATACAGCCCCCAAGTCTGAAAGTGTTGATGATTTCCAGTATATTGATGAGAATAATGTTGCTCAGAGCAGTTTTATGATGTATAATCAACACAAGTGATGCCTCCATTGCTTCAACATTTGATTCCATAGAAAATAGGATGACATTCATTAAAAATAAAAGAATAAATGAAAGGATCCCACGCTGAAATGTTAATGAGCAATTACCTCCTCCTTTCGCAGAAGAAAAGCCAAGAAGAGGAGTCCTCGGACGAGGATGTTGATGCTGCACAAGCACACTGATGACTGGATGACATGTCCCATCATGCACCTCTCACAATCAACACCTGGATGTCCTGCTAGCATGTCAACATCCGACCCTGCACTTCTCCATTAATCTTTTCATGCTGGACATAGGGAGACCCCAAGTCCTTTTAACCACAGACTAATATATTTACACAAGTTGTGTATGATTTTAAAACAAGTGCATTTGAAATTGCAGGGGGAAAAAAAAAATAGTGCTGACATTGCACTTCATTTTAAACATTTAACTCATTCCTTTACAGAATAAGAACATTTAAAAAACAAGTGCAACTGTACTTACTTGCACAGAAGTATCAACATTGTATTTCCATGTCATATTGCATTGGAACTAGTTCCACAGCAGTTTGTATTCTTTCCTTATCTCATTGATCTCATCTCATACCGAATGTGTGTTGATGTGTTCGTGCACATAATAAAAAAAACGTTATTATGGTCTTACATT
Source organism: Nerophis ophidion (assembly GCF_033978795.1). Taxonomy (NCBI): domain Eukaryota; kingdom Metazoa; phylum Chordata; class Actinopteri; order Syngnathiformes; family Syngnathidae; genus Nerophis; species Nerophis ophidion. The sequence continues at coordinate 58,983,432 of NC_084620.1, forward strand.
TACTTATAAATGAAGTCCATGCGCAGCTCCTTCTGATCAAAAGCATCGATAACTTGTTTATAGAAGTCTTCCTTATCTTTCTTCAGTTTTAAAAGTCTCTCTGTCTCGATGGAGATCTTCCTTTATTACCTCCTGCTTTGATTGAAAGTCCAGTTTAGAAAACTGTTTTATTTTATATGTAATCCTCCATGTTAAAAGTGCAACCGAGAGGAAAAAATAAACGATCGCTGCTTGTTGTCACTTCTTCTGCAGCCGAGTTGTTGCAAGAAGGATCACTAGCGCCCTCTACCACACGAAAGTTGTTTTTTGTACTGGAAAAAATTCTCGATTTTCCCGAAATCCCTTTATACCATTTCTCAATCAAAAATGTTACTATTTCAACATTTCTCAATCCATTAAAAAAATTCCAACACCAACCATTTCAACTCATTCAGAACATTCTAATGTTTTCCCCAAAAATTCCGGCTTTTTCCGAAATGTCCATGAAATTCCTATTAAAATGAATAGGACATTTTTTTAAGTGCCACAATCCCCACATTTTTCCTCCAATTCAAACGGTTCCAACCCCAAAATATTCAACCTGTTCTAGATTGTGTGCTGTTCTTCAACAATTAAAAAAACAAAAAATCCCGGATTTCCAAAAAATTCCCGTTTTCAGGGACATTTTCCCTATTCAAAATGAATTGTCCATTTTTTAAACTTCCACAATTCCCACATTTTTCAACCGATTCAAACCATTTCCCCTTCAACATATTCCATTCATCCTGGAAATTCAAACTGGCTTTTTTCCCAGTAAAAAGAAAAATTCCAGGAATTCTCACAATTCCCTTTTAAAAAAAACAAAAAACTTTTTCGATCCCTTTTTCTGGCGACTACTTCCACCTTTTTCAACCGTTCCACCGTCCCAACATTCTTCTTAATCAGGACAAAAGATGAATTTGTTTGTTGAACTGGAAAAAATTCTTGATTTTTCCTGAAATTTCCATGAAATTCCTATTAAAATGAATGGGACATTTTTCAAAGTTCCACAACTCCCACATTTTTCCTCCAATTCAAACGGTTCCAACTCCAAAATATTCAACCTGTTCTAGATTGTGTGCTGTTCTTCAACAATTAAAAAAAAAAAATCCTGGATTTCCAAAAAATTCCCGTTTTCAGGGACATTTTCCCTATTCAAAATGAATTGTCCATTTTTTAAACTTCCACAATTCCCACATTTTTCAACCGATTCAAACCATTTCCCCTTCAACATATTCCATTCATCCTGGAAATTCAAGCTGTCTTTTTTCCCAGTAAAAAAAATCCAGGAATTCTCACAATTCCCTTTTTAAAAAAAAACAAAAAACCTTTTTTGATCCTTTTTTCTGGCGACTACTTCCACATTTTTCAACCGTTCCACCGTCCCAACATTCTTCTTAATCAGGACAAAAGACGAATTTGTTTGTTGAACTGGAAAAAATTCTTGATTTTTCCTGAAATTTCCATGAAATTCCTATTAAAATGAATGGGACATTTTTCAAAGTTCCACAACTCCCACATTTTTCCTCCAATTCAAACGGTTCCAACTCCAAAATATTCAACCTGTTCTAGATTGTGTGCTCTTCTTCAACAATAAAAAAAAAAAAATCCCGGATTTCCAAAAAATTCCCGTTTTCAGGGACATTTTCCCTATTCAAAATGAATGTCCATTTTTCAAACTTCCACAATTCCCACATTTTTCAACTGATTCAAACCATTTCCCCTTCAACATATTCCATTCATCCTGGAAATTCAAACTGTTTTTTCCAAGTAAAAAAAAATTCCAGGAATTCTCACAATTCCCTTTTTAAAAAAAAAAAAAAAAACTTTTTCGATCCTTTTTTCTGGCGACTACTTCCACCTTTTTCAACCGTTCCACCGTCCCAACATTCTTCTTAATCAGGACAAAAGACGAATTTGTTTGTTGGACTGGAAAAAATTCTTAATTTTTCCTGAAATTTCCATGAAATTCCTATTAAAATGAATGGGACATTTTTCAAAGTTCCACAACTCCCACATTTTTCTTCCAATTCAAACGGTTCCAACTCCAAAATATTCAACCTGTTCTAGATTGTGTGCTCTTCTTCAACAATTAAAAAAAAAGAATCCCGGATTTCCAAAAAATTCCCGTTTTCAGGGACATTTTCCCTATTCAAAATGAATTGTCCATTTTTTAAACTTCCACAATTCCCACATTTTTCAACCGATTAAAACCATTTCCCCTTCAACATATTCCATTCATCCTGGAAATTCAAACTGTTTTTTTCCAAGTAAAAAAAAATTCCAGGAATTCTCACAATTCCCGTTAAAAAAACCAAAAAAAAACCCTTCTTCGATCCTTTTTTCTGGCGACTACTTCCACATTTTTCAACCGTTCCACCGTCCCAACATTCTTCCTAATCAGGACAAAAGACGAATTTGTTTGTTGAACTGGAAAAAATTCTTGATTTTTCCTGAAATTTCCATGAAATTCCTATTCAAATGAATGGGACATTTTTCAAAGTTCCACAACTCACATTTTTCCTCCAATTCAAACGGTTCCAACTCCAAAATATTCAACCTGTTCTAGATTGTGTTCTCTTCTTCAACAATTAAAAAAAAAATCAATCCCGGATTTCCCCAAAAATCCCGTTTTCAGGGACATTTTCCCTATTCAAAATGAATTGTCCATTTTTTAAACTTCCACAATTCCCACATTTTTCAACCGTTTCAAACCATTTCACCTTCAACATATTCCATTCATCCTGGAAATTCAAACTGTCTTTTTTCCAAGTAAAAAAAAATTCCAGGAATTCTCACAATTCCGTTTTTTTTTTAAACCCTTTTTCGATCCTTTTTTCTGGCGACTACTTCCACCTTTTTCAACCGTTCCACCGTCCCAACATTCTTCTTAATCAGGAAAAAAGACGAATTTGTTTGTTGGACTGGAAAAAATTCTTGATTTTTCCTGAAATTTCCATAAAATTCCTATTAAAATGAATGGGACATTTTTCAAAGTTCCACAACTCCCACATTTTTGCTCCAATTCAAACGGTTCCAACTCCAAAATATTCAACCTGTTCTAGATTGTGTGCTCTTCTTCAACAATTAAAAAAAAAAAAAAATCCCGGATTTCCCAAAAATTCCGGTTTTCAGGGACATTTTCCCTATTCAAAATGAATTGTCCATTTTTTAAACTTCCACAATTCCCACATTTTTCAACCGATTCAAACCATTTCCCCTTCAACATATTCCATTCATCCTGGAAATTCAAACTGTTTTTTTCCAAGTAAAAAAAAATTCCAGGAATTCTCACAATTCCCTTTTAAAAAAAAAACAAAAACCTTTTTCGATCCTTTTTTCTGGCGACTACTTCCACATTTTTCAACCGTTCCACCGTCCCAACATTCTTCTTAATCAGGACAAAAGACGAATTTGTTTGTTGAACTGGAAAAAATTCTTGATTTTTCCTGAAATTTCCATGAAATTCCTATTAAAATGAATGGGACATTTTTCAAAGTTCCACAACTCCCACATTTTCCCTCCAATTCAAACGGTTCCCACTCCAAAATATTCAACCTGTTCTAGATTGTGTGCTCTTCTTCAACAATTAAAAAAAAAAAAAATCCCGGATTTCCCAAAAATTCCCGTTTTCAGTGACATTTTCCCTATTCAAAATGAATTGTCCATTTTTTAAACTTCCACAATTCCCACATTTTTCAACCGATTCAAACCATTTCACCTTCAACATATTCCATTCATCCTGGAAATTCAAACTGTTTTTTTTCCAAGTAAAAAAAAATTCCAGGAATTCTCACAATTCCCTTAAAAAAAAAAAAAAAAACCTTTTTTGATCCTTTTTTCTGGCGACTACTTCCACATTTTTCAACCGTTCCACCGTCCCAACATTATTCTTAATCAGGACAAAAGACGAATTTATTTTTTGAACTGGAAAAAATTCTTGATTTTCCTGAAATTTCCATGAAATTCCTATTAAAATGAATAGGACATTTTTCAAAGTTCCACAACTCCCACATTTTTCCTCCAATTCAAACGGTTCCAACTCCAAAATATTCAACCTGTTCTAGATTGTGTGCTCTTCTTCAACAATAAAAAAAAAAAAAATCCCGGATTTCCAAAAAATTCCCGTTTTCAGGGCTATTCAAAATGAACTGTCCATTTTTCAAACTTCCACAATTCCCACATTTTTCAACTGATTCAAACCATTTCCCCTTCAACATATTCCATTCATCCTGGAAATTCAAACTGTTTTTTCCAAGTAAAAAAAAATTCCAGGAATTCTCACAATAACCTTTTAAAAAAAAAAAAAAAAACTTTTTCGATCCTTTTTTCTGGCGACTACTTCCACCTTTTTCAACCGTTCCACCGTCCCAACATTCTTCTTAATCAGGACAAAAGACGAATTTGTTTGTTGGACTGGAAAAAATTCTTAATTTTTCCTGAAATTTCCATGAAATTCCTATTAAAATAAATGGGACATTTTTCAAAGTTCCACAACTCCCACATTTTTCTTCCAATTCAAACGGTTCCAACTCCAAAATATTCAACCTGTTCTAGATTGTGTGCTCTTCTTCAACAATTAAAAAAAAAGAATCCCGGATTTCCAAAAAATTCCCGTTTTCAGGGACATTTTCCATATTCAAAATGAATTGTCCATTTTTTAAACTTCCACAATTCCCACATTTTTCAACCGATTCAAACCATTTCCCCTTCAACATATTCCATTCATCCTGGAAATTCAAACTGTTTTTTTCCAAGTAAAATAAAATTCCAGGAATTCTCTCAATTCCCTTTAAAAAAAAAAAAAAAAAACTTTTTCGATCCTTTTTTCTGGCGACTACTTCCACATTTTTCAACCGTTCCACCGTCCCAACATTCTTCTTAATCAGGACAAAAGACGAATTTGTTTGTTGAACTGGAAAAAATTCTTGATTTTTCCTGAAATTTCCATGAAATTCCTATTAAAATGAATGGGACATTTTTCAAAGTTCCACAACTCCCACATTTTTCCTCCAATTCAAACGGTTCCAACTCCAAAATATTCAACCTGTTCTAGATTGTGTGCTCTTCTTCAACAATTAAAAAAAAATAAATAAAAAAATCCCGGATTTCCCAAAAAATCCCGTTTTCAGGGACATTTTCCCTATTCAAAATGAATTGTCCATTTTTTAAACTTCCACAATTCCCACATTTTTCAACTGATTCAAACCATTTCCCCTTCAACATATTCCATTCATCCTGGAAATTCAAACTGTCTTTTTTCCAAGTAAAAAAAAATTCCAGGAATTCTCACAATTCCGTTTTTTTTTAAACCCTTTTTCGATCCTTTTTTCTGGCGACTACTTCCACATTTTTCAACCGTTCCACCGTCCCAACATTCTTCTTAATCAGGACAAAAGACGAATTTGTTTGTTGAACTGGAAAAAATTCTTGATTTTTCCTGAAATTTCCATGAAATTCCTATTAAAATGAATAGGACATTTTTCAAAGTGCCACAACTCCCACATTTTTCCTCCAATTCAAACAGTTCCAACTCCAAAATATTCAACCTGTTCTAAATTGTGTGCTCTTCTTCAACAATAAAAAAAAAAAAAAATCCCGGATTTCCCCAAAATTCCCGTTTTCAGGGACATTTTCCCTATTCAAAATGAATTGTCCATTTTTTAAACTTCCACAATTCCCACATTTTTCAACCGATTCAAACCATTTCCCCTTCAACATATTCCATTCATCCTGGAAATTTAAACTGTTTTTTTTCCAAGTAAAAAAAAATTCCAGGAATTCTCACAATTCCCTTTTTAAAAAAAAACAAAAGCCTTTTTCGATCCTTTTTTCTGGCGACTACTTCCACCTTTTTCAACCGTTCCACCGTCCCAACATTCTTCTTAATCAGGACAAAAGACGAATTTGTTTGTTGGACTGGAAAAAATTCTTGATTTTTCCTGAAATTTCCATGAAATTCCTATTAAAATGAATGGGACATTTTTCAAAGTTCCACAACTCCCACATTTTTCCTCAAATTCAAACGGTTCCAACTCCAAAATATTCAACCTGTTCTAGATTGTGTGCTCTTCTTCAACAATTAAAAAAAAAAATAATCCCGGATTTCCAAAAAATTCCCGTTTTCAGGGACATTTTCCCTATTCAAAATGAATTGTCCATTTTTTAAACTTCCACAATTCCCACATTTTTCAACCGATTCAAACAATTTCCCCTTCAACATATTCCATTCATCCTGGAAATTCAAACTGTTTTTTCCAAGTAAAAAAAAATTCCAGGAATTCTCACAATTCCCGTTAAAAAACCCCAAAAAAAACCCTTCTTCGATCCTTTTTTCTGGCGACTACTTCCACATTTTTCAACCGTTCCACCGTCCCAACATTCTTCTTAATCAGAACAAAAGACGAATTTGTTTGTTGAACTGGAAAAAATTCTTGATTTTTCCTGAAATTTCCATGAAATTCCTATTAAAATGAATGGGACATTTTTCAAAGTTCCACAACTCACATTTTTCCTCCAATTCAAACGGTTCCAACTCCAAAATATTCAACCTGTTCTAGATTGTGTTCTCTTCTTCAACAATTAAAAAAAAAATCAATCCCGGATTTCCCAAAAAATCCCGTTTTCAGGGACATTTTCCCTATTCAAAATGAATTGTCCATTTTTTAAACATCCACAATTCCCACATTTTTCAACCGTTTCAAACCATTTCACCTTCAACATATTCCATTCATCCTGGAAATTCAAACTGTTTTTTTCCAAGTGAAAAAAAATTCCAGGAATTCTCACAATTCCCTTTTAAAAAAAAAACAAAAACCTTTTTCGATCCTTTTTTCTGGCGACTACTTCCACATTTTTCAACCGTTCCACCGTCCCAACATTCTTCTTAAACAGGACAAAAGACAAATTTGTTTGTTGGACTGGAAAAAATTCTTGATTTTTCCTGAAATTTCCATAAAATTCCTATTAAAATGAATGGGACATTTTTCAAAGTTCCACAACTCCCACATTTTTGCTCCAATTCAAACGGTTCTAACTCCAAAATATTCAACCTGTTCTAGATTGTGTGCTCTTCTTCAACAATTAAAAAAAAAAAAAAATCCCGGATTTCCCATAAATTCCCGTTTTCAGGGACATTTTCCCTATTCAAAATGAATTGTCCATTTTTTAAACTTCCACAATTCCCACATTTTTCAACCGATTCAAACCATTTCCCCTTCAACATATTCCATTCATCCTGGAAATTCAAACTGTCTTTTTTCTAAGTAAAAAAAAATTCCAGGAATTCTCACAATTCCGTTTTTTTTTTAAACCCTTTTTCGATCCTTTTTTCTGGCGACTACTTCCACCTTTTTCAACAATTCCACCGTCCCAACATTCTTCTTAATCAGGACAAAAGACGAATTTGTTTGTTGAACTGGAAAAAATTCTTGATTTTTCCTGAAATTTCCATGAAATTCCTATTAAAATGAATGGGACATTTTTCAAAGTTCCACAACTCACATTTTTCCTCCAATTCAAACGGTTCCAACTCCAAAATATTCAACCTGTTCTAGATTGTGTTCTCTTCTTCAACAATTAAAAAAAAAATCAATCCCGGATTTCCCAAAAAATCCCGTTTTCAGGGACATTTTCCCTATTCAAAATGAATTGTCCATTTTTTAAACATCCACAATTCCCACATTTTTCAACCGTTTCAAACCATTTCACCTTCAACATATTCCATTCATCCTGGAAATTCAAACTGTTTTTTTCCAAGTGAAAAAAAATTCCAGGAATTCTCACAATTCCCTTTTAAAAAAAAAACAAAAACCTTTTTCGATCCTTTTTTCTGGCGACTACTTCCACATTTTTCAACCGTTCCACCGTCCCAACATTATTCTTAAACAGGACAAAAGACAAATTTGTTTGTTGGACTGGAAAAAATTCTTGATTTTTCCTGAAATTTCCATAAAATTCCTATTAAAATGAATGGGACATTTTTCAAAGTTCCACAACTCCCACATTTTTGCTCCAATTCAAACGGTTCTAACTCCAAAATATTCAACCTGTTCTAGATTGTGTGCTCTTCTTCAACAATTAAAAAAAAAAAAAAATCCCGGATTTCCCATAAATTCCCGTTTTCAGGGACATTTTCCCTATTCAAAATGAATTGTCCATTTTTTAAACTTCCACAATTCCCACATTTTTCAACCGATTCAAACCATTTCCCCTTCAACATATTCCATTCATCCTGGAAATTCAAACTGTCTTTTTTCTAAGTAAAAAAAAATTCCAGGAATTCTCACAATTCCGTTTTTTTTTTAAACCCTTTTTCGATCCTTTTTTCTGGCGACTACTTCCACCTTTTTCAACAATTCCACCGTCCCAACATTCTTCTTAATCAGGACAAAAGACGAATTTGTTTGTTGGACTGGAAAAAATTCTTGATTTTTCCTGAAATTTCCATAAAATTCCTATTAAAATGAATGGGACATTTTTCAAAGTTCCACAACTCCCACATTTTTGCTCCAATTCAAACGGTTCTAACTCCAAAATATTCAACCTGTTCTAGATTGTGTGCTCTTCTTCAACAATTAAAAAAAAAAAAAAATCCCGGATTTCCCATAAATTCCCGTTTTCAGGGACATTTTCCCTATTCAAAATGAATTGTCCATTTTTTAAACTTCCACAATTCCCACATTTTTCAACTGATTCAAACCATTTCCCCTTCAACATATTCCATTCATCCTGGAAATTCAAACAGTCTTTTTTCCAAGTAAAAAAAAATTCCAGGAATTCTCACAATTCCCTTTTAAAAAAAAAAAAACAACCTTTTTCGATCCTTTTTTCTGGCGACTACTTCCACATTTTTCAACCGTTCCACCGTCCCAACATTCTTCTTAATCAGGACAAAATACAAATTTGTTTGTTGGACTGGAAAAAATTCTTGATTTTTCCTGAAATTTCTATGAAATTCCTATTAAAATGAATGAGACATTTTTCAAAGTTCCACAACTCCCACATTTTTCCTCCTATTCAAACGGTTCCAACTCCAAAATATTCAACCTGTTTTAGATTGTGTGCTCTTTTTCAACAATTAAAAAAAAAAAAAAATCCCGGATTTCCCAAAAATTCCCGTTTTCAGGGACATTTTCCCTATTCAAAATGAATTGTCCATTTTTTAAACTTCCACAATTCCCACATTTTTCAACCGATTCAAACCATTTCCCCTTCAACATACTCCATTCATCCTGGAAATTCAAACTGTTTTTTTCCAAGTAAAAAAAAATTCCAGGAATTCTCACAATTCCCTTTTTAAAAAAAAACAAAAACCTTTTTCGATCCTTTTTTCTGGCGACTACTTCCACCTTTTTCAACCGTTCCACCGTCCCAACATTCTTCTTAATCAGGACAAAAGACGAATTTGTTTGTTGGACTGGAAAAAATTCTTGATTTTTCCTGAAATTTCCATGAAATTCCTATTAAAATGAATGGGACATTTTTCAAAGTTCCACAACTCCCACATTTTTCCTCCAATTCAAACGGTTCCAACTCCAAATTATTCAACCTGTTCTAGATTGTGTGCTCTTCTTCAACAATTAAAAAAAAAAAAAATCCCGGATTTCTTAAAAATTCCCGTTTTCAGGGACATTTTCCCTATTCAAAATGAATTGTCCATTTTTTAAACTTCCACAATTCCCACATTTTTCAACCGATTCAAACCATTTCACCTTCAACATATTCCATTCATCCTGGAAATTCAAACAGTTTTTTCCCAAGTAAAAAAAAAATTCCAGGAATTCTCACAATTCCCTTTTAAAAAAAACAAAAACTTTTTCGATCCTTTTTTCTGGCGACTACTTCCACATTTTTCAACCGTTCCACCGTCCCAACATTCTTCTTAATCAGGACAAAAGACGAATTTGTTTGTTGAACTGGAAAAAATTCTTGATTTTTCCTGAAATTTCCATGAAATTCCTATTAAAATGAATGGGACATTTTTCAAAGTTCCACAACTCCCACATTTTTCCTCCAATTCAAACGGTTCCAACTCCAAAATATTCAACCTGTTCTAGATTGTGTGCTCTTCTTCAACAATTAAAAAAAAAAAAAATCCCGGATTTCCCAAAAATTCCCGTTTTCAGGGACATTTTCCCTATTCAAAATGAATTGTCCATTTTCTAAACTTCCACAATTCCCACATTTTTCAACCGATTCAAACCATTTCCCCTTCAAAATATTCCATTCATCCTGGAAATTCAAACAGTTTTTTTACAAGTTAAAAAAATTCCAGGAATTCTCACAATTCCCTTAAAAAAAAAAAAAAAAAAAAACCTTTTTCGATCCTTTTTTCTGGCAACTACTTCCACATTTTTCAACCGTTCCACCGTCCCAACATTCTTATTAATGAGGACAAAAGACGAATTTGTTTTTTGAAATGGAAAAAATTCTTGATTTTTCCTGAAATTTCCATGAAATTCCTATTAAAATGAATGGGACATTTTTCAAAGTGCCACAACTCCCACATTTTTCCTCCAATTCAAACAGTTCCAACTCCAAAATATTCAATCTGTTCTAGATTGTGTGCTCTTTTTCAACAATTAAAAGAAAAAAAACCTGGACTTCCCGAAAATTCCCGTTTTCAGGGACATTTTCCCTATTCAAAATGAATTGTCCATTTTTTAAACTTCCACAATTCCCACATTTTTCAACCGATTCAAACCATTTCCCCTTCAACATATTCCATTCATCCTGGAAATTCAAACTGTTTTTTCCAAGTAAAAAAAATGTCCAGGAATTCTCACAATTCCTTTTTTTTTTTTTTTTTTAAAAACCTTTTTCGATCCTTTTTTCTGGCGACTACTTCCACATTGTTCAACCGTTCCACCGTCCCAACATTCTTCTTAATCAGGACAAAAGACGAATTTGTTTGTTGAACTGGAAAAAATTCTTGATTTTTCCTGAAATTTTCATGAAATTCCTATTAAAATGAATGGGACATTTTTCAAAGTTCCACAACTCCCACATTTTTCCTCCAATTCAAACGGTTCCAACTCCAAAATATTCAACCTGTTCTAGATTGTGTGCTCTTCTTCAACAATTAAAAAAAAATAAATCCCGGATTTTCAAAAAATTCCCGTTTTCAGGGACATTTTCCCTATTCAAAACGAATTGTCCATTTTTTAAACTTCCACAATTCCCACATTTTTCAACCGATTCAAACCATTTCCCCTTCAACATATTCCATTCATCCTGGAAATTCAAACTGTTTTTTTCCAAGTAAAAAAAAATTCCAGAAATTCTCACAATTCCCGTTAAAAAAAACAAAAAAAAACCCCTTCTTCGATCCTTTTTTCTGGCGACTACTTCCACATTTTTCAACCGTTCCACCGTCCCAACATTCTTCTTAATCAGGACAAAAGACGAATTTGTTTGTTGAACTGGAAAAAATTCTTGATTTTTCCTGAAATCTCCATGAAATTCCTATTAAAATGAATGGGACATTTTTCAAAGTTCCACAACTCCCACATTTTTCCTCCAATTCAAACGGTTCCAACTCCAAAATATTCAACCTGTTCTAGATTGTGTGCTCTTCTTCAACAATTAAAAAAAAAAATAATCCCGGATTTCCCCAAAATCCCCGTTTTCAGGGACATTTTCCCTACTCAAAATGAATTGTCCATTTTTTAAACTTCCACAATTCCCACATTTTTCAACCGATTCAAACCATTTCCCCTTCAAAATATTCCATTCATCCTGGAAATTCAAACTGTTTTTTTACAAGTAAAAAAAAATCCAGGAATTCTCACAATTCCCTTTAAAAAAAAACCCCCCAAAAAAACCTTTTTCGATCCTTTTTTCTGGCGACTACTTCCACATTTTTCAACCGTTCCACCGTCCCAACATTCTTCTTAATCAGGACAAAAGACGAATTTGTTTGTTGAACTGGAAAAAATTCTTGATTTTTCCTGAAATTTCCATGAAATTCCTATTAAAATGAATGGGGCATTTTTCAAAGTCCCACAACTCCCACATTTTTCCTCCAATTCAAACGGTTCCAACTCCCAAATATTCAACCTGTTCTAGATTGTGTGCTCTTCTTCAACAATTAAAAAAAAAAAAAAATCCCGGATTTCCCAAAAATTCCCGTTTTCAGGGACATTTTCCCTATTCAAAATGAATTGTCCATTTTTTAAACTTCCACAATTCCCACATTTTTCAACCGATTCAAACCATTTCCCCTTCAACATATTCCATTCATCCTGGAAATCCAACCCGTTTTTTTCCAAGTGAAAAAAAATTCCAGGAATTCTCACAATTCCCTTTTTAAAAAAAAACAAAAACCTTTTTCGATCCTTTTTTCTGGCGACTACTTCCACATTTTTCAACCGTTCCACCGTCCCAACATTCTTCTTAATCAGGACAAAAGACGGATTTATTTTTTGAACTGGAAAAAATTCTTGATTTTCCTGAAATTTCCATGAAATTCCTATTAAAATGAATGGGACATTTTTCAAAGTTCCACAACTCCCACATTTTTCCTCCAATTCAAACAGTTCCAACTCCAAAATATTCAACCTGTTCTAGATTGTGTGCTCTTCTTCAACAATAAAAATAAAAAAAAAATCCCGGATTTCCAAAAAATTCCCGTTTTCAGGGACATTTTCCCTATTCAAAATGAATTGTCCATTTTTTAAACTTCCACAATTCCCACATTTTTCAACCGTTTCAAACCATTTCACCTTCAACATATTCCATTCATCCTGGAAATTCAAACTGTCTTTTTTCCAAGTAAAAAAAAATTCCAGGAATTCTCACAATTCCGTTTTTTTTTAAAACCCTTTTTCGATCCTTTTTTCTGGCGACTACTTCCACCTTTTTCAACCGTTCCACCGTCCCAACATTCTTCTTAATCAGGACAAAAGACGAATTTGTTTGTTGGACTGGAAAAAATTCTTGATTTTTCCTAAAATTTCCATAAAATTCCAATTAAAATGAATGGGACATTTTTCAAAGTTCCACAACTCCCACATTTTTCCTCCAATTCAAACGGTTCCAACTCCAAAATATTCAACCTGTTCTAGATTGTGTGCTCTTCTCCAACAAATAAAAAAAAAAAATCCCGGATTTCCCAAAAATTCCCGTTTTCAGGGACATTTTCCATATTCAAAATGAATTGTCCATTTTTTAAACTTCCACAATTCCCACATTTTTCAACCGATTCAAACCATTTCCCCTTCAACATATTCCATTCATCCTGGAAATTCAAACTGTTTTTTTCCAAGTAAAAAAAAATTCCAGGAATTCTCACAATTCCCTTTTAAAAAAAAAACAAAAACCTTTTTCGATCCTTTTTTCTGGCGACTACTTCCACCTTTTTCAACCGTTCCACCGTCCCAACATTCTTCTTAATCAGGACAAAAGACGAATTTGTTTGTTGGACTGGAAAAAATTCTTGATTTTTCCTGAAATTTCCATGAAATTCCTATTAAAATGAATGGGACATTTTTCAAAGTTCCACAACTCCCACATTTTTCCTCCAATTCAAACGGTTCCAACTCCAAAATATTCAACCTGTTCTAGATTGTGTGCTCTTCTTAAACAATTAAAAAATAAATAAATCCCGGATTTCCCCAAAAATCCCGTTTTCAGGGAGATTTTCCCTATTCAAAATGAATTGTCCATTTTTTAAACTTCCACAATTCCCACATTTTTCAACCGATTCAAACCATTTCCCCTTCAACATATTCCATTCATCCTGGAAATTCAAACTGTCTTTTTTCCAAGTAAAAAAATATTCCAGGAATTCTCACAATTCCGTTTTTTTTTTTTTTTAAAACCTTTTTCGATCCTTTTTTCTGGCGACTACTTCCACATTTTTCAACCGTTCCACCGTCCCAACATTATTCTTAATCAGGACAAAAGACGAATTTGTTTGTTGAACAGGAAAAAATTCTTGATTTTTCCTGAAATTTCCATGAAATTCCTATTAAAATGAATGGGACATTTTTCAAAGTTCCACAACTCCCACATTTTTCCTCCAATTCAAACGGTTCCAACTCCAAAATATTCAACCTGTTCTAGATTGTGTGCTCTTCTTCCACAATTAAAAAAAAAAATAATCCCGGATTTCCCAAAAATTCCCGTTTTCAGGGACATTTTCCCTATTCAAAATGAATTGTCCATTTTTTAAACTTCCACAATTCCCACATTTTTCAACCGATTCAAACCATTTCCCCTTCAAAATATTCCATTCATCCTGGAAATTCAAACTGTTTTTTTACAAGTAAAAAAAATTCCAGGAATTCTCACAATTCCCTTTAAAAAAAAACCCCCCAAAAAAACCTTTTTCGATCCTTTTTTCTGGCGACTACTTCCACATTTTTCAACCGTTCCACCGTCCCAACATTCTTCTTAATCAGGACAAAAGACGAATTTGTTTGTTGAAATGGAAAAATTTTTTGTTTTTTCCTGAAATTTCCATGAAATTCCTATTAAAATGAATGGGACATTTTTTAAAGTGCCACAACTCCCACATTTCTCCTCCAATTCAAACAGTTCCAACTCCAAAATATTCAACCTGTTCTAGATTGTGTGCTCTTCTTCAACAATTAAAAAAAAAAATCCCGGATTTCCCAAAAATTCCCGTTTTCAGGGAGATTTTCCCTATTCAAAATGAATTGTCCATTTTTTAAACTTCCACAATTCCCACATTTTTCAACCGATTCAAACCATTTCCCCTTCAACATATTCCATTCATCCTGGAAATTCAAACTGTATTTTTTTCCAAGTAAATAAAAATTCCAGGAATTCTCACAATTCTGTTTTTTTTTGTTTTTTTTAAAAACCTTTTTCGATCCTTTTTTCTGGCGACTACTTCCACATTTTTCAACCGTTCCACCGTCCCAACATTCTTCTTAATCAGGACAAAAGACGAATTTGTTTGTTGAACTGGAAAAAATTCTTGATTTTTCCTGAAATTTCCATGAAATTCCTATTAAAATGAATGGGACATTTTTCAAAGTTCCACAACTCCCACATTTTTCCTCCAATTCAAACGGTTCCAACTCCAAATTATTCAACCTGTTCTAGATTGTGTGCTCTTCTTCAACAATAAAAAAAAAAAAATCCCGGATTTCCAAAAAATTCCCGTTTTCAGGGGCATTTTCCCTATTCAAAATGAACTGTCCATTTTTCAAACTTCCACAATTCCCACATTTTTCAACTGATTCAAACCATTTCCCCTTCAACATATTCCATTCATCCTGGAAATTCAACCTGTTTTTTCCAAGTAAAAAAAAATTCCAGGAATTCTCACAATTCCCTTTTTAAAAAAAAAAAAACAACCTTTTTCGTTCCTTTTTTCTGGCGACTACTTCCACATTTTTCAACCGTTCCACCGTCCCAACATTCTTCTTAATCAGGACAAAAGACGAATTTGTTTGTTGAACTGGAAAAAATTCTTGATTTTCCTGAAATTTCCATGAAATTCCTATTAAAATGAATAGGACATTTTTCCTCCAATTCAAACGGTTCCAATTCCAAAATATTCAACCTATTCTAGATTGTGTGCTCTTCTTCAACAATAAAAAAAAGAAAAAATCCCGGATTTCCAAAAAATTCCCGTTTTCAGGGACATTTTCCCTATTCAAAATGAACTGTCCATTTTTCAAACTTCCACAATTCCCACATTTTTCAACTGATTCAAACCATTTCCCCTTCAACATATTCCATTCATCCTGGAAATTCAAACTGTCTTTTTTCCAAGTAAAAAAAAAATCCAGGAATTCTCAAAATTCCGTTTTTTTTTAAAAACCCTTTTTCGATCCTTTTTTCTGGTGACTACTTCCACATTTTCAACCGTTCCACCGCCCCAACATTCTTCTTAATCAGGACGAAAGACGAATTTGTTTGTTGAACTGGAAAACATTCTTGATTTTTCCCGAAATTTCTATTGAAATGAATGGGACATTTTTCAAAGTTCCACAACTCCCACATTTTTCCTCCGATTCAATTGTTTCAACTTCGAAATATTCAGCCTGTTCAAAATTGTGTGCTCTCCATTAAAAATAGAAAATAAAAATCCCTGATTTCCCAAAAATTCCCGTTTTCAGGGACATTTTCCCTATTCAAAATGAACTGTCCATTTTTTAAACTTCCACAATTCCCACATTTTTCAACCGATTCAAACCATTTCCCCTTCAAAATATTCCATTCATCCTGGAAATTCAAACTGTTTTTTTACAAGTAAAAAAAATTCCAGGAATTCTCACAATTCCCTTTAAAAAAACCCCCCCAAAAAAAACCTTTTTCGATCCTTTTTTCTGGCGACTACTTCCACATTTTTCAACCGTTCCACCGTCCCAACATTCTTCTTAATCAGGACAAAAGACGAATTTGTTTGTTGAAATGGAAACATTTTTTGTTTTTTCCTG
The DNA here is from genome assembly GCF_033978795.1 of Nerophis ophidion. NCBI lineage: Eukaryota > Metazoa > Chordata > Actinopteri > Syngnathiformes > Syngnathidae > Nerophis > Nerophis ophidion. Next base: position 58,999,868 of record NC_084620.1, read on the forward strand.
AAATTTCCATGAAATTCCTATTAAAATGAATGGGACATTTTTCAAAGTGCCACAACTCCCACATTTCTCCTCCAATTCAAACAGTTCCAACTCCAAAATATTCAACCTGTTCTAGATTGTGTGCTCTTCTTCAACAATTAAAAAAAAAATCCCGGATTTCCCAAAAATTCCCGTTTTCAGGGAGATTTTCCCTATTCAAAATGAATTGTCCATTTTTTAAACTTCCACAATTCCCACATTTTTCAACCGATTCAAACCATTTCCCCTTCAACATATTCCATTCATCCTGGAAATTCAAACTGTATTTTTTTCCAAGTAAATAAAAATTCCAGGAATTCTCACAATTCTGTTTTTTTTAGTTTTTTTTTAAAACCTTTTTCGATCCTTTTTTCTGGCGACTACTTCCACATTTTTCAACCGTTCCACCGTCCCAACATTCTTCTTAATCAGGACAAAAGACGAATTTGTTTGTTGAACTGGAAAAAATTCTTGATTTTTCCTGAAATTTCCATGAAATTCCTATTAAAATGAATGGGACATTTTTCAAAGTTCCACAACTCCCACATTTTTCCTCCAATTCAAACGGTTCCAACTCCAAAATATTCAACCTGTTCTAGATTGTGTGCTCTTCTTCAACAATTAAAAAAAAAAAAAATCCCGGATTTCCCAAAAATTCCCGTTTTCAGGGACATTTTCCCTATTCAAAATGATCCGTCCATTTTTTAAACTTCCACAATTCCCACATTTTTCAACCGATTCAAACCATTTCACCTTCAACATATTCCATTCATCCTGGAAATTCAAACTTTTTTTTTCCAAGTAAAAAAAAATTCCAGGAATTCTCACAATTCCCTTTTTAAAAAAAAACAAAAACCTTTTTTGATCCTTTTTTCTGGCGACTACTTCCACATTTTTCAACCGTTCCACCGTCCCAACATTATTCTTAATCAGGACAAAAGACGAATTTATTTTTTGAACTGGAAAAAATTCTTGATTTTCCTGAAATTTCCATGAAATTCCTATTAAAATGAATAGGACATTTTTCAAAGTTCCACAACTCCCACATTTTTCCTCCAATTCAAACGGTTCCAACTCCAAAATATTCAACCTGTTCTAGATTGTGTGCTCTTCTTCAACAATAAAAAAAAAAAAAATCCCGGATTTCCAAAAAATTCCCGTTTTCAGGGGCATTTTCCCTATTCAAAATGAACTGTCCATTTTTCAAACTTCCACAATTCCCACATTTTTCAACTGATTCAAACCATTTCCCCTTCAACATATTCCATTCATCCTGGAAATTCAACCTGTTTTTTCCAAGTAAAAAAAAATTCCAGGAATTCTCACAATTCCCTTTTTAAAAAAAAAACAAAAACCTTTTTCGTTCCTTTTTTCTGGCGACTACTTCCACATTTTTCAACCGTTCCACCGTCCCAACATTCTTCTTAATCAGGACAAAAGACGAATTTGTTTGTTGAACTGGAAAAAATTCTTGATTTTCCTGAAATTTCCATGAAATTCCTATTAAAATGAATAGGACATTTTTCAAAGTTCCACAACTCCCACATTTTTCCTCCAATTCAAACGGTTCCAACTCCAAAATATTCAACCTGTTCTAGATTGTGTGCTCTTCTTCAACAATTAAAAAAAAAAAAAATCCCGGATTTCCCAAAAATTCCCGTTTTCAGGGACATTTTCCCTATTCAAAATGATCCGTCCATTTTTTAAACTTCCACAATTCCCACATTTTTCAACCGATTCAAACCATTTCACCTTCAACATATTCCATTCATCCTGGAAATTCAAACTTTTTTTTTCCAAGTAAAAAAAAATTCCAGGAATTCTCACAATTCCCTTTTTAAAAAAAAACAAAAACCTTTTTTGATCCTTTTTTCTGGCGACTACTTCCACATTTTTCAACCGTTCCACCGTCCCAACATTATTCTTAATCAGGACAAAAGACGAATTTATTTTTTGAACTGGAAAAAATTCTTGATTTTCCTGAAATTTCCATGAAATTCCTATTAAAATGAATAGGACATTTTTCAAAGTTCCACAACTCCCACATTTTTCCTCCAATTCAAACGGTTCCAACTCCAAAATATTCAACCTGTTCTAGATTGTGTGCTCTTCTTCAACAATAAAAAAAAAAAAAATCCCGGATTTCCAAAAATTTCCCGTTTTCAGGGGCATTTTCCCTATTCAAAATGAACTGTCCATTTTTCAAACTTCCACAATTCCCACATTTTTCAACTGATTCAAACCATTTCCCCTTCAACATATTCCATTCATCCTGGAAATTCAACCTGTTTTTTCCAAGTAAAAAAAAATTCCAGGAATTCTCACAATTCCCTTTTTAAAAAAAAAACAAAAACCTTTTTCGTTCCTTTTTTCTGGCGACTACTTCCACATTTTTCAACCGTTCCACCGTCCCAACATTCTTCTTAATCAGGACAAAAGACGAATTTGTTTGTTGAACTGGAAAAAATTCTTGATTTTCCTGAAATTTCCATGAAATTCCTATTAAAATGAATAGGACATTTTTCCTCCAATTCAAACGGTTCCAATTCCAAAATATTCAACCTATTCTAGATTGTGTGCTCTTCTTCAACAATAAAAAAAAGAAAAAATCCCGGATTTCCAAAAAATTCCCGTTTTCAGGGACATTTTCCCTATTCAAAATGAACTGTCCATTTTTCAAACTTCCACAATTCCCACATTTTTCAACTGATTCAAACCATTTCCCCTTCAACATATTCCATTCATCCTGGAAATTCAAACTGTCTTTTTTCCAAGTAAAAAAAAAATCCAGGAATTCTCAAAATTCCGTTTTTTTTTTAAAACCCTTTTTCGATCCTTTTTTCTGGCGACTACTTCCACATTTTCAACCGTTCCACCGCCCCAACATTCTTCTTAATCAGGACGAAAGACGAATTTGTTTGTTGAACTGGAAAACATTCTTGATTTTTCCCGAAATTTCTATTGAAATGAATGGGACATTTTTCAAAGTTCCACAACCCCCACATTTTTCCTCCGATTCAATTGTTTCAACTTCGAAATATTCAGCCTGTTCAAAATTGTGTGCTCTCCATTAAAAATAGAAAATAAAAATCCCTGATTTCCAGAAATTCCCAGTTTTCAGGTACATTTTCCTTATTCGAAATGAATTGTCCCATTTTTAAAACATCCACAATCCCCACATTTTTCAACCTTTTCAAACCATTCCAGCTGTCAGGCTTGCCGCTGACCGTTTTTTTGTGTTTTAGTTTTTCCTCTGTGTGTTTAGTATTTCCTGTTTTTAGTTCCTGTCAGCGCTCTTATTTTATCCGTTTCCTGTTTTTTTCCCTGTGCTGCGGCTGATTGGCATCTGGCCACACCTGGTGTCAATCAGCCCGCCCCTATTTGTACCTGCTTTTGTCCACCAGTCAGTGCTGGATTGTTGTCACGTTTCATGTCACTCCTGTCGTGTCTCTGCAGCGTAGCGGTAAGCTATATTTGTTAGATGTTTGTAGCGTACTGTTTTTCGTTCCCGGCTTCCAGTTTGTTTTCATGTTACAAGTACGACTTCTGTTTTCCTTCTCGCTACCCGCTAGCTTGCACGCTAGGCCCCTTTTTGTTTTTGCTAACTTCCATGCTAAATTCCTTTTGTTTTCTAGCTCCCATGCTAGCTCTCTTAGTTGGTTATCCGCCTCGTGCACGTTTTGTGTTAGTACCCTTTCTAATGTTCTTGTTCTATTATTTAAATTAAATCATGTTTTCCTGCAAAATACCCTCTTCCTTCTCTGTTCGACTCAAACTAACTCTGACACCAACAACAACACATTCCACTCAAACAACTAACACAGGGGTGTCCAAAATTTAAAACTGAACAAAGCCGCGGGCCAAGGTTGAAGAAATTAATCTTTTAATAGGACCCAAATAAGTTTTGCAATGAATATTGAACAAGCAAGGCTTAAAAAGGGCAGCACGGTGGGTCAGGGGTTAGTGCATCTGCCTTACAATACGAAGGTCCTGAGTAATGCTGGGTTCAATTGGGATCTTTTTGTGTGGAGTTTGCATGTTCTCTCCGTGACTGCGTGGCTTCCCTCCGGGTACTCGGGCTTCCTCCCATGCAACATGCAGAGCTTATATAACGTAGTAGTGCAAAATCAACTTTCAAAAAACAAACGAAAATACATCAGTGGTATATTAAATAAAATGTAATTAAAAAAATGAATGCCTCTTTTCTATTTGCAGCCTTCTGAGGTAAATGTCAACATTAACTTTTTCCAAAGGCTAATAAATTTAAAAATCAAATAAACATTAGGTAGCATTCCGAAAGAGTTAGTCCTGCAAGGGGTTTTGGGTATTTGTTCTGTTGTGTTTAGGTTGTGTTACGGTGCGGGTGTTCTCCCGAAATGTGTTTTGTCATTCTTGTTTGGCGTGGGTTCACAGTCTGGCGCATATTTGTAACAATGTTAAAGTTGTTTATACGGCCACCCTCAGTGTGACCTGTATGCCTGTTGACCAAGTTTATGCGGCTTTCACACACACATATTATGTGACTTGGCCAGCATGCTGTTTATAAGGAGGAAAAGAGGACGTGACGACATGTTGTAGAGGACAGTGCCTTTAAAGCACAAATTGGTAAGTCAGACTTAGCCCTGTCTTGGTTTAACTCTTATCTTACTGACAGGGTGCAGTGCATCTCCCATAACAGTATGACCTCGGACTACGTTAAGATTAAGTGTGGAGTTCCCCAGGGTTCGTTCCTTGGCCCTGCACTCTTCAGCATCTACATGCTGCAGCTAGGTGACATCATACGCAAATACGGTGTTAGCTTTCACTGTTATGCTGATGACACCCAACTCTACATGCCCCTAAAGCTGACCAACACGCCGGACTGTAGTCAGCTGGAGGCGTATCTTAATGAAATTAAACAATGGATGTCCGCTAACTTTTTGCAACTCAACGCCAAAAAAATGGAAATGCTGATTATTGGTCCTGCTAGACACCGACCTCTATTTAATAATACAACTCTAACATTTGACAACCAAACAATTAAACAAGGCGACTCGGTAAAGAATCTGGGTGTTATCTTTGACCCAACTCTCTCCTTTGAGTCACACATTAAAAGCGTTACTAAGACGGCCTTCTTCCATCTCCGTAATATCGCTAAAATGCGCTCCATTTTGTCCACTAAAGACGCCGAGATCATTATCCATGCGTTTGTTACGCCTCGTCTCGATTACTGTAACATATTATTTTCGGGTCTCCCCATGTCTAGCATTAAAAGATTACAGTTGGTACAAAATGCGGCTGCTAGACTTTTGACAAGAACAACAAAGTTTGATCATATTACGCCAAAAAAGATTTCTTGCCGGGACATATGCTACAATACAATCGGCAAGATAGGATGGAGCTAGACCGTGTAGTATTTTATACGTAAGTAGTAAAACCTTAAAGTCACATCTTAAGTGCACAGGACGCCAGTGCAGGTGAGCCAGTATAGGTATATATGTATGTATATATGTATATAAAGGTATATACAGTATAGGTTTATATGTATGTATATATGTATATAAAGGTATATACAGTATAGTTATATATGTATGTATATATGTATATAAAGGTATATACAGTATAGGTATATATGTATGTATATATGTATATAAAGGTATATACAGTACAGGCGTAATGTGATCAAACTTTCTTGTTCTTGTCAAAAGTCTAGCAGCAGCATTTTGTACCAACTGTAATATTTTAATGCTAGACATGGGGAGACCCGAAAATAATGCGTTACAGTAATCGAGACGAGGCGTAACAAACGCATGGATAATGATCTCGGCGTCTTTAGTGGACAAAATTATTAACATTCATACTAACTTTTGCCAGCATTTCAGTTCAACTTCAGCATCGGAGCATTCACACACAATTCCTTCAGGAATTGCCTGATCTAGTCGATTATTATTATGACATGTCAATGATTCTGCATGGCAAGAAGAGGGCAATCATATCAAAAAGGGGTTTATTATAGTGTTCCCCACCCCTACTGGACATACAAAAGTAAGACGTTGGATAATAATATATATATTTATCTGATTACAAGGACGTATAAATATAAAAACACAGCATGTTAGGCACGGCGGTGGAAGAATAAGGCATTTTGCAAAAGGACCAATGCAAAAATAAAAAGTAGTTTTCAGTGTACAGCGACTACAGTTTCAGCCAAGGCCAGTAGATGTCTCCCTTTTTGAAGTCAGTCTCTTTACGGGAGCTCCATGAGCTGATTCTGGATCAGTAAGAACTGCACAGTGTATATACAAGGCCAGCTCTGTTTAACCTTTGACCCCCGCCTGCATTATAGATCGTCGCCCTCCCCCGAGCTGAAGCTGCTCCGCCGGCTGCTGTCCTTGGACGCCGGCCCGGGCGACCCGGACGACAGCAGCGGGTCGCCGCCGAACGGCGACAGCGGGTCGTCCATGAGGATCTCGTCCAGCCGGTGCTCGCCCTTGAGGGTGGCGCTGAAGATCTCGGTGAAGTGGGACAGCGGGTCGGAGAAGGTGGTGCAGCCGTCGGCGCCCGCCAAGTGGTCCTGAGGCCCGGGGCCGGCGCCGCCCACCGCGGCTAACCTTTGGAGGTAATCATTGTTTGGGTCTTCCTGGTAGAGAGGGGGTTGCTGGGGCTGGGGGGGCGACTGCTGCTGCTTGAGGAGATGCGAGGACAGCTCTGTGGTCCCCAAAGAGGCGGCCATGGTCGGGAGGCCGTGGGCTCGAGCCTGCATCTCGAGTTCCTGTTCAGAAGGAAAAAAGGGTTTTTATCGGCTTTGTCTTAACTGAGAGGCCGGAATGAGATCAACAGGGGTTCTCTAAACAGGAAATGCTTGTTCTTTTATAATCAGCACGGAGATCCCAGCTAATGGAAGGTGTCACCGTTAAATTTAAGAGTCGTAAAGCGTTTTTTACTGAAAGTAGAGCGTTTTTTTAGGTGTGGAAAAAAAGCACCTGTGGGCGTTAGTTGATCCATTTTTAAAACACAGGTGTCAAACTCAAGGCAGAAGTGGCCTCGGCACTTCATTTTATTTGGCCCTTGAAAGTCTGGAAATAACAATAAAGTACTGTAACTTTTCTGAATAAATGTATTTTATTTTGCTATTTTGAGAAAAAAAATTTAAAAAAAATACTCCATGTAATTGCAAATTATGTTAACTTCAATATTGTCTAATTATGCAAAAATATATGATCAAACATTGCACCCATTTTTTAAATAGAAATAAATACTAATAATAATGATTTCAAGACAAGTTATCCATCAAATTGTGCAATGTAAATTTTATTTTGCTATTTTGAGAAAAAAATAAAAATAAAATACTCCATGTAATCGCAAATTATGTTAACTTAAATATTGTCTAATTATGCAAAAATATATGATTCAACCCATTTTTTAAAATAGAAATAAATACTAATAATAATGATTTCAAGACAAGTTATCCATCAAATTGTGCAATGTAAATTTTATTTTGCTATTTTGAGAACATTTTTAAAAAAATACTCCATGTAATCACAAATTATGTTAACTTAAATATTGTCTAATTATGCAAAAATATATGATCAACCATTCAACCCATTTTTAAATAGAAATAAATACCAATGATAATGATTTCAAGACAAGTTATCCATCAAATTGTGCAATGTAAATTTTATTTTGCTATTTTGAGAAAAAAATTCAAAAAATACTCCATGTAATCACAAATTATGTTAACTTCAATATTGTCTAATTATGCAAAAATATATGATTCAACCCATTTTTTAAAATAGAAATAAATACTAATAATAATGATTTCAAGACAAGTTATCTATCAAATTGTGCAATGTAAATTTTATTTTGCTATTTTGCGAATTAAAAAAAAAAAATACTCCATGTAATCGCAAATTATGTTAACTTCAATATTGTCTAATTATGCAAAAATATATGATCAAACATTGCACCCATTTTTTAAATAGAAATAAATACTAATAATAATGATTTCAAGACAAGTTATCCATCAAATTGTGCAATGTAAAAGTAGCAATAGATCTCATGGTAAAATTTTGAAATTGAATGTGTTTTTTACAGCATTTTCCTTTAAATACTGAATTTTCAGTAATACACCAAAACATCTACACTTGTTGATTTGCGGTAAAAAAAACCCAATCAATCAAAGTTTAATTATATTGTCTCAAAGGGCTGCACAAGCCGCAACGACATCCTTGGCTCAGATCCCACATCAGGGCAAGAAAAAAGTCAACCCAATGGAACAACAATTAGAAACCTTGGAGAGGTCTGCAGAACAAAAAAAAACTGGCACCTCATGTGCCAAAATTGTACTGTAAAATTGCATTTTTTTTAATTTACAGTAAAAAAAACAATTTTGCAGTAAAATTCTTGCAACTGAGCTGCCTTTTTTTTTTTTACCATCAAAACAACAGTACTGTTTTTCTATTTACAGTAATATTCACAACATTCTGAGGGGAAATTATTGCAACCTGCTATATATTTTTTTACATTTTGATTTTAGAAAAATCTACAAATAAAATGCATGAAAAAAAAAGTGTAATAATAGTATTCACTGTTAGAAGATGCCCTCTGGGGCCAAACATAACTGGGATGTGGCCCTCAGTGAAAACCACTTTGACACCTCTGATTTAAGAGGTTGTCAAATTAACTCATTTTTAGCTAAATGCACACATGTCAAACTTGATTTATGCGGCCTGCATAAGCCTGGAAATAATAACTTCATCTTCCCGATGTCCACGCCATGCTGCATTTTCTCATCCATCCATCATCTTCCGCTTATCCGAGGTTGGGTCGCGGGGGCAACAGCCTAAGCAGGGAAACCCAGACTTCCCTCTCCCCGGCCACTTCGTCTAGCTCTTCCCGGGGGATCCCGAGGCTCAAAGTGGCAAAAATGACATTTTTTGGGAAACTTTCGTTTTGAAGGGGTTTCTGCCAACTTCCTGTTGATTTTTGCTGAAGGAAGTCAGTTTATGAAATTTAGGTCTATGTCAGACCTACATAGAAGTTTTTGTTTCATGTCTCTACGACATTCCTAACGGAAGTTACAAGCAGTTTTGTCAGTTTTTTCCTAGGGGGCGCTAGAGCGAAATTTAGATTTTATTTTTTTAATTTTTTTTTTTTTTTTTAATTAGATGGCAATTTCGCCAGTCCTGATGTGTGTGTAGAATTTGGTGAGTTTTGAAGCATTTTAAGGGGGTCAAATTACAGCTCAAAGAGGCAAAAATGACATTTTTTAGGAAACTTTCGCTTTGAAGGGGTTTCTGCCAACTTCCTGTTGATTTTTGCTGAAAGAAGTCTGTTTATGAAATTTAGGTCTAAGTCAGACCTACATAGAGTTTTTTGTTTCATGTCTCTACGACATTCCTACCGGAAGTTACAAGCAGTTTCGTCTGTTTTCTTCCTAGAAGCAGTTTTGGCTGTGTTTTATTCCTATGGGGCGCTAGAGGGCAATTTTGAGTTTTGGGATTTGGTTTTTTATTAGATCGCAATTTTTGACAGTCCTGATGTGTGTGTAGAATTTGGTGAGTTTTGAAGCATTTTAAGGGGGTCAAATTACAGCTCAAAGTGGCAAAAAACACATTTTTTAGGAAACTTTCGTTTTGAAGGGGTTTTTGCCAACTTCCTGTTGATTTTTGCTGAAGGAAGTCAGTTTATGAAATTTAGGTCTAAGTCAGACCTACATAGAGGTTTATCTTTCATGTCTCTACGACATTCCTAACGGAAGTTACAAGCAGTTTTGTCAGTTTTTTCCCAGGGAGTGCTAGAGCGCAATTTAGATTTTTTAATTTTATTTATTTTTTTTTATTTTTTATTTTTTTTATTAGATGGCAATTGTGCCAGTCCTGATGTGTGTGTAGAATTTGGTGAGTTTTGAAGCATGTTAAGGGGGTCAAATTACAGCTCGAAGAGGCGGCGGAATAATAATAAAGAGAGAGTAAAACCTTAGAAATAAAAAAAAGGATTCATATTTCCAATGCAACAAAATGCTTTTTACATCGAAGCACTCCAAATGGCGATGGTTTACTAACATTTGCATATATTGTACCTGAATCCTGAGCATCAGCCTCCTGTTGGCCTGCTCCAGCTTCTTCTGTCGCCCCTCCAAGTCGCGAGCGTGCTGCTGCTCCTTCTGCAGCCACCTGATGTACTCCACCGAGGCCTTCAGGATGGTGCCTTTGTTCCAGCGCATGTCGCTGCATAGAAAATGTTCCAGATAACCCCCTTTTAGTTCTTCTCGCCGTCTTCTCACGGAGTGAATAAGAAAGGACGACTTACACGGAGAATTATTCATCCTCAGACATTGCACGGGGACTCTGAAAGCGGGCTTTTAATAGAATAATTAAGTAGCCAGGTGGGGGAAAAAAAAGTCCATTCTCGTACTTCTGTGGCGTGTAAAATTAATCCTGGAGTACAAATAGGTTAAGGAAAATGGGCTAAGTTGGCGAAGGTGCGGGAGTGGAGATTACCGCCGGTTTTTATTTTATTATTTAAAAAGGAAAGGTGGTGAAATTGTCCTTTTCCACAGCAGTGGCAGCTGAATCAGAGCTAATAATCTTCTTTATCCCGCGACCTTCCATTTAAAAATGTGCGGCAAAGTTCAATCGGAAGAGACGGCCACTGGAATTTACTTCGGTTCTAGTTGTTCTTCGAACTTTGATGCGCGCTTGTCCAAATGTGAAAGTTCAAGTGCATTCAAATTCATTTAGCCTTGAATTTAATCCACTTCCTGCCTGCTCTTGCATGCCTTTTGAGTGACTAATGTGATCCGAGTGTCACGGATGAAGAATAATCCTGGTCGTGGAACTGTGGACCAGATCTATACCCTCGCCAGGGTGCATGGGAGTTTGCCTAACCGGTCTACATGTGCTTTGTGGACTTGGAGAAGCCATTAGAACGTGTCTCTCGGGGAGTCCTGTGGGGTAGGCTGAGAGTGTACCATATTTGCTTGAATTGCCGCCGGGGCGCTAATTAATTTTAAAACTCTTCTCACTCCTGCGCTTTCCAAAGGCATGTAGTAAAAGTAAGCATGCGCTAATTATTTTGAAACCTCTTCTCACTCCGGCACTTACCAAAGGCATGCAGTAAAAATTTGAGTGTGATGTAAGCTTGGACCTTAAATCCTACTGAATAGCTCTTAATCTTCTTCCCTTTATGCGATTTCAAATTACCGGTATTGAAATCAGCCTCCTCCATTTTGAAAATGATGACAAGGGATGTGTCACGCGTGACGTCACGAGTTTGACCAGGCGGTAATACTAAGCATGCGCTAATTATTTTGCGAAGCGAGTTTGACCCGGCGGCAATTCAAGGAAATAGAGTATGTGATATCGGACTGTCTGATTGTGGCGGTCCACTCCCTGTACCACATACTTGCCAACCTTGACACCTCCGATTTCGGGGGGTGGGGGTGGTGTGTGTGTGTGTGTGTGTGTGTGTGAGTGTGAGGGGGGGGGGTCAGGGCATGGTTAAGAGGGGAGGAGTATATTTACAGCTAGAATTTACCAAGTTAAGTATTTCATATATATATATATATATATGTATATGTATATATATTTATTTATGTGTGTATATATATATATATATATATATATATATATTTATGTGTATGTATGTATGTATATATATGGATGTGTATATATATATATATATATATATATATTTATGTGTATATGTGTGTGTGTATATATGTATATATATTTATATGTATATATATTTATATGTATATATGTATATGTATATGTATAAATATGTATATGTATATATATGTATGTGTGTGTATATATATGTATATATATTTATATGTATATATGTGTATATGTATGTATGTATGTATGTATGTATAAATATATATATATATATATATATATATATATATATATATATAATATATATATATATATATATATATATATATATATAGAAGAAGTGTCAAAAGATGGATCTAACTGTTTTAATGACATTCAGACTTTACTTCAATCAATAACGGAGCAGCATCTCCTCATCCGTAGCTCACTAGTGCAATAATGTGTCCCGTGAAAAACCGTCCGACCAGAACCCTCTAATAACTAAAGTTCTTAGGGTGAATAATGTAAACTCACTACACCGGTATGTTTTAACGCTTTCATGGCGAGTTTACCGACAGATATAAGTAAGAACTTTACACTACTTTATATTAGAAATGGCAACAGCGGAGGATGAATGTCCCATAACAAGAAAATAGAGAAAAAGAAGAAGCTTATTGACTATGGTGTCTCACGGACTACAAAGGTGGACGCGCGCAATTTTTCAGGATTTATGCAGATCCCAAATACAGATCAGCTGGTCCCAGTAGGTAAGAAAAGTTGCTTTGGCATAATATTGCGAAACAAAACGCTTACACACACTCCATAATAATACTCCTGTTTAATTTGTCGACAATCCATCAAGCGGTGCGGCTTCATAGTTTACCAAAGTCATACTTAAAACATTTTGATGGATTTTTGAGCGCCGTGTGTAATGTTTTAAATTTCAATGGAACATATAACATTTTGGTTAAGTTAAATGATTGTCACACACACACTAGGTGTGGTGAAATTTCCATCCATCCATCCATCCATTTTCTACCGCTTATTCCCTTTCGGGTCGCGGGGGGCGCTGGCGCCTATCTCAGCTACAATCGGGCGGAAGCAGGGTACACCCTGGACAAGTCTTGTCCTCCGCATTTGAACCATCCCCTTGTTCACCCCCTGGGACGTGAGGGGAGCAGTGGGCAGCGCCCAGTATCATTTTTTGGTGATTTAACCCACAATTCCAACTCTTGATGCTGAGTGCCAAGCAGGGAGGTAATGGGTCCCATTTTTTATAGTCTTTGGTATGACTCGGCCGGGGTTTGAACTCACAACCTACCAAACTCAGGGCGGACACTCTAACCACTAGGCCACTGAGTAGGTGCCATCATATTGCAGTCTACACGTATCTCTTATGTTTGACTGCCATCTACTGGTCACACTTATCATTTCACCGTGTAGAAAATAAAATAGCTTTGAGGTTAGTAAGCACAACCAGAATTATTCCGTACATTAGGCGCACCGGGTTATAAGGCGCACTGTCGAGATTTGAGAAAATGAAAGGATTTTAAGTGCACTTTATAGTCCGAAAAATACAGTACCTCTCCCACAGTGTTTTTTTTTTAATTATGTAATGTTTTTTTTTTTTTCAATGATTAGTAATATTTAAATTAAAGTTCCTACTGAAATGAGATGATGTTATTTAAACGGGGATAGCAGGTCCATTCTATGTGTCATACTTCATCATTTCGCCATATTGCCATATTTTTGCTGAAAGAATTTAGTAGAGAACATCCACGATAAAGTTTGCAACTGGAGAAAAGCCCTGCCTGTACCGGAAGTCGCAGACGATGACGTCACAAGAGTGGTGGCTCCTCACATTGTTTATAATGGGAGGCTCCAGCAGCAAGAGCTATTCGGACCGATAAAACGACAATTTCCCCAATAATTTGGGCAAGGATGAAAGATTCGTGGATGATGATATTGATAGCAAGGACTCGAAAAAAAATAAAATAAAGTTAAAAAAAAAACTCGATTGCATTGGGACGGATTCAGATGTTTTTAGACACATTTACTAGGATAATTCTGGGAAATCCCTTATCTTTCTATTGTGTTGCTAGTGTTTTAGTGAGATTAAATAGTACCTGATAGTCAGAGGGGTGTCTCCACAGGTGTGTTGACGCCAGTCTCTGAGGGAAGTCCCGGCAGATACAAGGACGGCGCAAACTCCACAGATCTCCGGTAAGAGGCGACTTTTTAACACAATTTTCTCACCGAAACCTGCTGGTTGACATGTAGTCGGGATCTATGTTCGCTTGACCGTTCTGATCCATAGTAAAGCTTCACCTCCGGGAATTTTAAACAAGGAATCACCGTGTGTTTGTGTGGCTAAAGGCTAAAGCTTCCCACCTCCATCTTTCTACTTTGACGTCTCCATTATTAATTGAAGAAATTGCAAAATATTCAGCAATACAGAAGTCCAAAATACTGTGTAATTATGCGATGAAAAGAGACGACTTTTAGCCGTAAGTCATCATTCCGCGACGTTTTCAACAAGAGACTCCGCGGGAAATTTAAAATTGCAATTTAGTAAACTAAAAAGGCCGTAATGGCATGTGTTGCAATGTTAATATTTCATCATTGATGAAGTGAAGTGAATTATATTTATATAGCGCTTTTCTCTAGTGACTCAAAGCGCTTTACATAGTGAAACCCAATATCTAAGTTACATTTAAACCAGTGTGGGTGGCACTGGGAGCAGGTGGGTAAAGGGTCTTGCCCAAGGACACAACGGCAGTGACTAGGATGGCGGAAGCGGGAATCGAACCTGCAACCCTCAAGTTGCTGGCACGGCCACTCTACCAACCGAGCTATGCCGATATATAAACTATCAGACTGCGTGGTCGCTAGTAGTGGCTTTCAGTAGGTCTTTAAGTTTTAAATCATATGTTTTTAAGTATATTGTGATTTTTAAATTGGGGGGCGGTATAGCTCGGTTGGTAGAGCAGCCGTGCCAGCAATTTGAGGGTTCCAGGTTCGATCCCCACTTCTGGCAACCTAGTCACTGCCGTTGTGTCCTTGGGCAAGACACTTTACCCACCTTCTCCCAGTGCCACCCACACTGGTTTAAATGTATCTTACACCAGTGGTCCCCAACCTTTTTGTATCCGTGGACCGGTCAACGCTTAATAATTTGTCCCGCGGCCCGGCGGGGGGTGTCCTTTCTTTTTCTTTTCTTTTTTTTTCTTCTTTGTCATGAAAAAGGGTTTGTGGTTGGTGCACTATTTGTAAGTGTATAATGTGTTTTTTATGTTGATTCAAGAAAAAAAAAAAATATATATATATATATTTTTATAAAAAAAAAATTCTGCGGCCCGGTGGTTGGGGACCACTGTCTTAGACAATGAGTTTTACAATCTAAAGCGCTTTGAGTCACTGGAGAAAAGCGCTATATAAATATAGAAAAGAACATTACGGCGTGGTGCAGTGGGGAGACTGGCCGCGCGCAACCTGAAGGTCCCTGGTTCAATCCCCACCTAGTACCAACCTCGTCACGTCCGTTGTGTCCTGAGCAAGACACTTCACCCTTGCTCCTGATGAGTGCTGGTTGGCGCCTTGCATGGCAGCTCCCTCCATCAGTGTGTGAATGTGTGTGTGAATGGGTAAATGTGGAAGTAGTGTCAAAGCGCTTTGAGTACCTTGAAGGTAGAAAAGCGCTATACAAGTACTACCCATTTATTATTGATTTATCGTTGTATTTATTTGTTTCAATATTTTTAAAGCGAGACCTAATGTTGTGGCCTGTAGTGTATATACACGTTTAATTCAATGAGCAACTCACGGGTCGTTTGACTTCGGTATCAGCGTTCCCAGCTCCTTAATCCTGTAGTTGATGTTGTATCTTCGCCTTCTTTCAACTGAAAACCGCATCCCAAAAAAGAAGAAAAGTTAAGTTTGTTTTTTTTTGTTTTGTGTAAAAGATGGTCTACACTTACTCAAGTTGTGGTTGTCCTTTTTCTGCCTCTCCTTGGCCATGACCCGAGTGTCCAGTTCTGTCAAGACATTAAGAAATAAAAGCAAAAGATGAGCGATATCGCGGCCAATCGATCATCAGCGTGGTCTGATTTAGACGCGGTCAAGAGAGACAGTGAGTTCAGAGCTGAGGTCAGTCAGAATGTGGCCTCTCCATGCACGTATTAGCTTGACCTCACGCACACACTCGCAGAATGAAAGGAAGCTCAGTGCTTCTCCTCGAAAAAAAAAAAAAAATAGTAAGCCTTTTCCTCTTGTAAACGTACTCCGTAATTAGGCAAATTTACCAAGCGTTCCTGCACCGAGAGAGGCTAAAAAAAACAAAAAAAAAAATGCCACCGCATTTATATTTGTATTCACATTTTTTCCAAATTACATCATTAGGGCGCTGAAATTGGATTTCCCAATTTGTGTCTGTTGATTCAATCAAGCCAATTTGGAGTCGGTGTGGCAGGACATTGTTCTCTCCTCGCCACGCTGACAGCGAGAGGGAGAGTGGAGGGCTCTTCAGGCCGGACTGTGCACTTCCCAAATCATTTAGGCCCCCGTAGTAATAAGACTGCGATGATTTGTTGTAGGGCTGGGCCGTATATCGATCGATGATCATAGGTCAGAATGTATGAATATTGAATGTGGAATTTCTAGGCGCAGTCAAGGCATTGAGGGGTTCCGGTTTGGTGGCCGCGGGATTAGGTCTCTGCTTTTTGCAGACGATGTGGTCCTGTTGGCTTCATCTGGCCGGGATCTTCAGCTCTCACTGGATCGGTTCGCAGCCGAGGGTGAAGCGACCGGAATGAGAATCAGCACCTCCAAGTCCGAGTCCATGGTTCTCTCCCGGAAAAGGGTGGAGTGCCATCTCCGGGTTGGGGAGGAGACCCTGCCCCAAGTGGAGGAGTTCAAGTATCTAGGAGTCTTATTCACGAGTGGGGGAAGAGTGGATGGTGAGATCGACAGGCGGATCGGTGCGGCGTCTTCAGTAATGCGGACGTTGTACCGATCCGTTGTGGTGAAGAAGGAGCTGAGCCGGAAGGCAAAGCTCTCAATTTACTGGTCGATCTACGTTCCCATCCTCACCTATGGTCATGAGCTTTGGGTCATGACCGAAAGGATAAGATCACGGGTACAAGCGGCCCAAATTAGTTTCCTCTCCCTTAGAGATAGGGTGAGAAGCTCTGTCATCCGGGAGGAACTCAAAGTAAAGCCGCTGCTCCTTCACATGGAGAGGAGCTAGATGAGGTGGTTCGGGCATCTGGTCAGGATGCCACCCGAACGCCTCCCTAGGGAGGTGTTTAGGGCACGTCCAACCAGTAGGAGGCCACGGGGAAGACCCAGGACACGTTGGGAAGACTATGTCTCCCGGCTGGCCTGGGAACGCCTCGGGATCCCCTGGGAAGAGCTAGACGAAGTGGCTGGGGAGAGGGAAGTCTGGGCTTCCCTGCTTAGGCTGCTGCCCCCGCAACCCGACCTCGGATAAGCGGAAGAAGATGGATGGATGGATGGATGGAATTCCACAAGGTTCCGTTTTAGGACCCAAACTTTTTACTTTATATATAAATGATATTTGTGAGGTTTGGAAAATTTTACAGTGCGTATTACTCG
>NC_084620.1:59022077-59052077 GCF_033978795.1 Nerophis ophidion
GCTGTGACTCGTTATAAAATCCAAATTGTAAGACATTAAAAATCCTGTGTTACGGCTGCAGAAAAAATTACCGGGGCTGCATCTCCAGGTTGCTGTTGTGTTTTTGTGAGTGACAGGAGGAAATGCTCTGACTCGATATCTGGACCCCAAATATAAGATAACCCCTCTTTTTCAAGATAAAAACTAGTACTTTGTTGTGGCTGCATCTCTCTTATGTTGTGTGCTTGCGTGCATTTGTGTGTGTTTATGTGAATGACAGGAGGAAAAGCTGTGACTCCTTATAAAATCCAGAATATAAAACAGTAAAAAACCTGTGTTATGGCTGCAGAAAAAAATAATGATCGGGCTGCATCTCCAGGTTACTGTTGTGTGTTTGTGAGTGACGGGAGGAAATGCTCTGACTCGATATCCGGGCCCTGAATATAAGATAACCCATCTTTTTGAAGATGAAAACTAGTACTATGTTGTGGCTGCATTTCTCTTACGTTGTGTGCTTGCATGCATTTGTGTGTTTATGTGAATGACAGGAGGAAAAGCTGTAACTCGTTATAAAATCCAGATTATAAAACAGTAAAAATCCTGTGTTACGGCTGCAGAAGAAATAATGATCGGGCTACATCTCCAGGTTACTGTTGTGTGTTTGTGAGTGACAGGAGGAAATGCTCTGACTCGATATCCGGACCCTGAATATAAGATAACCCATCTTTTTCAAGATAAAAACTAGTGTTATGTTGTTGCTGCATTTCTCTTACGTTGTGTGCTTGCATGCATTTGTGTGTTTATGTGAATGACAGGAGGAAAAGCTGTGACTCGTTATAAGATCCAGAATATAAGACAGTAAAATCCTTTGTTACAGCTGCATATAGAAATAATGATTGGGCTGCATCTCCAGGTTACTGTTGTGTGTTTGTGAGTGACAGGAGGAAATGCTCTGACTCAATATCCGGGGCTATTCTCGAACCCCGAATATAAAATAACCCCTCTTTTTCGAGATAAAAAATTTAGTACTATGTTGTGGCTGCATCTCTCTTACGTTGTGTGCTTGCCTGCATGTGCGTGATTATGTGAATGACAGGCGGAAAAAGCTGTGACTCGTTATAAGACGGTAAAAATCCTGTTACGGCTGCGGTAAAAATAATGACCGGGCTGCATCTCCAGGTTACTGTTGTGTGCTTGTGAGTGACAGGAGGAAATGCTCTGACTCGGAACCCAAATATAAGATAACCCCTCTTTTTCATGATAAAAACTAGTACTATGTTGTGGCTGCATCTATTTTATGTTGTTTGCTTGCGTGTATTTGTGTTTTTTTATGTGAATGACAGGAGGAAAAGCTGTGACTCGTTATAAGATCCAGAATTTAAGACTGTAGAAATCCTGTGTTACGGCTGCAGAAAAAATAACTATCGGGCTGCATCTCCAGGTTAATGTTGTGTGTTTGTGAGTGGTAGGAAGAAAAGCTCTGACAAAGAACAATTAAAAAAAATAATAATAATTTTTTGATCTGTAAAATTCAGGTCAATACAATATTGTTTCCCTTTGAAGTTTAGTTATTGTGTTGGTATGACACAGATAGGTGTACCTAATAAACTGTCAACAAAGTCTCCTTGAACCCATCATTTATCATAACGATCGGGCTGCATCTCCAGGTTACTGTTGTGTGTTTGTGAGTGGCAGGAAGAAAAGCTCTGACAAAGAACAATTAAAAAAAAAAAAAAAAATGTTGATCTGTAAAATTCAGGTCAATACAATATTGTTTCCCTTTGAAGTTTTCCTTTGAAGTTTAGTTATTGTGTTGGTAGGACACAGATAGGTGTACCTAATAAACTGTCAACAAAGTCTCCTTGAACCCATCATTTATCATAACGATCGGGCTGCATCTCCAGGTTACTGTTGTGTGTTTGTGAGTGGCAGGAAGAAAAGCTCTGACAAAGAACAATTAAAAAATTTTTTTTTGGGGAGATGTGTAAAATTCAGGTCAATACAATGTTGTTTCCCTTTGAAGTTTTCCTTTGAAGTTTAGTTATTGTGTTGGTAGGACACAGATAGGTGTACCTAATAAACTGTCAACAAAGTCTCCTTGAACCCATCATTTATCATAACGATCGGGCTGCATCTCCAGGTTACTGTTGTGTGTTTGTGAGTGGCAGGAAGAAAAGCTCTGACAAAGAACAATTAAAAACATTTTTTTTGGGGAGATGTGTAAAATTCAAGTCAATACAATATTGTTTCCCTTTGAAGTTTTCCTTTGAAGTTTAGTTATTGTATTGGTAGGACACAGATAGGTGTACCTAATAAACTGTCAACAAAGTCCTTGAACCCCATTTATCATAACGACCGGGCTGCATCTCCAGGATAATGTTGTGTGTTTGTGAGTGGCAGGAAGAAAAACTCTGACAAAGAACAATTAAAAAAAAAAAAAAAAAGTTTTTTGATGTGTAAAATTCAGGTCAATACAATATTGTTTCCCTTTGAAGTTTCCCTTTGAAGTTTAGATATTGTGTTGGTAGGACACAGATAGGTGTACCTAATAAACTGTCAACAAAATCTCCTTGAAGCCATCATTTATTTATAAGGTCTGATGATTATATGCCATATAAGTGCATACCTGTGTATTCCCTTTTTACTGTGAGCTTTGTGGGGTTAGATGTGGGACTCAGTCCACCATTAGGGGGGTTCATACCTTGTTCACCCCCATACACGTCCAGCATGCTGTCACTGAGGGACACCTGAGGAGTAAAGGAGACTTGTTTTAAATCGTGGTTCAGGACAAATGAAGAGATGGGAGACTTGCAGGGGAGATGGAGGACCCTGCCCTCCCACAGCAGGGGGTCCACATGCTAACATCTTATCTTGCATCACAATGCATAAAAACAACTGGGACGAGGCCAGGCGGGGTCCCGGCTAGCTGTGACCTCCCCTCATGCCAGCATTGCACTCAACAGAGATGTGCTCTGTCATGAAAATCGATGTTCCTTTTCCTTGCTTCATCGCAGTTTTAGTGATGGCTTTTTCACGGACCAGAGGTCAATGGTGCATGTATGTGTGTCTAAATACTAGGGGTGCACAAAACAATCGATTAACATCTGAAACACGATTCTTGGTCATCCTGATTCTAAATGGATTCATAATTTGCTTTTAAACCATTTTTTAAAAATGTTTTTTTCTTAATAAAAAAAAATTTGATCAATATTTATATATTTTTTTATAATTAAAAAAAATTTATAATGTTTTTTTTCATAATAAAACAAAATTGATAAAAATGTATATTTTAATTAAAAAATTTAAAATATATATGTATATATATATTAGGGGTGTGGGAAAAAATCGATTTGAATACGAATCGCGGTTCTCACGTTGTGCAATTTAGAATCTATTGTCTTTTTTTTTTTTTTAATCGATTTTTTGGGGGGATTTTTATTTTATTTATTTATTTTTTTTAAATCAATCCAACAAACCACTACACAGCAATACCATAACAATTTAATCCAATTCCAAAACCGAACCTGACCCAGCAACAGAGCAATTGAGAGGAGACACAAACACCACACAGAACAAACCAAAAGTAGTGAAACAAAAATGAATATTATCAACAACAGTATCAATATTAGTTATAGTGATTAAAAATCCCTCATTGACATTATCATTAGACATTTATAAAAATAACAAAAAAGAACAATAGTGTCACAGTGGCTTACACTTGCATGGCATCTCATAAGCTTGACAACACACTGTGTCCAATGTTTTCACAAAGATAAAATAAGTCATTTTTTGTTCGTTTAATAGTTAAAACAAACTTAAATTATTGCAATCAGTTGATAAAACATTGTCCTTTACAATTATAAAAGCTTTTTTAAAAAATCTACTACTCTGCTAGCATGTCAGCAGACTGGGGTAGATCCTGCTGAAATCTATGTATTGAATGAATACAGAATCCTTTTGAATCGGAAAAATATCGTTTTTGAATCGAGAATCGCGTTGAATCAATATATAATCGAATCGGGACCCCAAGAATCGATATTGAATCGAATCATGGGACACCCAAAGATTTGCAGCCCTAATATATATATATATATTAGTGAATTATATTTACTTAGCGCTTTTCTCTAGTGACTCAAAGCGCTTTTACATCGTGAAACCCAATATCTAAGTTTTATTTTTAAACCAGTGTGGGTGGCACTGGGAGCAGGTGGGTAAAGTGTCTTGCCCAAGGACACAATGGCAGTGACTAGGATGGCGGAAGCGGGAATCGAACCTGCAACCCTCAAGTTGCTGACACGGCTGCTCTACCAACCGAGCTATACATACATACATATATATATATATATATGTATATATATATATATATATATATATATATATATATATATGTATGTATGTATGTATGTATGTATGTATGTATATATATGTATATAAAATATAAAAAATTTTTTAATTTATTTATATACGTTTATAGTAGTGGTGTCAATCTGTGCACACGGGTCGACTACAAAAATCATGGCATTAAAAATAAATACAACTTCAGATTGTTTTCTTTGTCTTAGTTTGGCCAAAAATAGTACAAACTGAAAATATTACAATAAAAATATAGAAAAAAAATTACCAACAGTGGAAAAGTGTAGATCCATGAAGGAAAGAAGAAAGTGAATGAATGTTTATAACTGAAAACATTTACATATGCATCATTTTATTTATTTTTTCAAAATGTTTATGAATTAAATAAAGTTTGTGACAACCTTTTCCCAAAACACAATATAGAATGTGAGATACAACAGGATAATGCATACATTTATCATTTGTTTTCAAAACGGTTACAAACTATTGGGACCTCAAAGATTTACTGTGGGACCCCATTTCTATGACTAGATGGGGTCCCTGGGACCCCATTTTGAAAATTCCTAGCGGCAACACTGATTGGTGTGTGCTAAACAGCAGCAGGCGGCTGTGGCCTGTGGGCCGGTTCTAATACTGCTCAAATATCATCCCGGGGGCCATTGATAACTCATTCTGACCTGTTATTGCGAGAATCAGTTGGAATCAATAATTGTGTTGAATCGAATCATCGTCCCAGGAATCGGATCGAGTAGTTAGGTGCCTAAAGTTCCATGGGCAACATGTGTAAAAGTCATTCAGTTTATTCCAAACTTGCCTGGAAAAGTCGGAGTCAACAAGTAAACGCCTGAATTGCGATTCTTATTTAACCGATTCTAAATGGAGTCATAATTTTTTTTAAACCGATTAAAAATCATACATTTTCTTGATTTAAAATAAAATATAAAAGCATATACATATAAAGTACAAGCCAAAAGTTTGGACACCTTCTCATTCCGTGGGTTTTCATTATTTTCATGACTATTTCCATTGTAGATTGTCACTGAAGGCATCAACACTTTGAATGAACACATAAGGAATTATGTACTTAAAGTCCTACTGAAATGAGATGTTCTTATTTAAACGGGGATAGCAGCTCCATTCTATGTGTCATACTTCATCATTTCCCGATATTTTTGCTGAAAGGATTTAGTAGAGAACATCCACGATAAAGTTTGCAACTTTTGGTCGCTAATAAAAAAGCCTTGCCTGTACCGGAAGTAGCAGACGATGTGCGCGTGACGTCACGGGTTGTGGTGCTCCTCACATCTGAACATTGTTTACAATCATGGCCACCAGCAGCGAGAGCGATTCGGACCGAGAAAGCGACAATTTCCCCATTAATTTGAACGAGGATGAAAGATTCGTGGATGAGGAAAGTGAGAGTGAAGGACTAGACAAAAAAAAAAAGACTAGGGCAGTGGGAGTGATTCAGATGTTATTAGACACATTTACTAGGATAATTCTGGAAAATCCCTTATCTGCTTATTGTGTTACTAGTGTTTTAGTGAGATTATATAGTCCGTGGATGTCAAACTTTGGCCCTTGAGGCAATATTAAATTAACATTAGAGCTGGCCCGCCGCTGTAACACCGCATTCACCACTAATACTCATACTCGTCAACCCTCCCGATTTTCCCGGGAGACTCCCGAAGTTCAGTGCCGCTCCCGATTTCCACCCGGACAATAATATTGGGGGCGGGCCGTAAAAGCACTGCCTTTGGCGTTTTCTACATGTCGCCACGTCCGCTTTTCATCCATACAAACAGCGTGCCGGCCCACTCACATAATATATGCGGCTCATACACACACACAAGTGTATGCAAGGCATACTTGGTCAACAGCCATACAGGTCACACTGAGGGTGTCCGTATAAACAACTTTAACACTGTTCCAAATATACGCCACACTGTGAACCCACAGCAAACAAGAATGACAAACACATTTCGGGAGAACATCCGCACCGTAACACAACATAAACACAACATAAACACAACTGAACAAATACCCAGAACCCCTTGCATCACTAACTCTTCCGGGACGCTACAATATACACCCCCGCTACCACCAAAACCCGCCCCAACTCAAACCCGCCGCCGAAAAGAGGCATTCAATTCGTATCTTTATTTTATATGCCATTGATATTTTTTTATTATTATTATTAAAGGATTAATTTGTTCAACCTCGGCCCGCGGCTTCGTTCAGTTTTACATTTTGTCCCACTCTGTATTTGAGTTTGACACCCCTGATATAGTCGTACCTGAAAGTCGGAGGGGTGTGGCCACGGGTGTGGTGACCGCCAGTGTCTCTCAGGGAAGCCACACAGCTGCAGGTGGACGCAAGCCCCGCTCATAACTACGGTAAGAGCCGACTTATTACCACAACTTTCTCACCCAACCTGCCGGTTGACATGTGGTTGGGAACCATGTTCGCTTGACCGCTCTGTTCCATAGTAAAGCTTCACCTTCGGGAATTTTAAACAAGGAAACACCGGCTGTGTTTGTGTTGCTAAAGGCGGCCGTAATACACCGCTTCCCACCTACGTCTTTCTTCTTTGACGTCTCCATTACTAATTGAACAAATTGCAAAAGATTCAGCAACACAGACGTCCAGAATACTGTGGAATTATGCGATTAAAGCGGACGACTTATAGCTGGGTTCGGGCTGGAAAAAAATGTCCGCTACAACCGGTGACGTCAAACGCACGCCTCATCATACCGCAACGTTTTCAACAGGATACTTTGCGGGAAATTTAAAATTGCAATTTGTAGCTGAGATAGGCGCCAGCGCCCCCCGCAACCCCAAAAGAGAATAAGCGATAGAAAATGGATGGATGGATAAACTAAAAATGCCCATCTCTGCCCTTCGCAAGGGACCCTCTTCGAAACACGATCTTTCGAAAGGATTCCTGCGGTCCAATCCAACCGTGTTCGCTTGACATCTCTGTTCCATAGTAAAGCTTCACCGTCAGCTTTCAGGAATGTAAACAAGGAAACACCGGCTGTGTTTGTGTTGCTAAAGGCGGCCGCAATACACTGCTTATCACCTACATCTTTCTTCTTTGATGTCTCCATTATTAATTGAACAAATCGCAAAAGGTTCAGTTACACAGAAGTCCAGAATACCGTGTAATTATGCGATTAAAGCAGACTACTAATAGCTTGGATCGTGCTGGAAAAAAATGTCCGCTACAACCGGTGACGTCAAACGCACGCCTCATCATACCGCAACGTTTTCAACAGGATACTTTGCGGGAAATTTAAAATTGCAATTTGTAGCTGAGATAGGCGCCAGCGCCTCCCGCAACCCCAAAAGAGAATAAGCGATAGAAAATGGATGGATGGATAAACTAAAAATGCCCATCTCTGCCCTTCGCAAGGGACCCTCTTCGAAACACGATCTTTCGAAATGATTCCTGCGGTCCAATCCAACCGTGTTCGCTTGACATCTCTGTTCCATAGTAAAGCTTCACCGTCAGCTTTCGGGAATGTAAACAAGGAAACACCGGCTGTGTTTGTGTTGCTAAAGGCGGCCGCAATACACTGCTTATCACCTACATCTTTCTTCTTTGATGTCTCCATTATTAATTGAACAAATCGCAAAAGGTTCAGTTACACAGAAGTCCAGAATACCGTGTAATTATGCGATTAAAGCAGACTACTAATAGCTTGGATCGTGCTGGAAAAAAATGTCCGCCACAACCGGTGACGTCATCATACCGCGACGTTTTCAACAGGATACTCCGCGGGAAATTTAAAATTGCAATTTGTAGCTGAGATAGGCGGCAGCGCCCCCCGCAACCCCAAAAGAGAATACGCGATAGAAAATGGATGGATGGATAAACTAAAAATGCCCATCTCTTCCCTTCGCAAGGGACCCTCTTCGAAACACGATCTTTCGAAATGATTCCTGCGGTCCTATCCAACCGTGTTCGCTTGACATCTCTGTTCCGTAGTAAAGCTTCACCGTCAGCTTTCAGGAATGTAAACAAGGAAACACCGGCTGTGTTTGTGTTGCTAAAGGCGGCCGCAATACACTGCTTATCACCTACATCTTTCTTCTTTGATGTCTCCATTATTAATTGAACAAATTGCAAAAGATTCAGCAACACAGAAGTCCAGAATACCGTGTAATTATGTGATTAAAGCAGACTACTTATAGCTTGGATCGTGCTGGAAAAAAATGTCCCCCACAATCATCATACCGCGACGTTTTCAACAGGTTACTTCGCGGGAAATTTAAAATTGCAATTTGTAGCTGAGATAGGCGCCAGCGCCCCCCGCAACCCCAAAAGAGAATAAGCGGTAGGAAATGGATGGATGGATAAACTAAAAATGCCCATCCCTGCCCTTCGCAAGGGACCCTCTTTGAAACACGATCTTTCGAAATGATCGCTGCATAATACACTGTACTTTGTGTGTGTGTGGTCCAATCCAACCGTGTTCGCTTGACATCTCTGTTCCATAGTAAAGCTTCACCGTCAGCTTTCAGGAATGTAAACAAGCAAAGCTGTGTTTGTGTTGCTAAAGGCGGCCGCAATACACCGCTTCCCACCTACGTCTTTCTTCTTTGACGTCTCCATTATTAATTGAACAAATTGCAAAAGATTCAGCAATACAGATGTCCAGAAAACCGTGTAATTATGCGATTAAAGCAGACGACTTATAGCTTGGATCGGGCTGGAACAAAATGTTCGCTACAAGCGGTGACGTCAAACGCACACGTCATCATACCGCGATGTTTTCAACAGGATACTTCGCGGGAAATTTAAAATTGCAATTTGTAGCTGAGATAGGTGCCAGCGCCCCCCACGATCCCCAAAAGAGAATAAGCGGTAGAAAATGGATGGATGGATTAACTAAAAATGCCCATCTCTGCCCCTTCGCAAGAGACCCTCTTCGAAACACGAGCTTTCGAAATGATCGCTGCATAATACACTGTACTTTGTGTGTGTGTGTGGTCCAATCCAACCGTGTTCGCTTGACATCTCTGTTCCATAGTAAAGCTTCACCGTCAGCTTTCAGGAATGTAAACAAGCAAAGCTGTGTTTGTGTTGCTAAAGGCGGCCGCAATACACTGCTTCCCACCTACAGCTTTCTTCTTTGACGTCTCCATTATCAATTGAACAAATTGCAAAAGATTCAGCAACACAGATGTCCAGAATACTGTGGAATTATGCGATTATATCAGACGATTTATAGCTGTGATCGGGGCTGGATCAAAATGTCCTCTACAATCCAATTTAAAATTGCAATTTAGTAAACTAAAAAGGCCGAATTGGCATGTGTTGCAACGTTAATATTTCATCATTGATATATAAACTATCAGACTGCGTGGTCACTAGTAGTGGCTTTCAGTAGGCCTTTAACAAAAAAAAAGGTGAAATAACTGAAAACTTGTTGTATATTCTAGTGTCTTCAAAATAGCCGCCCCTTTGCTCGGATTAATGCTTTGCACACTCTTGGCATTCTCTCGAGCACACCTGCGAAGTGAAAACCATTTCAGGTGACTACATCTGGAAGCTCATGGAGAGAATGCCAAGAGTGTGCAAAGCAAACAGAGCAAAGGGGGGCTATTTTGAAGAAACTAGAATATAAAACATGTTTTTAGTTATTTCAGCTTGTTGTGTGAAGTACATAACTCCATAGTTTTGATGCCTTCAGTGACAATCTACAATGTAGATAGTCGTGAAAATAAAGAAAACACATTGAATGAGGAGACACTGTGTCCAAACTTTTGGCCTGTACTGTATACATATAATTGTGAATTATATTTTATATAGCGCTTTTTCTCAAGTGACTCAAAGCGCTTTACATAGTGAAACCCAGTACCTAAGTTACATTCAAAACAGTGTGGGTGGCACTGGAAAGTGTCTTGCCCAAGGACCCAACGGCAGTGACTAGGATGGCGGAAGCGGGAATCGAACCTGCAACCCTCAGGTTGCTGGCACGACCATTCTACCAACCGAGCTAAACCGCCCGGTTTAGTCTGCCCGGACTGAAATTATATGTAAAGTTGAGGTTTCTGTGGTTTATCGATTATCAATCAATCAATCAATCAATCAATGTTTATTTATATAGCCCTAAATCAGTGTTCAATACCGGGGTAGAGCGGAATATACACTATATTGCTATAATTATTTGGCCACCTGCCTTTACTCACATATGAACTTGAAGTGCCATCCCATGGAATTGTCCAACATGTTTTGATATCCTGGATCATTCAAAGTTCATTTCACTGGAACTGAGGGGCCAAGCCCAACTCCTAAAAAAACCAACCTCACACCCTAATTCCTCCTCCACCAAATTTCACACTCGGCACAATGCAGTCCGAAATGTAGCCTTCTCCTGGCAACCTCCAAACCCAGACTGGTCCATCAGATTGCTGGATGGAAAAATGTGATTCATCAGTCCTGAGAAGGCGTCGCCACTAGAGATGCGCGGATAGGTAATTATATCATCCGCAACCGCATCACCAAAGTCGCCATCCACCCGCCGTCCACCCGAACCAACATTTTATCAGGATCGTACCCGCCCGCTGAAATACATCAGAGGTCAGCCGCCTTTACCACTCACAGAGCTATTTAAACCTGTTTCACAGAGTAATGAAGACAATTGGAGCCGCTAACGTTCTCACGACTATCCAATAGCGTTCATCCTGATGACAAGAATAAGGGCGTGCTGTGAAGCCATTGCCTTTGACACCTTCAACATGCACGAACCGATTGTTGGTCCGGCAACATGTGTGCAGCTTCCGCAATCACACGTACAAGATTGAAAGGCATACTGGGTGACACAGAGTACACAAATGGTTGTGATATAAACAATTTTAACACTCTTAGTAATATGCGCCACGCTGTGAAGCCACACAATACAAAATTGACAAACACATTTCGGGTGAACATCCTCACAGTAACACAACATAAACGCAACACAACAAATACCCAGAATCCTTTGTATCCGTGAGAATTCTTGAATATATTTTACGCCCCCAACCCCGCCCACCTTACCGACGCACAGGGGGGTGGGGGTGGGGGGGTGGCGGAATTTGCTGCTAGCGGGGTGTATAAAATAGTCAGGAAGTGTCATGGATACAAAGGATTCTGGGTATTTGTTCTGTTGCATTTATGTTGTCTTACTGTGAGGATGTTCTCTCGAAATGTGTTTGTCAATCTTGTATTGTGTGGCTTCACAGCGTGGCGCATATTACTAAGAGTGTTAAAATAGTTTATATCACAACCATTAGTATACTCTGTGTCACCCAGTATGCCTTCCACAAAGCTCTCTGCGTACTGTACGTGGGCTAATTGGAAGGTCCCGTGAAGTTTGCAGCTCTGTAGCAACTGACTGTGCAGAATGTCTTTCCAGTATGTGCTTCAGCAGCCACTGACCGCTCTCTGTCAGTTTACGTGGTCTACCACTTGGGGGCTGAGTTGCTGTTGTTCCCAAACTCTACACTTTTCTTATAATAAAGTTGACTTTGGGATATTTAGGAGCAAGGAAATTTCACGACTGGATTTGTTGCACAGGTTGCATCCTATGACAGTTCCAGGCTGGAAAACCATTCTTTCACATTTGTTTAAAGAAACAGTCTCCATGCCTAAGTGCTTGATTTTATACACCTGTGGCCGGGCCAAGTGATTAGGACACCTGATTCTCATCATTTGGATGGGTGGCCATATACTTTTGGCAACATAGTGTACGTTAGGTCAGGAAAAAACACAGAGGCTATTTCATCCCTGATTAAATAGCCTCTGTGTTTTTTCCTGTCCTAACGTATGTAATTATATTATGTATATATTTTTCATAGTTAAAAATAATATAGATCTTTTTTTTAACTTTTCTTTTAAGTCTGAGCATACATTTTTAAAAATAAGTTTTTAGGATACATCTACATCAGGGGTCACCAACCTTTTTGAAACCAAGAGCTACTTCTTGGGTACTGATTAATGCGAAGGGCTACCAGTTTGATACACACTTAAATAAATCGCCAGAAATAGCCAATTTGCTCAATTTACCATCCATCCATCCATTTTCTACCGCTTATTCCCTTTCGGGGTCGCGGGGGGGGCGCTGGCGCCTATCTCAGCTACAATCGGGCGGAAGGCGGGGTACACCCTGGACAAGTCACCTTTAATAAATAAATCTATATGTATAAAAAAAAAGGGTATTTCTGTTTGTCATTCCGTCGTACATTTTTTTTCCCTTTATGGAAGGTTTTTTGTAAAAAAAAAACCACTTATTTGAACGGTTTAAAAGAGGACAAAACACAAAAAAAATGAAAATTGAATTTTGAAACATAGTTTATTTTCAATTTCGACTCTCTTAAATACAAAATTTGAATCATTTAAAAAATAAAAAAAAGAATTTATGGAACATCATTAGTAATTTTTCCAGATTAAGATTAATCTTAGAATTTTGATGACATGTTTTAAATAGTTTAAAATCCAATCTGCACTTTGTTAGAATATATAACAAATTGGACCAAGCTATATTTCTAACAAAGACAAATCATTATTTCTTCTGGATTTTCCAGAAAAAACATTTTAAAAGAAATTCAAGACTTTGAAAGAAGATTTAAATTTGATTCTACAGATTTTCTACATTTGCCATGATATTTTTTTAAAATTTTAATCATAATAAGTTTGAAGAAATATCTCACAAATATTCTTCATCGAAAAAACAGAAGCTAAAATGAAGAATTAAATTCAAATGTATTTATTATTCTTTACAATAAAAAAAAAATCAATTTACTTGAACATTAATTTAAATTGTCAGGAAAGACTTAAAAGGTAAAAAGGTATATGTGTTCAAAAATCTTAAAATCATTTTTAAGGTTGTAGTTTGTTCTCTAAAATTGTCTTTCTGAAAGTTATAAGAAGCAAAGTGAAAAAAATAAATTAATTTATTCAAACAAGTGAAGACCAAGTCTTTGAAATATTATCTTGGATTTTCAAATTCCATTTGAGTTTTGTCTCTCTTGGAATTAAAAATGTCGAGCAAAGCGAGACCAGCTTGCTAGTAAATAAATACAATTTCACAAATAGAGGCAGCTCACTGGTAAGTGCTGCTATTTGAGCTATTTTTAGAACAGGCCAGCGGGCGACTCATCTGGTCCTTACGGGCACCGCATTGGTGACCCCTGCCTTAAAGGCACTGCCTTTGCGTGCCGGCCCGATCACATTTCATTTACCATGAATTGATTAACGTGGACCCCGACTTAAACAAGTTGACAAACTTATTGGGGTGTTACCATTTAGTGGTCAATTGTACGCAATATGTACTGAACTGTGCAATCTACTAATAAAAGTTTCCAATCCAATCCACTTAATTTATATAGCACATTTAAACAACAAAATGTTTCCAAAGTGCTGCGCAACAATATTCAAAACATTCAAATACTATCCTGAGCTCCTCAAATGACTGAATAAAAACAACAAATAAAATAAGATAAATAATAATAAATGAATACATATAAAAACAATATAAAATATAGGCGCCAGTGCCCCCCGCAACCCCATAAAGGGAATAAGCGGTAGAAAAATGGATGGGATGGATGGATTAAAAATGCTTTTAAGGGTGAAACCAATTAAAACAGTCAATAGAAATCAACATTTTAAAACACAGAGGGCAACAGAGGGCGGTTTAGCTCGGTTGGTAGAGTGGCTGTGCCAGCAACTTGAGGGTTGCAGGTTCAATTCCCGCTTCTGCCATCCTAGTCACTGCCGTTGTGTCCTTGGGCAAGACACTTTACCCACCTGCTCCCAGTGCCACCCACACTGGTTTGAATGTAACTTTGATATTGGGTTTCACTATGTAAAGCGCTTTGAGTCACTTAAGAAAAAGCGCTATATAAATATAATTCACTTCACTTCACAGAGGACCACACAACTCACGTAGTGTTAAAAGCTAGAGAATAAAAATAGGTCTTAAAACGAGACTTAAGAGTTCACTGTGACAATCAATCATATCTACGGCTTTTCACGCACACACACACACACACACACACACGCACGCACACACACACACACACACACACACACACACACACACACACAGATGAATGCAATCATACTTGGTCAACAGCCATACAGGTCACACTGA
The DNA here is from genome assembly GCF_033978795.1 of Nerophis ophidion. NCBI lineage: Eukaryota > Metazoa > Chordata > Actinopteri > Syngnathiformes > Syngnathidae > Nerophis > Nerophis ophidion. Next base: position 59,036,549 of record NC_084620.1, read on the forward strand.
GGGTGGCCTTATAAACAACTTTAACACTGTTACAAATATGCGCCACACAAGAATTTCGGGAGAACATCCACACCGTAACACAACAGAACAAATACCCAGAACCCCTTGCAGCACTAACTCTTCCGGGACACCTACAGTATACACCTGTGTTACCCGCTAAACCCCAACCCCCTAACCCCGCCCACCTCAACCTCCTCATGCTCTCTCAGGCAGAGCATGTCCCAGATTCCAAGCTGCTGTTTTGAGACATATTAAATAAAAAAATAATGCACTTTGTGACTTCAATAATAAATATGGCAGTGCCATGTTGGCATTTTTTCCCCCATAACTTGAGTTGATTTATTTTGGAAAACCTTGTTACATTGTTTAATGCAGGGGTTCCCATTACGTCGATCGCGAGCTACCAGTCGACCGCGGGGGGTGTGTCAGTCGATCTCCAGCCAGGCTTTTAAAAAAAATAGACCTAAAAATGAGTGATCATCAATCTTCACCAAGACGTCACGTAAATGACATTCACGGTACCGGAGGGTCTTGTGAGATGACGCTGGCCGCTGCAAGATCATTATTATGAAAATATGACCGAGAGGAAGGCGAGAAACACTTTTTATTTCAACAGACTCTCGCGCCGTACCTTCCGTCAAAACTCTAAAGGCCGACTGCACATTTCCTATCTTCACAATAAAAGCCCTGCTTCATGCTGCCTGCGCTAACTAAATACAGAGTCTCGGAAAACTGGCGTGCACAAGCGATCCCTCAGAAAGCTGGCGTGCACAAGTGATGTGCACGCCAGCTTTCCGAGACTCTTATTTTCTTAGCGCAGGCAGCATGAAGCAGGGCTTTTATTGTGAAGATAGGAAATGTGCAGTCGGCCTTTAGAGTTTTGACGGAAGGGACGGCGCGAAAGTCTGTTGAAATAAAAAGTGTTTCTCGCCTTCCTCTCTGTCATTTTTTCATAATAATGAACTGGCAGCAGCCAGCGTCATCTCACAAGACCCTCGGGTGCCGTGAATGTCAATCAAGCAAGCTACGGAATTTGCCGCCAACGTTTTTCTTGTAAAGTGTATGGAAGTTGGATGAATTATATGCCAAAAACCAACCACTTTCATGTGGTATTGTACAGAAAGGACAACTTTTTTTCTCCTCCATTTGAAAATGTGGGCGTTATCATCCTTACTGTCTGATTCCAATCAATGCAAGTCATCAGAATCAGGTAAAACACCAACTTATATTCTTGTCTTCGTGAAAGAAAGACATCTATATGTGTTACACATGCTTGTATATCATTAAACACATTTAACTTGTTTACAAAAATGTCTCTTTCATAAATAAATAAATATAAATGATATATATAAATGAGGTAGATCCCCTCGAGTTGGTCGATTGAAAAGTAGCTCGCCTGCAGAAAAAGTGTGGGCACCCCTGGTTTAATGCATCCAGCGGGGCATCACAACAAAATTAGGCATAAAAATGTGTTAATTCCACGATATCGGTATCGGTTTTTGATTGATTGATTGATTGATACTTTTATTAGTAGATTGCACAGTTCAGTACATATTCCCTACAATTGACCACTAAATGGTAACACCCCAATAAGTTTTTGAACTTGTTTAAGTCGGGGTCCATATTCATCAATTCATAGTACAAATATATACTATCAGCATAATACAGTCATCACACAAGTTAATCATATCGGTAATTAAGAGTCGAACAATATCGGTATATCGGCAAAAAAGCCATTATCGGACATCTCTAGTAAGAATGTGTAATAGTCAAGCTTATTTGGTAACAAAGGAGTCCCTCCTTTCCAGCATGTAAGGACAGAGGAAAGAAAACAGGAGTGCATTTTTCTGCCGCTATCTCAGCAAAGAAGGAGTTTCTTATCAAAACCCCAACAGTTCACAACAACTCCTCCCACCCCCAGATGCTAACGTGGTTGAACTGATAGGTTCCGTCACGGTATCATTCTAGAACCGTGTCACAGTGGGCTTTCCTTTCAATGTGTGCAACTCTGCAAAAACTGAAATCTAACTATGATGAAATGTCTCAAATAAGGGTGATATTTGCTTATTTTCTGTCCGATAAGAATTCTTCTCACTAAGCAGATTTTATGTTGGTGTTTTACTTGTTTTAAGTGTTTTGGTCCTAAATGATCTCAGTAAGATATTACAGCTTGTTGCTGAGATTTGATGACCTATATTGAGTAAAACATGCTTGAAAGTATTTTTGTCCAAAACACCAAAACGGTCAAAAGTCCCAATTTGGTCCAAAATACCTCCCCAGGTTCCAGGCCCACGAGTCCCACCGCCAACCGCACGAGTCCCGGGATGCAAAAATCCCACCCAGCAAAGTCCCACAGCAAGTGGGGGAGAAAAGTGACAAAAGTCGTCAAAAGTGTGCAAAAATGTTCAAAATACCAAGTCCCAGGATTCTGTGAATGTTGTCTGTGTTGGCCCTGTGATGAGGTGGCGACTTGTCCAGGGTGTACACAGCCTTCGGCCCGATTGTAGCTGAGATAGGCACCAGCGACCACAATGGGAATAAGCGGTAGAAATGTATGCTTGGTATTTTTATCCATTTATCTATGTACTTATGTTTTTATGTAGGATTTTGCACTGAATTAGTTTGCAAGGGACGGCGTGGCGCAGTGAAAGAGTGGCCGTGCGCAACCCGAGGGTCCCTGGTTCAATTCCCACCTAGTACCAACTTCGTCACGTACGTTGTGTCCTTGAGCAAGACACTTCACCCTTGCTCCTGATGGGTGCTGGTTAGGGCCTTGCATGGCAGCTCCCTCCATCAGTGTGTGAATGTGAAACAATTAGTTTCCTCAGTTCCCAAACGTTAATTGAGAGTTGTTAAAAGAAAATGTGATGTAACACAATGGTGAACATGCCCTTTCCCAACTACTTTGGCACGTGTTGCAGCCTTGAAATTCTAAGTTAATTATTATTTGCAAAAAAAAAACTAATTTATGAGTTTGAACATCAAATATCTTGTCTTTGTAGTGCATTCAACTGAATATGGGTTGAAAATGATTTGCAAATCATTGTATTCCGTTTATATTTACATCTAACACAATTTCCCAACTTATATGGAAACAGGGTTTGTATATCATTAAGCTTTCGAACTTTCTTGTAAAAATCTCCTTCCACGTCTGTCTCTGACACCCACATTTCAGGCTCTGTGGAAACGCTCCCCACCCACACTGCTTGGTGCCGCGTCTGACCTGCTGTGACGTAGATTACCATGGTAACTAGTAGGGTTGTATGGTATACTGGTATTAGTATAGTACCGCGGTACCATACCGCCTCTGAAAAGTACCTGCCTGCCACACCCTAAGATTTTTTTTGTAAAAATAAAGCCAATAATGCAATTTTTTCTGGTCCCCTTAGAAAAGTACCGAAAAGTATCAAAAAAATATTGGTATCAGGACAACACTAGTCAATAAAATATCATGCAAAAGAGCAGATTCCAACCATTGAAATATATTTTATAGTTCAAGACTTACGGTTATTTAAACACATGACTGCGCATCATAATGGCAACTACACTTTCCATCTTAAAGATGTAAAAATAATATTTGGGAATGTCCGGCGGGCCAGATTGAAAAGCTTAAAGGGGCCGCACTTTGCTCAGATCTGGTCTAAGCGCTCGACTGTGGTGTTTTTCATGCACTGCAATAAGTCTCTGTTCAAAAGAAGAAAAAAATATATATATAAAAAGTTAAACGAAGCAAAATTATCTGCCAATAAAACAAGAAAGTTTGGCTTGTTAAGACTTTCCAGAACAAGTAAAACGAGCTAACCTCAATGAAGCCAAAAAGACCTTGAAATAAGTATATTCTCACTGTTTTGGCAAACTACACAAGGCCAAAGCCTTCACCCACACAGAAGGCCTCATGTCCAAATATGAGTTTGACTCCCATTTCCCCCCAGAGGACACACATGGAATTATAGACACAAAATCCCAAGAGCTGAAGACCATCACTAATCAGGAAGGCTCTCACCTGAAGCAATCAAAACCACTCATTTTAAGTCTGCAGCGCCAGCTCAAACTGGAGGCCAACAAACACTGCTCCAGGAAAAATGACCAAGTACAGAAAAGGCCAACAAACACTGCTTGAGGAAAAATGACCAAGTACAGAAGAGGCCAACAAACACTGCTCGAGGAAAAATGACCAAGTACAGAAGTGACAACTATTTACAGAGACCAGGGTGGCTGACGGCGAGATGACTTTATATTATTTTGATGTTTGGATTTGATATGTTGGATTTATTTTAATTGCCAAGTGGTGGGTTGTTAAATGTTTAAATGTCAAATCCAAGCTGTGAAGGGTCACTATATGTACTTTTGGAAACACGTTTACTTTAAAAATGGTTTATTTGTTTATATTTGTCCCTAATTGCTTTAGTATTTGTCCACCTTTTTTCAAAGGTTTTTCAATGGAAAAAAAAGAGACAATCAAGTCCAAAATAAAAGGAGAAAGAAAGATTTGTCTCATCATTGGATTGAAACAAGGAGTGAAGTCCCAGTCAAAATATCAAAACCCTTTTCAAGCTAGGGGAGAACAAAAACAAACATAACTTGACACTCACTAATAACTGTACTACTATATGAGTACGTATTTTGTATTATTTCATTGAAAATAAAACAGCAAAAGTCCGTTTGGCTGTCATCTGTTTTAATATTAGAAAAGTCGTCAAAAGTCCCAAAAATTTCCATAATACCTACCCAGGTTTGAGTTAAAAAATGTCCAAAACGTGCTTAGCAAAGTCCCACGGGAAGGCGGGGAGAAAAGTGAGAAAAGTCGGTCAAATGTTCAAAAATCAAACCCAGGTTCAAGTGCAACAAGTCTTAAGACTTGGTGCAGTCCATGTGGGACTCGAACCTGGGTAGGTATTTAGAAAATTTTTGGGACTTTTGCCGACTTTTTCAACTTTTATCCCCCCCACTCCTTGGGACTCGGCTGGGTGTGTTATGGACATTTTGGGCATCCCGGGTCTTGGGCGGCCGTCAACGGGACTTGTGGGACTGGAACCTGGGGCGGTATAGCTCGGTTGGTAGAGCGGCCGTGCCAGCAACTTGAGGGTTGCAGGTTCGATTCCCGCTTCCGCCATTCTAGTCACTGCCGTTGTGTCCTTGGGCAAGACACTTTACCCACCTGCTCCCAGTGCCACCCACACTGGTTTAAACGTAACTTAGATATTGGGTTTCACTATGTAAAGCGCTTCGAGTCACTAGAGAAAAGCGCTATATAAATATAATTCACTTCACAAATTTAATTCACAAAGTGAGAAAAGTCGGTAAAATGTTCAAAAATCACACCCAGGTTCAAGTGCAACAAGTCTTAAGACTTGGTGCAGTCCATGTGGGACTCCAACCTGGGTAGGTATTTTGAACATTTTTGGGACTTTTGCCAACTTTTCCAACTCTTATCCCCCCCACCCCGTGGGACTCAGCTGGGTGTGTGGTGGACATTTTGGCGGGACTTGTGGGACTCGAACCTGGGTAGGTATTTTGAAAATTTTTGGGACTTTTGCCGACTTTTTCAACTTTTATCCCCCCCACTCCGTGGGACTCTGCTGGGTGTGTTATGGACATTTTGGGCATCCCGGGTCTTGGGCGGCTGTCAACGGGACTTGTGGGACTGGAACCTGGGGCGGTATAGCTCGGTTGGTAGAGCGGCCGTGCCAGCAACTTGAGGGTTGCAGGTTCAATTCCCGCTTCCGCCATTCTAGTCACTGCCGTTGTGTCCTTGGGCAAGACACTTTACCCGCCTGCTCCCAGTGCCACCCACACTGGTTTAAACGTAACTTAGATATTGGGTTTCACTATGTAAAGCGCTTCGAGTCACTAGAGAAAAGCGCTATATAAATATAATTCACTTAAAAAATTTAATTCACAAAGTGAGAAAAGTCGGTAAAATGTTCAAAAATCACACCCAGGTTCAAGTGCAACAAGTCTTAAGACTTGGTGCACTCCATGTGGGACTCCAACCTGGGTAGGTATTTTGAACATTTTTGGGACTTTTGCCAACTTTTCCAACTCTTATCCCCCCCCCACCCCGTGGGACTCGGCTGGGTGTGTTATGGACATTTTGGCGGGACTTGTGGGACTCAAACCTGGGTAGGTATTTTGAAAATTTTTGGGACTTTTGCCGACTTTTTCAACTTTTATCCCCCCCACTCCTTGGGACTCGGCTGGGTGTGTTGTGGACATTTTGGGCATCTCGGGTCTTGGGCGGCCGTCAACGGGACTTGTGGGACTGGAACCTGGGGCGGCATAGCTCGGTTGGTAGAGCGGCCGTGCCAGCAACTTGAGGGTTTCAGGTTCGATTCCCGCTTCCGCCATTCTAGTCACTGCCGTTGTGTCCTTGGGCAAGACACTTTACCCGCCTGTTCCCAGTGCCACCCACACTGGTTTAAACGTAACTTAGATATTGGGTTTCACTATGTAAAGCGCTTCGAGTCACTAGAGAAAAGCGCTATATAAATATAATTCACTTCACAAATATAATTCACAAAGTGAGAAAAGTCGGTAAAATGTTCAAAAATCACACCCAGGTTCAAGTGCAACAAGTCTTAAGACTTGGTGCACTCCATGTGGGACTCCAACCTGGGTAGGTATTTTGAACATTTTTGGGACTTTTGCCAACTTTTCCAACTCTTATCCCCCCCCCACCCCGTGCGACTCGGCTGGGTGTGTGGTGGACATTTTGGCGGGACTTGTGGGACTCGAACCTGGGTAGGTATTTTGAAAATTTTTGGGACTTTTGCCGACTTTTTCAACTTTTATCCCCCCCACTCCGTGGGACTCGGCTGGGTGTGTTATGGACATTTTGGGCATCCCGGGTCTTGGGCGGCCGTCAACGGGACTTGTGGGACTAGAACCTGGGGCAGTATAGATCGGTTGGTAGAGCGGCCGTGCCAGCAACTTGAGGGTTGCAGGTTCGATTCCCGCTTCCGCCATTCTAGTCACTGCCGTTGTGTCCTTGGGCAAGACACTTTACCCACCTGCTCCCAGTGCCACCCACACTGGTTTAAATGTAACTTAGATATTGGGTTTCACTATGTAAAGCGCTTTGAGTCACTAGAGAAAAGCGCTATATAAATATAATTCACTTCACAAATATAATTCACAAAGTGAGAAAAGTCGGTAAAATGTTCAAAAATCACACCCAGGTTCAAGTGCAACAAGTCTTAAGACTTGTGGGACTACAACCTGGGTAGGTATTTTGAAAATTTTTGGGACTTTTGCCGACTTTTTCAACTTTCATCCCCCCACCCCGTGGGACTCGGCTGGGTGTGTTATGGACATTTTGGGCATCTCGGGTCTTGGGCGGCCGTCAACGGGAATTGTGGGACTGGAACCTGGGGCGGTATAGCTCGGTTGGTAGAGCGGCCGTGCCAGCAACTTGAGGGTTGCAGGTTCGATTCCCGCTTCCGCCATTCTAGTCACTGCCGTCGTGTCCTTGGGCAAGACACTTTACCCACCTGCTCCTAGTGCCACCCACACTGCTTTAAATGTAACTTAGGTATTGGGTTTCACTATGTAAAGCGCTTCAAGTCACTAGAGAAAAGCGCTACATAAATATAATTCACTTCACAAATATAATTCATAAAAGTGAGAAAAGTCGGTAAAATTTTCAAAAATCACACCCAGGTTCAAGTGCAACAAGTCTTAAGACTTGGTGCACTCCATGTGGGACTACAACCTGGGTAGGTATTTTGAACATTTTTGGGACTTTTGCCGGCTTTTCCAACTTTCATCCCCCCATCCCGTGGGACTCGGCTGGGTGTGTTATGGACATTTTGGTGGGACTTGTGGGACTCGAACCTGGGTATGTATTTTGAACATTTTTGGGCACTTTTGACGACTTTAGTCACTTTTCTCCCTCACTTCCCGTCGGACTTTGCTGGGTACGTTTTGGACATTTTGAGCATCCTGGCCACCGGTGGCGGGACTTGTGAGACTCGAACCTCACTGTGGTCAATTTTACGGAATATGTACAATCTACAAAAAAAAGTTTCAATCAATTAAAAAAAATACGTACTCATACATTAGTATAGTTATTAGTGAGAATATACTTATTTTAAGGTATTTTTGGGTTCATTGAGGTTAGCTAATCTGACTTGTTTTGGAAAGTCTTGACAAGCCAAATGTTCTTGTTCTATTGGCAGATAATTTTGCTTACTTCATATAAAATACCCCTCATTTTTTAAATAGTTTTTTCTTGTTTTTGAACACTGACTTTTTGCAGTGCTGGGGTAGGTATTATGAACATTTTTGGGACTTTTTCAACTTTTATCCCCCCATCCCGTGGGACTCGGCTGGGTGTGTTATGGACATTTTGGGTATCTCGGGTCTTGGGCGGCTGTCGGCGGGACTTGTGGCACTCGAACCTGGGTAGGTATTTAGAACATTTTTGGGGACTTTTGACGACTTTTAACGACTTTTGTCACTTTTCTCCCCCATTTCCCGTCAGACTTTGCTGGGTGCGTTTTGGACATTTTGGGCGGGACTTTTGAGACTCAAACCTCACTGCAAAAACTGAAATTTAAGCAAGATTAAATATCTCAAATAAGGGTGATATTTGCTTATTTTCTGTCTGATAAGATACGTCTTCTTACTAAGCAGATTTTATGTTAGTGTTTTACTTGTTTTAAGTGTTTTGGTCCTAAATGATCTCAGTAAGATATTACAGCTTGTTGCTGATATTTGATGACCTATATTGAGTAAAACCTGCTTGAAACTAGAATATCAACTATTGCAAAACTGTGTCATTAACACTCAAAAGTATAAAACTACTTTTTCAAAGTAAAAGTTTTATGTCAAGCATGAAAAAAAAATCCTGACTTTGACACAATTGTGTCTTGTATTAAAACAGATGACAGCCAAATGGACTTTGCTGTTTTATTTTCAATGAAACCATGAATTGATTAACGTGGACCCCGACTTAAACACGTTGAAAAACTTATTGGGGTGTTACCATTTAGTGGTCAATTTTACAGAATATTTACTGTACTGTGCAATCTATTAAAAAAAATACGTACTCATACATTAGTATAGTTATTAGTGAGATTATACTTATTTTAAGGTATTTTTGGGTTCATTGAGGTTAGTTAATCTGACTTGTTTTGGAAAGTCTTGACAAGCCAAATGTTCTTGTTCTATTGGCAGATAATTTTGCTTACTTCATATAAAATATCCCTCATTTTTTTATTTGTTTTTTCTCGTTTTTGAACACTGACTTTTTGAAGAGCTGGGTAGGTATTATGAACATTTTTGGGACTTTTGCCAGCCAACTTTTCTCATATTAAAACAGATGACAGCCAAATGGACTTTTGCAGGTCTGTTCTAAAGCTTATTGATAGATGTGAAGTGAATTATATTTATATAGCGCTTTTTCTCTAGTGACTCAAAGCGCTTTACATAGTGAAACCCAATATCTAAGTTACATTTAAACCAGTGTGGGTGGCACTGGGAGCAGGTGGGTAAAGTGTCTTGCCCAAGGACACAATGGCAGTGACTAGAATGGTAGAAGCGGGAATCGAACCTGCAACCCTCAAGTTGCTGGCACGGCCACTCTACCAACCGAGCTAAACCGCCCCACATATACAGTGGGGCGAAAAAGTATTTAGTCGGCCACAGATTGTGCAAGTTTTCCCACTTAAAATGATGACAGAGGTCTGGGATTTTTGCTCACCGTTCTCATGATCATTTTGACCCCACGGGATGAGATCTTGCGTGGAGCCCCAGATTGAGGGAGATTATCAGCGTTCTTGTATGTCTTCCATTTTCTGATAATTGCTCCCACAGTTGATTTCTTCACCCCAAGCTGCTTGCCTATTGTAGATTCACTCTTCCTAGTTTGGTGCAGGTCTACAATTATTTTCCTGGTGTCCTTCGACAGCTCTTTGGTCTTGGCCATAGTGGAGTTTGGAGTCTGACTGTTTGAGGCTGTGGACAGGTGTCTTTTATACAGATAAGTTCAAACAGGTGCCATTAATACAGGGAACGAGTGGAGGACAGAAGAGATTCTTAAAGAAGTTACAGGTCTGTGAGAGCCAGAGATCTTCCTTGTTTGAAGTGACCAAATACTAATTTTCCCTCATAATTTAAAAATAAATTCTTTAAAATTCCTACAATGTGAATTCCTGGATTGTTTTTTCACATTCTGTCTCTCACAGTTGAAATGTACCTATGATGAAAATTACAGACCTCTGTCATCATTTTAAGTGGGAGAACTTGCACAATCGGTGGCTGACTAAATACTTTTTTTTCCCCTTACATTCATATTTCACTGTTTGTTCACCTCCTGGTACCCCAGCACCTCCAAAACCCTCAAATCTAGACTCCAAACATCCCAGAATAAGCTAGTCCGGTTACTTTTAGACCTCCACCCCAGATCACACCTCAATCCAACCCACTTCTCCAAAGTGGGCTGGCTCAGGGTGGAGGACAGAGTCAAACAACTTGCACTGAGCCTAGTCTATAAAATCCGCTACACCTCCTTGATACCGAAGTACATGTCAAACTACTTCCTTAACGTAAATGACCGCCATAACCACAACACCAGGGGGAGCTCCACAAACCACGTTAAACCCAGATTCCGATCTAACAAAGGTCTTAACTCATTCTCTTTCTATGCCACATCAATGTGGAATGCACTCCTAAAAGGTGTAAAAGTAAGTGCATCTCTATATTCCTACAAAAGCGCTCTAAAACAACACCTCCAGGCAACTTCAACCCTTTACTAATACCCTCCTCCATTCACATCCCATCTCCCCGGATTATAAACAACTCAAATGTACTTCTAATGTATATACTTGTTCTTATGCTATGTGAACTCACTATGTTCTCTGCTGGCTGTACATATCCTACTAAATAACACCTACACTGTTTCAATGTCCACATTTCTCTGTTGATGCAATTGTTGATGACTGAAGTACTGATATCAACCAAAGCTCCTCATCCCACCCCCCGGATTGTAAATAATGTAAATAATTCAATGTATATACTATGATGATTAACTTGTGTGATGACTGTATTATGTTGATAGTATATATTTGTACCATGAATTGATTAACGTGGACCCCGACTTAAACAAGTTGAAAAACTTATTGGGGTGTTACCGCTTAGTGGTCAATTCTACGGAATATGTACTGAACTGTGCAATCTACTAATAAAAAAAAAAGGATCAATCAATGGCTTGATTGTAAAATATGTCGATTGAGAGGTGTGACATTCATACGTTGTCAATATTCAGTGTTTTATCGTTCATAGAAAAAATAAAATTCCATTCCGTTTTTTAAGGCGATTTGCCATAACATTTTTATCATTTAATCAGACTTTATTGTGAGGTTTTGTATCGGTTTCCTTAAAAATAGATGTACCAGCTCCACACACATTTTTCTTCTCTAAATTTGGCACCCCCCGACTCAAAAGACCTACACTGTTTCAATCTCCACATTTCTCTGTTGATGCAATTGTTGATGACTGAAGTACTGATATCAACCACAGCTCCTCATCCCACCCCCCGGATTGTAAATGTAAATAATTCAATGTACATACTTGTGTGATGACTGTATTATGCTGATAGTATATATTTGTACCATGAATCGATTAACGTGGACCCCGACTTAAACAAGTTGAAAAACTTATTGGGGTGTTACCACTTAGTGGTCAATTGTACGGAATATGTACTGTACTGTGCAATCTACTAATAAAAAAAAAAAAAAGGATCAATCAATGGCTTGATTGTAAAATATGTCGATTGAGAGGTGTGACATTCATACGTTGTCAATATTCAGTGTTTTATCGTTCATAGAAAAAATTAAATTCCATTCTGTTTTTTAAGGCGATCTGCCATAAAATTTTTAGCATTTAATCAGACTTTATTGTGAGGTTTTGTATCGGTTTCCCTAAAAATAGATGTACCAGCTCCCCACACATTTTTCTTCTCTAAATTTGGCCCCCCGACTCAAAAGACCTACACTATTTCAATCTCCACATTTCTCTGTTGATGCAATTGTTGACTGAAGTACTGATATCAACCAAAGCTTCTCATCCCACCCCCCGGATTGTAAATAATGTCAATAATTCAATGCACATACTTGTGTGATGACTGTATTATGCTGATAGTATATATTTGTACCATGAATCGATTAACGTGGACCCCGACTTAAACAAGTTGAAAAACTTATTGGGGTGTTACCATTTAGTGGTCAATTTTACGGAATATGTACTGAACTGTGCAATCTACTAATAATAAAAAAAAGTATCAATCAATGGCTTGATTGTAAAATATGTCGATTGAGAGGTGTGACATTCATACGTTGTCAATATTCAGTGTTTTATCATTCATAGAAAAAATAAAATTCCATTCTGTTTTTTAAGGCGATTTGCCATAACATTTTTAGCATTTAATCAGACTTTATTGTGAGGTTTTGTATCGGTTTCCGTAAAAACAGACGTACCAGCCCCCAGACATATTTTTTTCTCTCTAAATTTGGCCCTCGGAGTCAGAATAATTGCCCAGGTCTGGCTTAGACGCTTCAAAATGTCCGGGAAAAAAATGTTTGATTTTGTAAAAAAGAAAAAAAGAGTGTTTCTAAGCCCTGATGAACTTTGACTCATCTCTCGACTTAAGCTGACCTCAAAAGATAGGCCCCGAACCCCCCACCCCCCACATCTTTTCTCACCCCCACCCTCCCTTGGAAGGAGACAAGCCAGTTTAGCGAAACAATGACGGCGAAGCTTACTTACATTGTTTTGCATCATCATGTTGGACTCCATGCAATCCAGGCCTCCATCTTTGAAGCCCGATTCAAGACTGATGAGGCCGTCAATGACGTCATCCATCGGGAACTGGGAAGAAAGAAATAAAGCAGTCGTGAAACTCGAGCGGATTCGTACGTTGCATGTCCGAAAAGGAGTAGGAGGAAGTTATCGATGCAGTTTGTGTTATCATAATAAAAGAATGTGGGAGGGCGATTGGCGGGAAGACGACTCATCATTTTTTTTTGGTTTTTTTTTAAACTCCAGACTGCAGTTTCAACTTCACGCCGCCGCCAATTTCACTTCCTTACCTCACTGTCGTGGCCGCCCATGGTCATCAGGGTGACGGGGCTGTCGGGGTCGCTGCCGGCTTCGTTGACGGACACCAGGTGTCCGTTCCTCATGATGGGGGCGTGGGGATGCGGCGGGGGCGGGACGGCCGAGGAGGCCAGCTTGGAGCCGAGCGTCAGGTACTGCTTGACCTGTTGGTTCTGGCTCTGGTGGAGGTGGAACTTGGAGGTCTCCAGTTGGTTCTGAACCTGAGACGAGACAGTTGGGAGGGTGACCGAGGCAGGTGTGGCGAGAAGTGGCCCGTGAGTCATAACTGTCTACGTACAAAAATGACACATGGCTTGAAAACGAGAAAACAGGAGGTAAAGTACTGAGGAGTCGGGTTAAATGAGCTGAAGTCACAAAACACGGCAGCTCTTACATTCGAAGCTCTGGTGGCATCCCGCATGGTGAAGTAGCTGCAGTCAGATAAGTGTGGCATTCTCAGCCGGGCGCGAAAAAGTCTTCAGCTCTCTTTGGGTTTGGCTGTTATTTACAGGTCCAGGTCCTCCTCTTACCGTCTCCTCCTCGCAATGTCCCCCTTTTTTTTTATAAAAGGGCCCTAAGTGAACTAATTAGGCCCAAAGCTGGGGGTAAGCCTTTGTGTTGCCGAGCATGACAATCACTTCAAACAAGCCACTGTCACGTCACCCGGGGTTTGATCACTGCAGGACGTCTGCCTTTAGCGTCTATCACTAATTCACCGGCACCGCCCCTTTCTCAGCCGCCGGCCAATCGGGAGTCGGCTCCCAAGGTCCTCTTTTCGCCTGCTCCAGGGGTTGCGGCAGCACAATTGACCCTTGTTCTCCAATAGGGCTTTTAAATAACTCCACTCGTGCCATTTTTAACCGGGCTGAGTTTAGAGCGATGGGGTTTTGCGAAACGCTCGCGTCAATAAAGCTATTTTCAGAGCGGGCCGCTGTTTCGCCTCAAACGTGACCTCTTTTTTGCTCAATTACAGAGTTAAAGGGGAACATTATCACAATTTCAAAAGGGTTAAAAACAATAAAAATCAGTTCCCAGTGGCTTCTTGTATTTTTTGAAGTTTTTTTCAAAATTTCTCAGAATATCCCTAAATAAAGCTTTAAATTGCCTTATTTTCGCTCTCTGCGAAGACACTGGCCATTTCCCTGTGACGTCACACAGTGCTGCCAATGTAAACAGACAATGGGAATACCACAGCAAGATATAGCGACATTAGCTCGGATTCAAACTCTGATTTCAGCGACTTAAGCGATTCAACAGATTATGCATGTATTGAAACAGATGGTTGGAGTATGAAAGTATTGAAGAAGAAACTGAAGCTATTGACGCTATTCATAGCCATAGCATGGCCGAATAGCTGCGTTAGCATCGCCGGTAAAATGTGCGGACCAAACGATCAGGACTTTCGCATCTTTTGACACTGGAGCAACTTAAATCCGTCAATTGGTAAGTGTTTGTTTCGCATTAAATGTGGGTGGGAGGAAACGTAATATAGTTGCAAATGCATCTGCAGGTTATCCATACATCTCTGTGCCATGTCTGCTTTAGCACCGCCGGTAAATAGCATGTTAGCATCTATTAGCTGGCAGTCAAAATCAACAAAACTCACCTTTGTGATTTCGTTGACGTTATCGTTGCAAATGCATCTGCAGGTTATCCATACATCTCTGTGCCATGTCTGCTTTAGCACCGCCGGTAAATAGCATGTTAACATCGATTAGCGTAGCATGTCGATCCTTAACACATCAGGGCTTTCCTGTCACATGAAGAGTCTTTGGTGTTTTAAGAACCTTTTGGCAAAAATGTGTGTCAAAGGGTTCCTGGCATATAAAGGATATATTCTGTTTTTAGGAACAATTTGCAAAAATGTTTGTCAAAGTATTGCTGAAATATAGAGGATCTTTGACAAGCAGTAGATCTTTAAAAACAACAGTTCCTTCCTGTTATACACAGGATCTTTCACTATGTTTCTGCAGTAGATCCTTAAAAACAGCAGAACTCCCTTTTATTATATAGATATTATTTCACCAGCAATATATGCTTAAAACAGTAGAACACTCCTGTCTTACAAAGGATCTTTGATGAGCAGTCTGTTCTTAAAAACAGCATGGCCTTCCTGTCATATACAGGATCTTTGCTGTTTTTCATAACAATTAGCTAAAATGCTTGTCAAAGTGTTCCTGACATTCAGGGGATATTTGACGAGCAGTATATATTTAAAAACAGTGGGTCCTTCCTGTTGTATACATGATCTTTTGCTATGTTCTTACAGGAGATCCCTAAAAACAACAGAACTCCCGTGTCATATGGAAAATATTTGCCCAGCTATACATGCTAAAAACAGCAGAACACACCTGTCTTATAGAGGATCTTTGATGAGCAGTCGGTCCTTAAAATGGTTCAAATATAACTTAGATATCTGGTTTCACTATGTAAA
>NC_084620.1:59057077-59124577 GCF_033978795.1 Nerophis ophidion
AAATATTTGTAACTAACTAATGTGTGTGTAAAAAAGATCAGTGAGTTTCTGGGCTTCTGACACTGCATCTTTCATCCAGTGCTGCACAGATTTTTCTGGATTTTGAGTCATGAGAAAGGCAAACGAATTGTCAAAAGATCTGTGTGAAAAGGTAATTGAACCGCATAAAACAGGAAAGGGGTGTAAAAAGATATCCAAGGAATTGAGAATGCCAATCAGCAGTGTTCAAACGCTGATTAAGAAGTGGAAAATGAGGGATTCAGGTCGACCAGCAAAGATTTCAGCCACAACTGCCAGGAAAATTGCAAAGAAAAATCCCCAAATAACTCAAGCAGGCCTCTCTGGAAAACTGTGGTGTGGCTGTTTCAAGATGCACAACATGGACGCAGTTGAAGAAAAATGGGCTGCATGGTCGAGTGGCCAAAAAGTTACATTTTGGTCTCATCACTCCAAATTACTTGTAAGCGGGATACTTTGTGACATTTGCGCAGAAATGGCTTACTTCTGGCGACTCGGCCCAAAAAAAAAAATTCTCCCAGGGTATGTAAACTTATGAGCACAACTGTACCTACTCAGTGGTTGGAGTGCCCGCCCTGAGATCGGTAGGTTGGGAGTTCAAACCCCGGCCGAGTCATACCAAAGACGATAAAAATGGGACCCGTTACCTCCCCGTTTGGCATTCAGCATCAAGGGTTGGAATTGGGGGTTAAATCACCAAAAATGATTCCCGAGCGTGGCCGGTGCTGTTGCTCACTGCTCCCCTCACCTCCCAGTTGGTGAACAAGGGGATGGGTCAAATGCAGAGGACAAATTTCACCACAAATAGTGTGTGTGTGACAATCATTGCTACTTTAACTTAACACGATTCTTGTTCATCCCGATTCTAAATGGATTTATAATTTGTTTTTAATCCATTTTATATATCCATCCATCATTTTATATATATATATATATATATATATATATATATATATATATATATCCATCCATCCATTTTCTACCGCTTACTCCCTTTCGGGGTCGCGGGGGGCGCTGGCGCCTATCTCAGCTATATATTTTTTATAATAAAACAAAAATCCATAAATATTTATATATTTTTCTCAGAATTAAACACAAATCGATACATTTTTTTTAATAAAATAAATGTTTTTAAATACATTTATAGTAGGATTGGAAATGGGGGTTAAATCACCAAAAATGATTCCCGGGCGTGGCCAGTGCTGTTGCTCACTGCTCCCCTCACCAGTTGGTGAACAAGGGGATGGGTCAAATGCAGAGGACGAATTTCACCACAAATAGTGTGTGTGTGAAACAATCATTGGTACTTTAACTTTAACTTAACACGATTCTTGTTCATCCCGATTCGAAATGGATTTATAATTTGTTTTTAATATTTTTTATATATATATATTTTTATAATAAAACAAAAATCCATAAATATTTATATATTTTTCTCAAAATTAAACACAAATCGATAAAAAAATTTTAATAAAATGTTTTTAAATACATTTATAGTAGAGTTGGAATTTGGGGTT
This sequence comes from Nerophis ophidion, assembly GCF_033978795.1. Taxonomy (NCBI): domain Eukaryota; kingdom Metazoa; phylum Chordata; class Actinopteri; order Syngnathiformes; family Syngnathidae; genus Nerophis; species Nerophis ophidion. Next base: position 59,058,613 of record NC_084620.1, read on the forward strand.
GAAGTCCCCAAAAATGATTCCCGGGCGTGGCCACCGCTGCTGCTCACTGCTCCCCTCACCTCCCAGTTGGTGAACAAGGGGATGGGTCAAATGCAGAGGACAAATTTCACCACAAATAGTGTGTGTGTGACAATAATTGGTACTTTAACTTCACACGATTCTTGTTCATCTCGATTCAAAATGGTTTCATAATTTGTTTTTAATCCATTTTTTTATATATATATTTTTTTAGAATAAAACAAATCTATAAATATTTATATATTTTTCTCAGAATTAAACACAAATCGATAATTTTTTTTTAAATAAATGTTTTTAAATACATTTATAGTAGAGTTGGAATTTGGGGTTAAATCACCAAAAATGATTCCTGGGCGTGACCACTGCTGCTGCTCACTGCTCCCCTCACCTCCTAGGGGGTGAACAAGGGGATGGGTCAAATGCAGAGGACGAATTTCACAAATTGCTTTAACTTCAACATAACTTTATTTTACTGTAATTATTATTGTTGTTAGTAGTATAAGTATTATACATATGACATGCATAATATGTCATATGTACATATTACAACATCAATATTATAAAATATTTTTTATGTATTTTTCATTTTTTTAAGTAACCCCAAAATTGTCAATTTCTACTACTTTTGCGGACTTTTTGAGACAAAGTTTTAGTTTTTTTAAAGTATGTCTAATACATGTTTTGCATTCGGTAAATCGTGTCCTATAATAAAGTATAAAAAAGAACTCATTATTTGAGTTGTGCGAGCAAGACTCTGACGAAGCATAAAAGCAAACCATATGAATATTATAGAAAATGTCCAACATGCTGCATTAAAGTGGCATTGTCAAAAAAAAAAAAAAATACAGTAATATCTTGAGTGGCACTGAAGGGCTTCTCTCAGGAGTCTTTTTAAAAAGATTTAGAACGGCTGTTGCACAACAAAGTTTCAATCTTGCTTAAGTTCTTCTTTCACTTCAGAAAACAGCCAGCTGCTTATGAAAGAAGAGCTAACATGAACACACTGTGGACAAAAACCCTGTAGGAGGGTTGGATTCACTTTCTGGAAGTGAGCATAATTTAACATCTCGACCTGTGATAGTAAGCAGATCACTGACTACTACCTAAAAACTTTATCATGCTTGTAGTTGTAGCAACTTTAGAGCAGGTCTCTTTTTTTCAGATTATCGGATTTTACAAGAATCTCCAGCGTTGTTCAGCATAAAAGATCAGCTCATCATCCTCTGCCTTTTGCGGTCGTTGTTTCCTTATTCGGTTCCTCTTGATTTAATTCTAATATTGTAACAAAGTGGTTGGAATGTAATATTAAAGGTGTCCTAATCACATATTCCATCCATCCATCTTCTTCTGCTTATCCGAGGTCGGGCCGCGGGGGCAACAACCTAAGCAGGGAAACCCAGACTTCCCTCTCCCCAGCCACTTAGTCCAGCTCTTCCCGGGGGATCCCGAGGTGTTCCCAGGCCAGCCGGGAGACATAGTCTTTGGTCCTTGGTCTTCCCCATGGCCTCCTACCGGTTGGACGTGCCCTAAACACCTCCCTAGGGAGGCGTTCGTGTGGCATCCTGACCAGATGCCCGAACCACCTCATCTGGCTCCTCTCCATGTGGAGGAGCAGAGGCTTTACTTTGATCTCCTACCGGACGACAGAGCTTCTCACCCTATCTCTAAGGTAGAAGCTCATTTCAGTCGATTGTATCCGTGATCTTGTCCTTTCGGTCATGACCCAGAGCTCATGACCATAGGTGAGGATGGGAACGTAGATCGACCGGTATTGTTATTGAAATTATTACGGTGGGGCAAAAAAGTATTTAGTCAGCCACAGACTGTGCAAGTTCTCCCACTTAAAATGATGACAGAGATCTGTAATTTTCATCATAGGTACACTTCAACTGTGAGAGACAGAATGTGGAAAAACAATCTAGGAATTCACATTGTAGGAATTTTAAAGAATTTATTTGTAAATTATTGTGGGAATTAAGTTTTTGGTCAACCATTCAAAGCTCTCACTGATGGAAGGAGGTTTAGGCTCAAAATCTCACGATACATGGCCCCATTCATTCTTTCCTTAACACGGATCAATCGTCCTGTCCCCTTAGCAGAAAAACAGCCCCACACTGCAAAAAGTCAGTGTTCAAAAACAAGAAAAAAAAATACAAAAATGAGGGGTATTTTACTTGAACTAAGCAAAATTATCTGCCAATAAACAAGAAAATTTGGCTTGTCAAGACTTTCCAAAACAAGTAAAATGAGCTAACTTCAATGAACCCAAAAATACCTCAAAATAAGTATATTCTCACTAATAAGTGTACTACTACAGTATACGAGTACGAATTTTCTGTTTCATTGAAATAAAAACGGCAAAGTCTATTTGGCTGTCATCTGTTTTAATATGAGAAACAATTGTGTCAAAGTCATGATTTTGTTTTACATTCTTGAAATAAGAAATTCTTACTTTAAAAAGTAGTTTTATACTTGTGAGTGTTGATGACACAGCTTTGCAACATTTGCAATTCTCCTTTCAAGCATGTTTTACTCAAAATAGGTCATAAAATGTCGGAAAGAAGCTGTAGTATCTTACTGAGATCATTTAGGACCTAAACACTTAAAACAAGTAAAACACTCTAACATAAAATCTTATGTATGGCCGCGCAAGTCCCGGGATGCCCTAAATGTTCCTAACACACCCAGCCGAGTCCCATGGGGAGAGGGGATGAAAGTTGGAAAAGTCAGCAAAAGTCCCAAAAATGTTTAAAATACCTACACAGGTTCGAGTCCCACAAGTTCCGTCGCCTGCCGGGATGCCTAAAATGTCCAAAACGCGCCCAGCAAAGTCCCACGGGAAGGTGGGGAGAAAAGTCAGGGAAATGTTCAAAAGAGTGCACACTCGAACAAGGTTGGGACTCGAACCATGGTAGGTATTTAGAAAATTTTGGGGGACTTTTGCCCACTTTTCTCATTTTCCCCCCTACTTCCCGTGGGATTTTGCTGGGTGCGTTTTGGACATTTTTTTGTATCCCAGGACTTGTGTGGCCGGCGGCGGGACTCGTGGGATTGGAACCCCGGGGAGGTATTTTGGGTGTGTTTTGGACAAAAATAGTTTCAAGCATATTTTACTCAAAATAGGTCATAAAATGTCGGAAACAAGCTGTAGTATCTTACTGAGATCATTTAGGACCTAAACACTTAAAACACGTAAAAGACTCTAAGATAAAATCTGCTTAGTGAGAAGAATTATCTTACCAGACAGAAAATAAGCAAATATCACCCTTATTTGAGATATTTCATCTTACTTAGATTTCAGTTTTTGCAGTGCAAAGCATGATGTTTCCACCCCCATGCTTCACAGTAGGTATGGTGTTCTTGGGATGCAACTCAGTATTCTTCTTCCTCCAAACACGAGGAGTTGAGTTTATACCAAAAAGTTCTATTTTGGTTTCATCTGACCACATGACATTCTCCCAATCCTCTGCTGTATCATCCATGTATCCATTTTGGTATAAACTCAACTCCTCGTGTTTGGAGGAAGAAGAATACTGAGTTGCATCCCAAGAACACCACACCTACTGTGAAGCATGGGGGTGGAAACTTCATGCTTTGGGGCTGTTTTTCTGCTAAGGGGACAGGATGATTGATCAGTGTTAAGGAAAGAATGAATGGGGCCGTGTATCGTGAGATTTTGAGCCAAAAACTCCTTCCATCAGTGAGAGCTTTGAATGGTTGAACAAATACTTATTTTCCACCATCATTTACAAATAAATTCTTCAAAATTCCTACAATCAATCAATCCGCTGCGCAGTTATTTAGAGTTGTAAACATAGAGTCGGCGATACAGTAAGCTACACTGCGAGCTACATCGTGAACGTAATAACGGATTACAAAACATACTCATCCATTGCCAAAGACCAAATGAAAGTAGTTTGTAAAAAAAAAAATAAAAAAATCCTTAATTTTGTCGCAGGACGATGACTTTATTGTCTCAGATTAGAAGGCTAAACTAGCTACACGACAACTTGAGCTAACGTGCCAACATGTCAGTCACACATTTCTAACCTACTGTTTTTACGTATCGTTTAATTCCGCTGCACAGTTATTCCGAGTTGTAAGCATAGAGTTGGCGATACAGTAAGCTACTCTACGAGCTACATCGTGAACGTAATAACAGATTAGAAAACTTACTCGACCATTACCAAACACAGTAGGCGCTAATCCAATTAAAAGTATTTAAAAAAAAAAAAAAAAGGTTTTAACAGTGACATTGTCTTAGATTAGAAGGCTAAGCTAGCTACACAACAACTTGAGCTCATTTCTAACTTTCTGTTATTACGTATCGTTTAATTCCGCTGCACAGTTATTCCGAGTTGTAAGCTTAGAGTCGGCGATACAGTCAGCTACTCTATGAGCTACATCGAGAACATAATAACGAATTATAAAACTTATCATACATTGCCAAACACTAAATAAAAGCATTTATTTTTATTTTTTTTTAAATCCTTCCTAATTTTGTCGCAGGACAGTGACGTTATCTTCTTAGATTAGAAGGCTAAACTAGCTACACAACAACTTGGGCTTTGCACACACAAATATTTACTTCTTCCGAGTTGCAGGCTGGAAACCAAACAATTTTGTGAGGCACTTCTTCAGATGAGACTGGAGGTTTTGAATAGTTTCCTGAGTTGGCTAATACGACCAATAACAGAACCTTTTTGTTCTTCAAAGCATATCTAAACTACAGATACAATACCTCTTATATTTTGAGCATATGTTCGTTTACAATATGTGCAACTCTGGCAAAAAAATAGACCGAAACAAATGTCCACTGCAGAGGACATTGGTTCTCAGGAGGATATTAAGCTCTTGTTTTCCCGAAAGCTACTTTCAGTCCATCACCCATCAACATCTCCCCCGCATTAGGCAAGAACGCTCCAGCAGAACGTAGACCTCGGCCTACCTGCCGCAGCTGGATCTTAGTCAGCGTGACCACGTTGACCAGGCAACACCGACTCCCGGCACGCGCGGCGTCTCCCATCACAGGGGGGGAACCCCGAAATCTGCGCACCCCCGAGCGGCTAAATCGTCTCGCCGTTCGGAGAGAAAAGGAAGAAGCTTTGCAGAAATATCAGCGAGGAAAGGAAGGCATGACACATCAGCTTATTTGGGGACGCTTCCTGTGAGAAAGACCTGACAGAAGCAGAAATACCCACGGCGGTTGGGGTGTGTGTGTGATGCGCCATGCGTCTACACCCTGCTTCTCTACTCTACTGCATGCTGCACTTGTTCCTTCCTGCAGGACATTCAGCACATTCTCCCAGGTTATCTCCATGACAGCCACTTCCCTTGTGGGGCTTTGTTTTAGCCCTCAGACTCCAACAAACAAAGTATTGCATAGCTTTCTCTTGACTCAGCCTTTTTGTTTTTGCATTGCCGGTCACTTACTTTTATTTTGTATAAAATAATGCTTGATTTATAACACGCATATGATCATACGTTGTAGAAGGCCTCTGTTGGTTAGTATAAATTATGCAACGTCACCTAATTGGCCCAAAAATATTTTTTGCAAATCAATAATTATAATAATGTGACGTTGTCTAGTGCAGTGTTTGTAACGTTTGAACCAAAAATCAACAAAAGGCAAGTCCATAAGCAAAGGGATGGTTAAGAAAAACAAAAGTAAAACTAAACTGGCGACAAAATAAATAAAAACAGAATGCTGGACGACAGCAAAAACTTAAAACGTGTGGAGCGGCGATGGCGTCCACAAAGTACATCCGTACATGATATTACAATCAATAGTGTCTCCACAAAGAAAGAGAGAGTATGCACAACATAAATAGTCTTGATTGCGAAAACAAAGCAGGTGTGGGCGGTAGAACTCAAAGGAAGGAGGATGCTGCTATAGGAGAATGCCAACAAAACAGGAAGGGTCACCAAATTAACAGCGCAAGACAGAAAAATGAACAATAGGCAAGTCCTGCTACGAAAAGGCAGTGAAGCATAGAAATGGCTATGCAAAACAAAAGTAAAATTGAACTGGCTAGAAAGTAAACAAAAACAGAATGCTGGACAACAGCAAAAACTTACAGCGTGTGGAGCGGAGACGATGTCCACAAAGTACATCCGTACATTTCATGACAATCAACATTGTCCCCACAAAGAAAGATAGCGTACAAACAAATTAAATAGTCTTGATTGCGAAAACAAAGCAGGTGTGGGCGGTAGAACTCAAAGGAAGGTGTGACGCTGCTATAGGAGAATGCCAACAAAACAGGAAGGGTCACCAAATTAACAGCGCAAGACAGGAAAATTAACAAAAGGCAAGTCCTGATAGGAAAAGGCACTGAAGCGTAGGGATGGCTATGCAAAACAAAAGTAAAACTGAACTGGCTACAAAGTAAACAAAAACAGAATGCTGGACGACAGCAAAAACTTACAGCGTGTGGAGCGGCGATGGCGTCCACAAAGTACATCCGTACATGACATGACAATCAACAGTGTCCCCACAAAGAAAGATAGCATACAAAAAAATTAAATTGTCTTGATTGCGAAAACAAAGCAGGTGCGGGCGGTAGAACTTAAAGGAAGGACAACGCTGCTATAGGAGAACGCCAACAAAACAGGAAGGGTCACCAAATTTACAGCGCAAGACAGAAAAATTAACAAAAGGCAAGTCCTGCTAGGAAAAAGCACTGAAGCCTAAGGATGGCTATGCAAAACAAAAGTAAAACTGTACTGGCTACAAAGTAAACAAAAACAGAATGCTGGACGACAGCAAAAACGTACAGCGTGTGGAGCGGAGACGATGTCCACAAAGTACATCCGTACATGACATGACAATCAACAGTGTCCCCACAAAGAAGGATAGCGTACAAACAACTTAAATAGTCTTGATTGTGAAAACAAAGCAGGTGCGGGCGGTAAAACCCAAAGGAATGAGGATGCTGCTACAGGAGAACACCAACAAAACAGGAAGGGTCACCAAATTAACAGCGCAAAACATAAAAATTAACAAAAGACGAGTTCCGCTAGGAAAAGACACTGAAGCATAGGGACGGCTATGCAAAACAAAAGTAGAACTGAACTGGCTACAACGTAAACAAAAACAGAATGCTGGACGACAGCAAAAACTTACAGCGTGTGGAGCGGAGACGACGTCCACAAAGTACATCCGTACATGACATGACAATCAACAGTGTCCCCACAAAGAAAGAGAGAGTATGCACAACTTAGATAGTCTTGATTGCAAAAACAAAGCAGGTGCGGGCAGTGGAACTCAAAGGAAAAAGGACGCTGCTATCGGAGAATGCCAACAAAACAGGAAGGGTCACCAAATTAACAGCGCAAGACAAAAAATTAACAAAAGGCAAGTCCTGCTAGGAAAAGGCACTGAAGCATAGGCATGGCTATGCAAAACAAAAGTAAAACTGAACTGGCCACAAAATAAACAAAAACAGAATGCTGGACGACAGCAAAAACTTACAGCGTGTGGAGCGGCGATGGCGTCCACAAAGTACATCCGTACATTACATGACAATCAACAGTGTCCCCACAAAGAAAGAGAGAGTACGCACAACTTAAAACTGAAATAGTCTTGATTGTGAAAACAAAGCAGGTGCGGGCGGTTAGAACTCAAAGGAAGGTGTGACGCTGCTACTGGAGAACGCCAACAAAACAGGAAGGGTCACCAAATTAACAGCGCAAGATAGAAAAATGAAAAAAAGGCAAGTCCTGCTAGGAAAAGACACTGAAGCCTAAGGATGGCTATGCAGAACAAAAGTAAAACTGAACTGGCGACAAAGTAAACAAAAACAGAATGCTGGACGACAGCAAAAACTTACAGCGTGTGGAGCGGCGATGGCGTCCACAAAGTACATCCATACGTGACATGACAATCAACAGTGTCCCCACAAAGAAAGATAGCGTACAAACAACTTAAATAGTCTTGATTGCGAAAACAAAGCAGGTACGGGCGGTAGAACTCAAAGGAAGACAGGACAGGACGCTGCTATAGGAGAATGCAAACAAAACAGGAAGGGTCACCAAATTAAAAGCGCAAGACAGAAAAATTAACAAAAGGCAAGTCCTGCTAGGAAAAGGCACTGAAGCGTAGGGATGGCTATGCAAAACAAAAGTAAAACTGAACGGGCTACAAAGTAAACAAAAACAGAATGCTGGACGACAGCAAAAACTTACAGCGTGTGGAGCGGCGATGGCGTCCACAAAGTACATCCGTACATTACATGACAATCAACGGTGTCCCCACAAAGAAAGATAGCGTACAAACAACTTAAATAGTCTTGATTGCGAAAACAAAGCAGGTGCGGGCAGTCGAACTCAAAGGAAGGCGTGATGCTGCTACTGGAGAACACCAACAAAACAGGAAGGGTCACCAAATTAAAAGCGCAAGACAGGATAATGAACAAAAGGCAAGTCCCGCTAGGAAAAGGCACTGAAGCCTAGGCATGGCTATGCAAAACAAAAGTAAAACTGAACTGGCCACAAAATAAACAAAAACAGAATGCTGGACGACAGCAAAAACGTACAGCGTGTGGAGCGGCGATGGCGTCCACAAAGTACATCCGTACATGACATGACAATCAACAGTGTCCCCACAAAGAAAGAGAGAGTACAAACAACTTAAATAGTCTTGATTGCGAAAACAAAGCAGGTGTGGGCAGTTGAACTCAAAAGAAGGCGTGACGCTGTTACTGGAGAACGCCAACAAAACAGGAAGGGTCACCAAATTAACGGCGCAAGACGGAAAAATTACCAAAAGGCAAGTCCTGCGAGGAAAAAGCACTGAAGCGTAGGGATGGCTATGCAGAACAAAAGTAAAACTGAACTGGCTACAAAGTAAACAAAAACAGAATGCTGGACGACAGCAAAAACTTACAGCGTGTGGAGCGGCGAGGGCGTCCACAAAGTACATCCGTACATTACATGACAATCAACAGTGTCACCCCAAAGAAGGATAGCGGACGCACAACTTAGATAGTCTTGATTGCGAAAACCAAGCAGGTGCGGGCGGTAGAACTCAAAGGAAGGTGTGACGCTGCTATAGGAGAACGGCAACAAAACGGGAAGGGTCACCAAATTAACAGCGCAAGACAGAAAAATGAACAAAAGGCAAGTCCCGCTAGGAAAAGGCACTGAAGCATAGGGATGGCTATGCAAAACAAAAGTAAAACTAACTGGCGACAAAGTAAACAAAAACAGAATGCTGGACGACAGCAAAAACTTACAGCGTCTGGAACAGGAAGGGTCACCAAATGAACAGAAACTAAAGTACTACACACAGGAAACGACAACAAACTCCAAATAAGCAATGACAACATCGTGGAGTTTCTTTTTTTAACTTTTTCTTCTGGTGGTGTGCTTCCGTATTTTTTTTACTTATGGAAAAAAATGTGCCTCGGCTCAAAAAAAGGTTGAAAAACACTGTCTTAACATATGTGTGTCTGATAGATTCGGAACAGGTATTTTTATCCGTTAGCCCGGTACTTTCTAAATAGTCCCTGAGGGGGGCCGTGAGAGGCAGGGGGGGGACTTCCTGTATTCATATTTTTATTTATGCTCGATGGATACATACACACGACTCCCTCTAGGTGGCAGAATAGCTCAAATTAATCAACAAGCTGCCTGTCCAAGCCAGTAGAGAACAGTTGTAAGCAATTTTTTTTGACTCGGACAAATTTAGAGAAAAATAAATGTCCTTTATATCTGATTTTTAGGAACACTAATACAAACCCTCGAATAATGTCTGATTGAATGCTAAAAACGTTATGACAAACCCCTTTAAAAACGGAATGGAATTTATTTATTTTTTACTGAATGGGACACCTAAATGTGGGGTTAAAAATGTTAACTATGAACGATAAAACACTGAATATTGACAGAATATTGAATAGAGATGTCCGATATTATTGCCCGATAAATGCTTTAAAATGTAATATCGGAAATTATCGGTATCGGTTTCAAAATCATCAGTATCTTTGTTTTGTTTTTTAAAGTAAAACGTATTATTTTAAAATGCCGCTGTGTACACGGACGTAAGGAAAAAAACCTCAAAGGCACTGCCTTTGCGTGCTGGTCCAGTCACATATCTATGGATTTTCTCACACACAAGTGAATGCAAGGCATAGTTGTTCGACAGCCATACAGGTCACACTGAGGGTGGCCGTATAAACAACTTTAACACTGTTACTGTCATGTCTTTTTGATCACGTCTTGTTTGGGTATGTTCTGTTGACCTTTGTACTCTTTTAAGTTCCTGTTTTTTTTTCACTCCCTTGTGTTGTCGCCTACTGAAATGAGATGTTCTTATTTAAACGGGGATAGCAGGTCCATTCTATGAGTCATATTTTATCGTTTCGCGATATTGCCATATTTTTGCTGAAAGGATTTAGTAGAGAACATCAAGGATAAAGATAACAACTTTTGGTCGCTAATAAAAAAAGCCTTGCCTGTACCGGAAGTAGCAGACGATGTGCGCGTGACGTCACGGGTTGTGGAGCTCCTCACATCTGAACATTGTTTACAATCATGGCCACCAGCAGCGAGAGCGATTCGGACCGAGAAAGCGACGATTTCCCCGTTAATTTGAGCGAGGATGAAAGATTCGTGGATGAGGAAATTTAGAGTGAAGCACTAGAAAAGAAAAAACAAGGTAATTGCAGTGGGAGCGATTCAGATGTTATTAGCCACACATTTACTAGGATAACCTGGAAAATCCCTTATCTGCTTAATGTGTTACTAGTCTTTTAGTGAGATTATATGGTCATACCTGTACAACCTGAAAGTCAGAGAAGTGTGGCCACGGGTGTGGTGACCGCCAGTGTCTCGTTGAGGCAAAGGCACCCAGTGAGGCCGGGCTGAGATTTATTTATTTTTTCCCCCCTCTTCCACAGTGGAAGCATCTGACGGTCAGGGGCGGCCTGTGGGAGGAGGCAAGAGAGTCCGCAGCTGCCTCTTTGACAGGTGCAGGAGGAACGGCGCAAGCTCTCCGCTCATGTCTACAGTAAAAGCCCACTTATTACCACCATTTTCTCACTGAAACCTGCCGGTTGACATGTGGTCGGGAACCATGTTCACTTGACCACTTTGTTCCATAGTAAAGCTTCACCGGGAATGTAAACAATGAAACACAGGCTGTGTTTGTGTTACTAAAGGCGGCCGTAATACACTGCCTCCCACTTACAGCTTTCTTCTTTGACGTCTCCATTGTTAATTGAACAAATTGCAAAAGATTCAGCATTACAGAAGTCCAGAATACTGTGTAATTATGCGATGAAAAGAGACGACTTATAGCTGTGACGTTTTAGCATGATACTTCCGCGTGAAATTTAAAATTGCAAATTAGTAAACTAATTATTGGCATGTGTTGCAATGTTAATATTTCATCATTGATATATAAACTATCAGACTGTGTGGTCGCTAGTAGTGGCTTTCAGTAGGCCTTTAAGGATAGTATCGCCTTTGCATACTTACTAACTTGTAGAAGGATTCTGTTGGAGTGGAAATTAACATTTGCCCCCAAGTCCTTTGGATTGATTGATTGATTGATTGAAAATGTTATTAGTAGATTGCACAGTACAGTACATATATTCCCTACAATTGACCACTAAATGGTAACACCCCAATAAGTTTTTCCACTTGTTTAAGTTGGGGTCCACGTTAATCAATTCATGCCTCTGGTTTTACTGGGGAAAATGTAACATAATCTGAGTTGACCTGGGGCTGTTTGATTAGTTACATGGCTAAATTATACGTGACAAATGTGACCACTGGCTGTTGACAATTAACCTTTTCACTCACTTCAATTCTCTGTTTTGTTTGGATCCAGTGACACTTCTCTAAGTTTTTTTGACTTGTTTTTTTAGTCAGTCCGTCTAATTTTTTATCTGCTTTTGTGGTGAAGAGGAAGGCAGGACATTGCCACCCACTGTGACTAAGATGCAGGACCGGAAGGGGGCGGAAAGGCTTTGTGTTTTGTTTATTTATTTATTTTTTGTTATTGTTGTATTTTTATTTAATTTCAACTTAAAAGTTAAATTTAACTCGAAGCGGTAGAAAATGGGTGGATGGATGGATTCACAAATAATTTGGCCGGGGGACACATATACAGTATATATGCCAGCGACTTGAGGGGTTGCAGGTTCGATTCCCGCTTGTGCCATCCTAGTTACTGCCGTTGTGTCCTTGGGCAAGACACTTTACCCACCTGCTCCCAGTGCCACCCACACTGGTTTAAATGTAACTTAGATATTGGGTTTCACTACGTAAAGCGCTTTGAGTCACTTGAGAAAAGCGCTATGTAAATATAATTCACTTCACTTCGCTATAGTATATATGTTTATTTTTTTACTTTTTATTTATTTACTTTTTTTTTTTTTTACTTTTTATTCGACTACCTTTTACCGTATTGCTTTTGCACTATCTTGTTTAGCTCATTCATTGTTTATGTTATTTGTTTGTTTTTGTTTAGGTTTTTGCCTTCCAATATGTGTTTGTATATATGTATGTATGTATTAGGGGTGTGGGAAAAAATCGATTCAAATACGAATCAAATCGTTTATGTTGTGCGATTCAGAATTGATTGATTGATTGATACTTTTATTAGTAGATTGTACAGTACAGTACATATTCCGTACAACACCCAAATAAGTTTTTCAACTTGTTTAAGTCGGGGTCCACGTTAATCAATTCATGGTAGAATCGAATCGAATTTTTTAAAAATCGATTTAAAAAAAAATTATTATTAAAAAAAAAAAAAAATAATATATATATATATATATATATATATATATACGTATATATTTTTTTTATCAATCCAACAAACCACTACACAGCAATACCATAACAATGCAATCCAATTCCAAAACCGAACCTGAGCCAGCAACACTCAGAACTGCAATAAACAGAGCAATTGAGAGGAGACACAAACACCACACAGAACAAACCAAAAGTAGTGAAACAAAAATGAATATTATCAACAACAGTATCAATATTAGTTATAATTTCAGCATAGCAGTGATTAAAAATCCTTCATTGACATTATCATTAGACATTTATAAAAATAAAAATAGTGTCACAGTGGCTTACACTTGCATGGCATCTCATAAGCTTGACAACACACTGTGTCCAATGTTTTCACAAAGATAAAATATGTCATATTTTTGCTTCGTTTAATAGTTCAAACAAATTTACATTATTGCAATCAGTTGATAAAACATTGTCCTTTACAATTATAAAAGCTTTTTTACAAAAATCTACTACTCTGCTAGCATGTCAGCAGACTGGGGTAGATCCTGCTTTAAATCTTATGTATTGAATGAATACAGAATCCTTTTGAATCGGAAAAATATCGTTTTTGAATCGAGAATTGAATCAAATAGAAAAAAATCCATATATTATCAAATCGTGACCCCAAAAATCGATATTGAATCGAATCGTGAGACACCCAAAGATATTTGTTTTTTTTTTTGTTTCTTTAACATTTTTGTTTTTTTTCCCATTTTATTTTTGTCTTGTTCCCCTCTTGCACCCAGTTTTCTTTTTTCTACTTTCCATCCCCTACTGCTTCGGTCCACTAAATATATACAAACATTTCTCAAAGTTAAATACTAATCAGGCAAAAGGAGAATTATCCCACACTTCTCTTTTCCTACGTAAATCCCTACAGCGCATGGGCTCTACCTTTTGTGCAGCCCTTTGAGACACTGGTGATTTAGGGCTATATAAATGAACATTGATTGATTGATTGATTAGGGCCTCGACATGGACAATATGGTTATAATTTGCCTTAGCTGCTGGATAGCATAGATTAAAATATATATTTACACATTAATAATTACTTATAAATAATCCTATGGGGCGGCATAGCTCGGTTGGTAGAGTGGCCGTGCCAGCAACTTGAGGGTTGCAGGTTCGATTCCCGCTTCCGCCATCCTAGTCACTGCCGTTGTGTCCTTGGGCAAGACACTTTACCCACCTGCTCCCAGTGCCACCCACACTGGTTTAAATGTAACTTAGATATTGGGTTTCACTATGTAAAGCGCTTTGAGTCACTAGAGAAAAGCGCTATATAATTCACTTCACATTGTATTTTTTTATTTTTTTTGTGACATCCCACAGGTCATTTGTGGGCGCCGGTGGGCCGTAGTTTAGGAAGAATTATTTATTTTATTCATACCAACAGTGTTAACTTTCTTGTTGCCTCTTTTTGCACTGCTCTCCAAATCCAAACATTGGAACTATTTAACTGGCCTCAACAAAATTGACAAGATCTTGGGTTTGGGGGGAACCTGCTGTCGTGACCAAGCGGTTGTTGCTGGACACACGACGGACTCTTGGGAGAAGGAGGGTTGTGGGCCTGGCGACCTTTTTCTGTCCGGGACGTGGAGATATCCACCGATTGGGAATTATGACAACAGGACATCTGCTGATTGGAGTAAGCGTTGCTCTGGTTTGTCGACAAATTGGAAGTTGCTGGCGGTCTTCAAAGTACCCCAAAGCTGCCACAAATGATTGGAGGATGCGGGAAGAACTGTGGATTCGAACCGTCTACCCCGCAGTTTTTGAGGACCGGTCATAGACAATTTTTAGAGTGAAAAGCACATTTTCCTCCATCCATCCATCATCTTCCGCTTATCTGAGGTCAGGTCGCGGGGGCAACAGCCTAAGCAGGGAAACCCAGACTTCCCTTTCCCCAGCCACTTCGTCCAGCTCTTCTCGGGGGATCCCAAGGCGTTCCCAGGCCAGCCGGGAGACATAGTCTTCCCAACGTGTCCTGGGTCTTCCCCGTGGCCTCCTACCGGTTGGACGTGCCCTAAACACCTCCCTAGGGAGGCGTTCGGGTGGCATCCTGACCAGATGCCCGAACCACCTCATCTGGCTCCTCTCCATGTGAAAGAGCAGCGGCTTTACTTTGAGTGCCTCCCGGATGACAGAGCTTCTCACCCTATCTCTAAGGGAGAGACCCCCCACCCGGCGGAGGAAACTCATTTGGGCCGCTTGTACCCGTGATCTTATCCTTTCGGTCATGACCCAAAGCTCATGACCATAAGTGAGGATGGGAACGTAGATCGACCGGTAAATTGAGAACTTTGCCTTCCGGCTCAGCTCCTTCTTCACCACAACGGATCGGTACAACGTCCGCATTACTGAAGACGCCGCACCGATCCGCCTGTCGATCTCACCATCCACTCTTCCCTCACTCGTGAACAAGACTCCTAGGTACTTGAACTCCTCCACTTGGGGCAGGGTCTCCTCCCCAACCCGGAGATGGCATTCCACCCTTTTCTGGGCGAGAACCATGGACTCTGACATGGAGGTGCTGATTCTCATTACGGTCGCTTCACACTCTGCTGCGAACCGATCCAATGAGAGTTGAAGATCCCGGTCAGATGAAGACATCAGGACCACACCATCTTTTATTTTCATTCGCATACAAATCATTTTAATTTGGATTTTTTCCCCTGGCTTCGAGACTCTCCCGAAGATCACTGCAGGAAGACACAACAAACTCCCCTTCTTGCCTCTCATGGACACACACCTGTTGTTGTGGACTTTGGACTAGCGACGGAACAATACATAGACACACCATGGGCTTATACACACACTCAGCCACAAAAAAGTTATACGCCACACATACACCCTCCTGTCCCCCAATCCGACGCCCTCGATGCTAATCCCGTAGGGGTGATTAATGGATGGTCAGCGCCTGAGAGCTGCGACCTACCACCATGACCTTGAACAACCTCCCCTCTGTTGCTAGATATCTGGAGATGTATGTTGTAATATGTATATGTGCTTTGCTATGGAGGTTTTTTCTCACTCCAAACTGGGTCCCCTTAGGAGCCCAGTCTGGATTGTATTTTTTACTCATCCTTCTCCAGCGTTGACCTTTTTCCCATCTTTTACGGGGCGCCTTATGGCGACCCATCAGCGTTGTTGTTCTGTAACCCTGTACACCAGGGGTGCCCATTACGTCGATCGCGAGCTACCAGTCGACCGCGGGGGGGGGGGTGTCAGTCGATCTCCAGCCAGGCTTTTTAAAAAAATAGACCTTAAAATGAGTGATCATCAATCTTCACCAAGACGTCACTTAAATGACATTCACGGTACCGGAGGGTCTTGTGAGATGACGCTGGCTGCTGCAAGATCATTATTATGAAAATATGACCGAGGGGAAGGCGAGAAACACTTTTTATTTCAACAGACTCTCGCGACGTACCTTCCGTCAAAACTCTAAAGGCCGACTGCACATTTCCTATCTTCACAATAAAAGCCCTGCTTCATGTTGCCTGCGCTAACTAAATACAGAGTCTCGGAAAGCTGGCGTGCACAAGCGATCCCTCAGAAAGCTGGCGTGCACATCACTTGTGCACGCCAGCTTTCCGAGACTCTTATTTTGTTAGCGCAGGCAGCATGAAACAGGGCTTTTATTGTGAAGATAGGAAATGTGCAGTCGGCCTTTAGAGTTTTGACGGAAGGGACTGCGCAAAAGTCTGTTGAAATAAAAAGTGTTTCTCGCCTTCCTCTCTGTCATTTTTTCATAATAATGAACTGGCAGCAGCCAGCGTCATCTCACAAGACCCTCGGGTGCCGTGAATGTCAATCAAGCAAGCTACGGAATTTGCCGCCAATGTTTTTTTTGTAAAGTGTATGGAAGCTGGATGAATTAGATGCCAAAAACCAACCATTTTCATGTGGTATTGTACAGAAAGGACAACTTTTTTTCTCCTCCATTTGAAAATGTGGGCGTTATCATCATTACTGTCTGATTCCAATCAATGCAAGTCATCAGAATCAGGTAATACACCAACTTATATTCTTGTCTTTGTGAAAGAAAGACCTCTATATGTGTTACACATGCTTGTATTATCATTAAACACATTTAACTTGTTTACAAAAATGTCTCTTTCATAAATAAATAAATATAAATGATATACAGAGGTGGGTAAAGTAGCCAGAAATTGTACTCAAGTAAGAGTACTGTTACTTAAGAGATGTATTACTCAAGTAAAAGTAAAGAGTAGTCAGCCAAATATTTACTTGAGTAAAAGTAAAAAGTATGTTGTGAAAAAACTACTCAAGTACTGAGTAACTGATGAGTAACCTGATTACGGCAAAAACTAATGCACAAAAACATAAAAATAGCAATGAGCAAATTCAGAGCCAAGAATATGTCTTAAGCAACTAAAACAATAATATATATTAAATAATAGTACAATAAAATAAAATTTAAAAATGGCACATTGAGCCACAATAACTTAACAGCACCATAGCCTCAGTAGGCATTCATTGATTTGATTGATTGATTGATTAAAACTTGTATTAGTAGATTGCACAATACAATACATATTCCGTACAATTGACCACTAAATGGTAACACCCCAATACGTTTTTCAACGTTTATCAATTACTTAATAAATGAACAAGTCGAGGTGATCCACCTCATATATACATACACACACATATCATTTATACACACACATATCATACATACACACACAAATAATTTATACACACACATATCATATATATATATATATATTTCTATATATATATATATATATATATATATATATATATATATATATATATATATATATATATATTTCTATATATATATATATATTTCTATATATATATATATATATATATATATATATATATATATATATATATATATATATATATATATATATATATATATATATATATATATATATATATATATATATACAAAAGAGGTAGGCGCCAGCGCCCCCCGCGACCCCGAAAGGAAATAAGCGGTAGAAAATGGATGGATGGATGTATATATGTAGGTGTGGGGGAAAAAAATCACAAGACTACTTCATCTCTACAGAACTGTTTCATGAGGGGTTCCCTCAATCATCAGGAGATTCCTGATGATTGAGGGAACCCCTCATGAAACAGTTCTGTAGAGATGAAGTAGTCTTGTGATTTTTTTCCCCACACCTACATATTGCGCTCTACCACGGTATCGAGCACTATTCTCTGGATAATCCAATCAAGACATACATATGTATATATGTATCTACATACATTTATATATACAGTATATAATTTATATTTATTTATTTTGCCGTTTTTGTTGACATGTTAAAGGTGTTTTAATGAATATACATGCATGTTTAACATATAGATTCCTATCTTTCATGAAGACAAGAATATAAGTTGGTGTATTACCTGATTCTGATGACTTGCATTGATTGGAATCAGACGTCCATGTTTTCAAATGGAGGAGAAAAAAAGTTCCTCTTTTCTGTTTAATACCACATGAAAGTCGTTGGTTTCTGGCATCTATATTTGTCCAGCTTCCATATTCGTTTTTATACACTTTACAAGAAATACATTGGCGGCAAACTCCTAACTTGCTAGCTTGTTTGCGCTGGCTTTCGGAGACTCTTATTTTGTTAGCGCAGGCGCGATGGAGCGGCACTTTTATTGTGAAGACAGGAACTGTGCGATCAGTCTTTAGGTTTTTGACGGGAAGTACGGTTGAAATAAAAAGTGTCTTTTTTCCTTTACACTTTTGATTGATTGAAACTTTTATTAGTAGATTGCACAGTACAGTACATATTCCACACAATTGACCACTAAATGGTAACACCCCAATAAGTTTTTTAAGTTTTTTAAGTCGGATTCGACGTGTGACGGTCATGTGACTTCCTGGTTTTGTTTGATTGGTCCAACGCAGGCATGTGCTAGATCCTACTTTGAAGCTCTGTCATTAACCAAAACAAACATTAACAGATCGATTAAAAAAAAGTAGCGAGTAGCGAGCTGATTGTAGATAAATGGAGCAGAGTAAAAGTAGCGTTTCTTCTCTATAAATATATTCAAGTAAAAGTATGTTGCATAAAAACTACTCGTAGAAGTACAATTTATCCCAAATGTTACTCAAGTAAATGTAACGGAGTAAATGTAGCGCGTTACTACCCACCTCTGATGATATATATAAATGAGGTAGATCCCCTCGAGTTGGTCAATTGAAAAGTAGCTCGCCTGCAGAAAAAGTGTGGGCACCCCTGATGTACACTGTTTGTTTGTCTAATCTTGAACAGGTTTGTGCTGAAAAAAAAGTTTCGTTGTACTTGTTGCAATGACAACAAAGACCTACTACCTACCTAATGAAGATGCTATAACTCGCCTATTGGAAAATGGTAGCATTTAATGATGTTATTCAAAAATATGATAACATAATACCTGATGTCCCTTATTTTTTTCTATTAAATAGCTGTTCAAGCAAAAATTAATAAATATTACTTCCACATAAAGGTTTATATCCACTTTATTGTGGAGCTACGGTGTCATGGATTAAATACATTTGTGTTTAAAATAAACTTCAACTCTACCCTGCTGGCTTAGTGGACAAAACCTTTCTTTGTCCGGGCAGCAAATGTCATTTGGCTGTCACAAATCAGATGCTAACGAGGGATGTGACTGGGTCATATCACGGAAATTGATTAAAAGACAATGCTCCTTTTGTTCCCAGCACGAATCCGGGAAATAACTTTTAGTTAGGGCGAAGTGCTCCTCCAAAGAAAAGTCAAACCAGTGGAAAGAAAGTCTTTTCCACACTTTTCCAGATTCCAAAATAAAAGAAAGACGGGGGAGGTTTGAGAATGCATGCAGCCGGTCAAATGTGGTTTAGTCAAATGGAATAATAGAATTTTTGCAGCTAAATCGGTTAGACTGTTCACAAGAAATCTTGTGCACTCGTTCACAACCACGCCCGTGCATACGCCCGCCAGACACAACATTAGGAACACCTGCACAATCAAATCATATCCAATACAGGAGCTGCAAACCCCGTTTCCATAGGAGTTGGGAAATTGTGTTAGATGTAAATATGAACAGAATACAATGATTTGCAAATCCTTTTCAAGCCATATTCAGTTGAATAAGCTACAAAGACAACATATTTGATGTTCAAACTCATAAACTTTGTTTTTTTCAAATAATCATTAACTTTAGAATTTGATGCCACCAACACGAGACAAAGAAGTTGGGAAAGGTGGCAATAAATACTAATTAAATTGAGGAATGCTCATCAAACACTTATATGGAATATCCCACAGGTGTGCAGGCTAATTGGGAACAGGCGGGTGCCATGATTGGGTATAAAAGCAGCTTCCATGAAATGCTTAGTAATTCACAAACAAGGATGGGGCATTTTGTAAGCAAATAGTTTTAGAACAACATTTCTCAACGAGCTATTGCAAGGAATTTAGGGATTTTACCATCTAAGGTCCGTAAAAATCATCAAAAGGTTCAGAGAATCTGGAGAAATCACTGCCAGAAGCGATGATATTACGGACATTTGATCCCTCAGCGGTACTGCATCAAAAACCGATATCATTATGTAAAGGATATCGCCACAAGGGTTCAGGAACACCTCATAAAATCACTGTCAGCAACTGCAGTTGGTCGCTGAATCTGTAAATACAAGTTAAATCTCTGCTATGCAAAGCGAAATTCATTTATCAACAACACCCAGGAACGCCGCCGGCTTCGCTGGGCCTGAGCTCATCTAAGATGGACTGATGCAAAGTGAAAAAGTGTTCTGCGGTCTGACGAGTCCACATTTCAAATTATGTTTAGAAACTGTGGACATGGTGTCCTTCGGAACAAAGAGGAAAATAACCATCCGGATTATTATAGGCGCAAAGTTGAAAAGCCTGCATGTGTGATGGTATGGGGGTGTATTAGTGCCCAAGGCATGGGTAACTTACACATCTGTGAAGGCATCATTAATGCTGAATGGTCCATACAGGTTTTGGAGCAACATATGTTGTCATCCAAGCAACTTTATCATGGACGCCCCTGCTTATTTCAGCAAAACAAGTGTTACAACAGCGTGGCTTTGTAAAAAAAAAGAAGAGTGCATGTACTTTCCTGGCCCGCCTGCAGTCCAGACCTGTCTCCCATCAAAAATGTGTTGCGCATTATGAAGCGTAAAATAGGACAGCGGAGACCCCGGACTGTTGAAGGACTGAAGCTCTACATAAAACAAGAATGCGAAAGAATTCCACTTTTAAAGCTTCAACAATTAGTTTCCTCAGTTCCCAAACGTTTTATTGAGTGTTGTTAAAAGAAAAGGTGATGTAACACAGTGGTGAACATGCCCTTTCCCAACTACTTTGGCACGTGTTGCAGCCATGAAATTCTAAGTTAATTATTATTTGCCAAAAATAAAATAAAATTTATGAGTTTGAACATCAAATATCTTGTCTTTGTAGTGCATTCAACTGAATATGGGTTGAAAAGGATTTGATCCAGTGGGGGAATCACAACAAAATTTGTCATAATAATGTGTTCATTCAAACCTGGGCAAATTAAATCCCGTTGAGCTTTTCAATCCAGCCCACCGGACATTCCCAAATAACTTTTTTAGATCTTTCAGATGCAAGGTGTATCTGCCTTTATGATGTGCACTCATGTTTTATAACGACCGTAAGTCTTCAACTATACAAACTATTTTAGTGGTTGGAATCTGTGCTTATGGATGAAATACTACACTGTAAAAAAAAATTCTGTAGAAAACCGGTAATCTACTGGCAGCTACGTCTGCCAAACGAAAACCATAAAATTAAAGTAAAACACTGTAAAGCAAATAATGATCAAAAACATATTTACAGAAACTTTCATTAAACGGTTTGCGGAATATCGTAATTTTACAGATTTTTTACTAAATTGTTAAGATAAACCACCTTTAATAAAGTGACGATGCAAACAGTTCTGCAGAAAAATACCTTTTTTCTACAGAGTTTTTCCAATTTATTACGATCAACCAACTTTAATGAAGTGACAATGCTGGCAGTTCCACAGAAAAATACCATTATTTTACAGATTTTTTTCTGAATTAAGATCAGGGGTCCCAAACTCAATTTACCAGAGGGCCACTGTATGTAAAAACTACGTGAAACGTGGATTCGCCTTCTTTGAACGATTATACCGACCTGGCAACATTCTTGCCAACCTTCACGAGAGCCTCCCTGTGACCCTCGCTAAGTGTTGTCCTGTTATCGTCCGGACAAGTGTTCAAAGGACGTACCGTGTCACCACTGTCCTTATTGTCCGCGACAAGCTTTCGTCGCATTCGCTCAATTACCAGACAAGCAGCGAGCCGACATGTGACAATGTTGTACAACGTTTTATTAGATATATTGTTCTGGCTGAAAGACATACTTGATCAACAGCCATACAGGTCACACTGAGGGTGGCCGTACAAACAAATTTAAAACTGTTACAAATATGCGCCATATTGTGAACCCACATCAAAAAAGAATGACAAACACATTTTGGGAGAACATGCTCACCATAACACAAAATAAACACAAAAGAACAAATACCCAGAATGCCAAGCAGCGCTACTCTTCCGGGCTACACCCCCGCCACCCCCCCACATCACCGCCCCCCTCCGTGCGTCGGTTGAGGTGGGCGGGGTTTGGTGGGTGTGGATTCTTGTTTTATGTAGAGCTTCAGTCCTTCAACAGTCCGGGGTATCCGCTGTCCTATTTTATACTTCATAATGCGCCACACATTTTCCATGGGAGACAGGTTTTGTCTGCAGGCGGGCCAGTAAAATACCCGCACTCTTTTACTATAAAACCATGCTGTTTTAACACATGGCTTGGCATTGTCTTGCTGAAATAAGCAGGGGCGTCCATGATAATGTTGCTGGGATGACTACATATGTTGCTCCAAAACCTGTATGTACCTTTCAGCATTAATGGTGCCTTCACAGATGTGTAAGTTACCCATGCCTTGGGCACTAATGCACCCCCATACCATCACAGATGCTGGCTTTTGAACTTTGCGTCGATAACAGTCTGGATGGGTTGCTTCCCCTTTGGTCCGGATGACACGATGTGGAATATTTCCCCAAAAAGTTTGAAATGTGGACTCGTCAGACCACAGAACACTTTTCCACTTTGCATCAGTCCATCTTAGATGATCTCGGGCCCAGAGAAGCCGGCTGCGTTTCTGGATGTTGTTGATAAATGGCTTTCGCTTTGCATAGTATAGCTTTAACTTGCACTTACAGATGTAGCGACCAACTGTATTTAGTGACATTGGTTTTCTGAAGTGTTCCTGAGCCCATGTGGTGATATCCTTTAGAGATTGATGTCGGTTTTTGATACAGTGCCGTCTGAGGGATGGAAGGTCACGCTCATTCAATGTTGGTTTCCGGCCATGCCGCTTACGTGGAGTGATTTCTCCAGATTCTCTGAACCTTTTGATGATATTATGGAGCGTAGATGTTGAAATCCCTAAATTTCTTGCAATTGCACTTTGAGAAAGGTTGTTCTTAAACTGTTTGACTATTTGCTCACGCAGTTGTGGACAAAGGGGTGTACTTCGCCCCATCCTTTCTTGTGAATGACTGAGCATTTTTTGGGGAAGCTGTTTTTATACCCAATCATGGCACCCACCTGTTCCCAATTAGCCTGCACACCTGTGGGAGGTTCCATATAAGTGTTTGATGAGCATTCCTCAACTTTATCAGTATTTTTTGCCACATTTCCCAACTTCTTTGTCACGTGTTGCTGGCATCAAATTCTAAAAAAAATGTTTATCAGTTTGAACATCAAATATGTTGTCTTTGTAGCATATTCAACTGAATATGGGTTGAAAATGATTTGCAAATCATTGTATTCTGTTTATATTTACATCTAATTTCCCAACTCATATGGAAACGGGGTTTGTGTTATCCAAACTACTCGAAACACGATGGATGACGTGGCAGCCGAGGGGCAAAGATGTGTAGATCTTACTGAAAGATTTGGAAAATGGAACAAAAAGAAGTCTACAGTCTGAGTTGAGTGGACACTGCAAGTTTGCTACTGAGAGGTGAAGGAGGACCACAAGGCGGGAATGGCCTCTGACTCCATGTGCCAACAAGGCAAAGAGAGGGAAGACAGAAAAAGTTGGAACAATCTTGGGAGGGCAGTGCCCCGAGGACAAAGTGAGAGTGAAAATCACCATCAGGGCAATGTCCATAGTTTCAACTTTGAAGCCTAATAATGGCGTGAAGAAGAGCAGCCGAGTCCTGCACTGCAAAAAGTCAGTGTTCAAAAACAAGAAAAACAATACAAAAATGAGGTGTATTTTACTTGAACTAAGCAAAATTATCTGTCAATAGAACAAGAAAATTTGGCTTGTCAAGACTTTCCAAAACAAGTAAAATTAACTAACTTCAATGAACCCAAAAATACCTCAAAATAAGTATATTCTCACTAATAACAAGTGTACTACTAGAGTATACGAGTACGTATTTTCTATTGTTTCATTGAAAAAAAAACGGAAAAGTCTATTTGGCTGTCATCTGTTTTAATATGAGAAACAATTTTGTCAAAGTCATGATTTTGCTTTACATTCTT
This sequence comes from Nerophis ophidion, assembly GCF_033978795.1. Lineage (NCBI taxonomy): Eukaryota > Metazoa > Chordata > Actinopteri > Syngnathiformes > Syngnathidae > Nerophis > Nerophis ophidion. The sequence continues at coordinate 59,083,041 of NC_084620.1, forward strand.
GAAATAAGAAATTCTTACTTAAAAAAGTAGTTTTATACTTGTGAGTGTTGATGACACAGCTTTGCAACATTTGCAATTCTCGTTTCGAGCATGTTTTAGGTCATAGGTCATCAAATCTCAGCTACAAGCTGTAGTATCTTACTGAGATCATTTAGGACCTAAACACTTAAAACAAGTAAAACACTCTAACATAAAATCTTATGTATGGCCGCGCAAGTCCCGGGATGCCCTAAATGTTCATAACACACCAGCCGAGTCCCATGGGGAGAGGGGATGAAAGTTGGAAAAGTCAGCAAAAGTCCCAAAAATGTTCAAAATACCTACACAGGTTCGAGTCCCACAAGTTCCGTCGCCTGCCGGGATGCCTAAAATGTCCAAAACGCGCCCAGCAAAGTCCCACGGGAAGGCGGGGAGAAAAGTGAGAAAAGTCGGCGAAATGTTCAAAAGAGTGCACACTCGAACAAGGTTGGGACTCGAACGTGGGTAGGTATTTAGAAAATTTTGGGGGACTTTTGCCGACTTTTCGCATTTTTGCCCCCTACTTCCCGTGGGATTTTGCTGGGTGCGTTTTTGGACATTTTTTGTATCCCTGGACTTGTGTGGCCGGCGGCGGGACTCGTGGGACTGGAACCCCGGGGAGGTATTTTGGACCCAATTGGGACTTTTGAACATTTTGGCCGCCTTTTCCCCCTCTTCTTCCCCACTTTCCTGTGCACCATTGCTGGGTGTGTTTTGGACACTTGGACAAAAATAGTTTCAAGCATATTTTACTCAAAATAGGTCATAAAATGTTGGAAACAAGCTGTAGTATCTTACTGAGATCATTTAGGACCTAAACACTTAAAACAAGTAAAACACTCTAACATAAAATCTTATGTATGGCCGCGCAAGTCCCGGGATGCCCTAAATGTTCATAGTCCCATGGGGAGAGGGGATGAAAGTTGGAAAAGTCAGCAAAAGTCCCAAAAATGTTCAAACTAAAAAAAATATTGGGACAGTTGCCTTTTAAAGAGTAGATCCATGGGGAAAAAAAACAATTACGAGATACTTTTTGTTGAATATCCTTGCAAGTGATCGGTTGATTCGATAAGTGCTTTATCGCCCACTCCCTGTGCGTCTTCTTCTTCCGTGCAACTACTGGCAAGAGCGGCATTGGCGTTCTTCCCGCTCCCGTTCAGGCAGCAGTAAGATAGCAGTTCCGAGGGAAAAAAAAGCCACAAAGCGCTCTTTGTGTCTGCAGCGGCACAAACCGTACAATATTAGTTCGGGTAAGGTCAGCCAGCGCTTGATCTAATGTTCTGCTTAGTTCTCATTAAAGAGATATTGCATTATTTCATTTGCCACAATTGAGTTAAAAGCGGAGTGAGGAGGAGACGGATGGGGGTGTGATCCTCATCCACCTCACTGCAAAAACTGAAATCTAAGTAAGATGAAATATCTCAAATAAGGGTGATATTTGCTGATAAGATAATTCTTCTCACTAAGCAGATTTTATGTTAGTGTTTTACGTGTTTTAAGTGTTTAGGTCTTAAATAATCTCAGTAGGATACTACAGCTTGTTTCCGACATTTTATGACCTATTTTTCAGTAAAATATGCTTGAAACTATTTTTGTCCAAGTGTCCAAAACACACCCAGCAATGGTGCACAGGAAAGTGGGGAAGAAGAGGGGGAAAAGGCGGCCAAAATGTTCAAAAGTCCCAATTTTGTCCAAAATACCTCCCCGGGGTTCCAGTCCCACGAGTCCTGCCGCCGGCCACACAAGTCCTGGGATACAAAAAATGTCCAAAACGCACCCAGCAAAATCCCACGGGAAGTAGGGGGGAAAAATGCGAAAAGTCGGCAAAAGTCCCCCCAAAATTTTCTAATTACCTACCCACGTTCGAGTCCCAACCTTGTTCGAGTGTGCACTCTTTTGAACATTTCCCCGACTTTTCTCACTTTTCTCCCCACCTTCCCGTGGGACTTTGCTGGGCGCGATTTGGACATTTTAGGCATCCCGGCAGGCGACGGAACTTGTGGGACTCGAACCTGTGTAGGTATTTTGAACATTTTTGGGACTTTTGCTGATTTTTCCAACTTTCATCCCCTCTCCACTTGGGACTCGGCTGGGTGTGTTATGAACATTTAGGGCATCCCCGGACTTGCGCGGACATACATAAGATTTTATGTTAGAGTGTTTTACGTGTTTTAAGTGTTTAGGTCCTAAATGATCTCAGTAAGATACTACAGCTTGTTTCCGACATTTTATGACCTATTTTGAGTAAAATGTGCTTCAAACTATTTTTGTCCAAGTGTCCAAAACACACCCAGCAATGGTGCACAGGAAAGTGGGGAAGAAGAGGGGGAAAAGGCGGCCAAAATGTTCAAAAGTCCCAATTGTGTCCAAAATACCTCCCCGGGGTTCCAGTCCCACGAGTCCCGCCGCCGGCCACACAAGTCCTGGGATACAAAAAATGTCCAAAACGCACCCAGCAAAATCCCACGGGAAGTAGGGGGGAAAAATGCGAAAAGTCGGCAAAAGTCCCCCCAAAATTTTCTAAATACCTACCCACGTTCGAGTCCCAACCTTGTTCGAGTGTGCACTCTTTTGAACATTTCCCCGACTTTTCTCACTTTTCTCCCCACCTTCCCGTGGGACTTTGCTGGGCACGTTTTGGACATTTTGGGCATCCCGGCAGGCGACGGAACTTGTGGGACTCGAACCTGTGTAGGTATTTTGAACATTTTTGGGACTTTTGCTGACTTTTCCAACTTTCATCCCCTCTCCCCATGGGACTCTGCTGGGTGTGTTATGAACATTTAGGGCATCCCGGGACTTGCGCGGCCATACATAAGAATTTATGTTAGAGTGTTTTAAGTGTTTAGGTCCTAAATGATCTCAGTAAGATACTACAGCTTGTTTCCGACATTTTATGACCTATTTTGAGTAAAATATGCTTGAAACTATTTTTGTCCAAGTGTCCAAAACACACCCAGCAATGGTGCACAGGAAAGTGGGGAAGAAGAGGGGGAAAAGGCGGCCAAAATGTTCAAAAGTCCCAATTGGGTCCAAAATACCTCCTCGGGGTTCCAGTCCCACGAGTCCCGCCGCCGGCCACACAAGTCCTGGGATACAAAAAAATTTCCAAAACGCACCCAGCAAAATCCCACGGGAAGTAGGGGGGAAAAATGCGAAAAGTCGGCAAAAGTCCCCCAAAATGTTCTAAAAACCTACCCAGGTTCGAGTCCCAACCTTGTTCGAGTGTGCACTCTTTTGAACATTTCCCCGACTTTTCTCACTTTTCTCCCCACCTTCCCGTGGGACTTTGCTGGGCGCGATTTGGACATTTTAGGCATCCCGGCAGGCGACGGAACTTGTGGGACTCGAACCTGTGTAGGTATTTTGAACATTTTTGGGACTTTTGCTGACTTTTCCAACTTTCATCCCCTCTCCCCATGGGACTCTGCTGGGTGTGTTATGAACATTTAGGGCATCCCGGGACTTGCGCGGCCATACATAAGAATTTATGTTAGAGTGTTTTAAGTGTTTAGGTCCTAAATGATCTCAGTAAGATACTACAGCTTGTTTCCGACATTTTATGACCTATTTTGAGTAAAATATGCTTGAAACTATTTTTGTCCAAGTGTCCAAAACACACCCAGCAATGGTGCACAGGAAAGTGGGGAAGAAGAGGGGGAAAAGGCGGCCAAAATGTTCAAAAGTCCCAATTGGGTCCAAAATACCTCCTCGGGGTTCCAGTCCCACGAGTCCCGCCGCCGGCCACACAAGTCCTGGGATACAAAAAAATTTCCAAAACGCACCCAGCAAAATCCCACGGGAAGTAGGGGGGAAAAATGCGAAAAGTCGGCAAAAGTCCCCCAAAATGTTCTAAAAACCTACCCAGGTTCGAGTCCCAACCTTGTTCGAGTGTGCACTCTTTTGAACATTTCCCCGACTTTTCTCACTTTTCTCCCCACCTTCCCGTGGGACTTTGCTGGGCGCGATTTGGACATTTTAGGCATCCCGGCAGGCGACGGAACTTGTGGGACTCGAACCTGTGTAGGTATTTTGAACATTTTTGGGACTTTTGCTGACTTTTCCAACTTTCATCCCCTCTCCACATGGGACTCGGTTGGGTGTGTTATGAACATTTAGGGCATCCCCGGACTTGCGCGGACATACATAAGATTTTATGTTAGAGTGTTTTACGTGTTTTAAGTGTTTAGGTCCTAAATGATCTCAGTAAGATACTACAGCTTGTTTCCGACATTTTATGACCTATTTTGAGTAAAATGTGCTTCAAACTATTTTTGTCCAAGTGTCCAAAACACACTCAGCAATGGTGCACAGGAAAGTGGGGAAGAAGAGGGGGAAAAGGCGGCCAAAATGTTCAAAAGTCCCAATTGTGTCCAAAATACCTCCCCGGGGTTCCAGTCCCACGAGTCCCGCCGCCGGCCACACAAGTCCTGGGATACAAAAAATGTCCAAAACGCACCCAGCAAAATCCCACGGGAAGTAGGGGGGAAAAATGCGAAAAGTCTGCAAAAGTCCCCCCAAAATTTTCTAAATACCTACCCAGGTTCGAGTCCCAACCTTGTTCAAGTGTGCACTCTTTTGAACATTTCCCCGACTTTTCTCACTTTTCTCCCCACCTTCCCGTGGGACTTTGCTGGGCGCGTTTTGGACATTTTAGGCATCCCGGCAGGCGACAGAACTTGTGGGACTCAAACCTGTGTAGGTATTTTGAACATTTTTGGGACTTTTGCTGACTTTTCCAACTTTCATCCCCTCTCCCCATGGGACTCGGCTGGGTGTGTTATGAACATTTAGGGCATCCCGGGACTTTCGCGGCCATACATAAGATTTTATGTTAGAGTGTTTTACGTGTTTTAAGTGTTTAGGTCCTAAATGATCTTAGTAAGATACTACAGCTTCTTTCCGTCATTTTATGACCTATTTTTCAGTAAAATATGCTTGAAACTATTTTTGTCCAAGTGTCCAAAACACACCCAGCAATGGTGCACAGGAAAGTGGGGAAGAAGAGGCGGAAAAGGCGGCCAAAATGTTCAAAAGTCCCAATTGTGTCCAAAATACCTCCCCAGGGTTCCAGTCCCACGAGTCCCGCCGCCGGCCACACAAGTCCTGGGATACAAAAAATGTCCAAAACGCACCCAGCAAAATCCCACGGGAAGTAGGGGGGAAAAATGCAAAAAGTTGGCAAAAGTCCCCCCAAAATTTTTTAAATACCTACCCACGTTCGAGTCCCAACCTTGTTCGAGTGTGCACTCTTTTGAACATTTCCACGACTTTTCTCACTTTTCTCCCCACCTTCCCGTGGGACTTTGCTGGGCACGTTTTGGACATTTTGGACATCCCGGCAGGCTACGGAACTTGTGGGACTCGAACCTGTGTAGGTATTTTGAACATTTTTGGGACTTTTGCTGACTTTTCCAACTTTCATCCCCTCTCCCCATGGGACTCTGCTGGGTGTGTTATGAACATTTAGGGCATCCCGGGACTTGCGCGGCCATACATAAGAATTTATGTTAGAGTGTTTTAAGTGTTGAGGTCCTAAATGATCTCAGTAAGATACTACAGCTTGTTTCCGACATTTTATGACCTATTTTGAGTAAAATGTGCTTCGAACTATTTTTGTCCAAGTGTCCAAAACACACCCAGCAATGGTGCACAGGAAAGTGGGGAAGAAGAGGGGGAAAAGGCGGCCAAAATGTTCAAAAGTCCCAATTGGGTCCAAAATACCTCCCCGGGGTTCCAGTCCCACGAGTCCCGCCGCCGGCCACACAAGTCCTGGGATACAAAAAATGTCCAAAACGCACCCAGCAAAATCCCACGGGAAGTAGGGGGGAAAAATGCGAAAGGTCGGCAAAAGTCCCCCCAAAATTTTCTAAATACCTACCCACGTTCGAGTCCCAACCTTGTTCGAGTGTGCACTCTTTTGAACATTTCCCCGACTTTTCTCACTTTTCTCCCCACCTTCCCGTGGGACTTTGCTGGGCGCGATTTGGACATTTTAGGCATCCCGGCAGGCGACGGAACTTGTGGGACTCGAACCTGTGTAGGTATTTTGAACATTTTTGGGACTTTTGCTGACTTTTCCAACTTTCATCCCCTCTCCCCATGGGACTCGGCTGGGTGTGTTATGAACATTTAGGGCATCCCGGGACTTGCGCGGCCATACATAAGATTTTATGTTAGAGTGTTTTACTTGTTTTAAGTGTTTAGGTCCTAAATGATCTCAGTAAGATATTACAGCTTGTAGCTGAGATTTGATGACCTATATCGAGTAAAACATGCTTGAAACGAGAATTGCAAATGTTACAAAGCTGTGTCATCAACACTCACAAGTATAAAACTACTTTTTAAAGTAAGAATTTCTTATTTCAAGAATGTAAAACAAAATCATGACTTTGACACAATTGTTTCTCATATTAAAACAGATGACAGCCAAATAGACTTTGCCGTTATTTTTCAATGAAACAATAGAAAATACGTACTCGTATACTGTAGTAGTACACTTGTTATTAGTGAGAATATACTTATTTTGAGGTATTTTTGGGTTCATTGAAGTTAGCTAATTAGGAGTCATTTGCCATGGGTCAAGGACCCTATTGAAACTACTGTGTTTTATTATTATTCCGCACCTACGCGCTGTAATTTGACCCCCTTAACATGCTTCAAAACTCACCAAATTTGACACACACGTCGGTATAGCAAAAACTTTCCCAACATATTAAGCAACCAATCCCTTAAAATGAAAATTGCGCTCTAGCGACCCCTAGGAAAAAAATACAGACAAAACTGCATGTAACTTCTGTTAGGAATGTCATAGCGACATGAAACAAAAACTCCTATGTAGGTCTGACTTAGACCCAATTTTCATACACTCACTTCTTTCAGCAAAAATCTACAGGAAGTTGGCAAAAACCCCTTCAAAATAGAATTTTCGCAAAAAAATTCAATTTTTGCCTCTTTGCGCTGTAATTTGACCCCTTTTAAAATGCTTCAAAAGTCACCAAACTTGACGCACACATAAGGACTGGCAAATATTGCGATCTAATGAAAAAAACCAAACCCCAAAACTCAAAATTGCGCTCTAGCGCTATTTTTGAATAAAACACTGAAAAAACTGCCCCTAGGAAGAAAACACAGACAAAACTGCTTGTAACTTCCGGCAAGAATGTCGGAGAGACATGAAACAAACACCTCTATGTAGGTCTCGCTTGGACTTACATTTCATAGATTGACAACCCCCAACAAAAATCAAAAGGAAGTTTGCAATCCCCCCTTCAAAACAAAAGTTTTGTAAAAACCGGTCACCTTTCTTCAAACATTATCTCCTCTGAGTGCGTTTGTTGTTTTGGCTTCAAACTCGCACAGGAGAGAGAGTGAACCCTTCTGATTAAAAGTATAGAACAGAGTTTTGATAAGTTCTCAGGTTTTGATTTTACGCGCCTTCAAAGAACCCCTGTGGAAAGTCTCCTAAAAAATGTAATTTTTGCCTCTTTGAGCTGTTATTTGACCCCCTTAAAATGCTTCTAAACTCACCAAACTTGACACACACATCAGGTCTGGCAAAAATTGCGATCTGATGAAAAAACCTAACCTCAAAACTCAAAATTGCGCTCTACCGCCCCCCTAGGAATACAACACGGACAAACTGCTCCTAGGAAGAAAACAGACAAAACTGCTTGTAACTTCCGGTAGGAATGTCAGAGAGACATGAAACAAAAAACACTATGTAGGTCTTACTTAGACCTACATTTTAATAAATAACATAATTTAGCAAAAATCAACAGGAAGTTTGATATTTTCACTTCAATACAACAACTGCATTACTTTCACAATGCATTAGATTCTCAAAATAGTGGCTCCAAGGCGTCTTCTAACGCTTATCCGGCCGTGGGTCTCGGGGGCAGCAGCCAAAGGCGGACCCGACCAACGCTGCTTGCATCTTTAATTTTACTTGTTTTGGAAAGTCTTGACAAGCCAAATGTTCTTGTTCTATTGGCAGATAATTTTGCTTAGTTCAAGTAAAATACCCCTCATTTTTGTATTTTTTTTTCTTCTTTTTGAACACTGACTTTTTGCAGTGTACATCCGAACATGACATGACAATCAACAATGTCCCTACAAAGAAGGATAAAAACAACTGAAATATTTTTCATTTGCTAAGACAAAGTAGATGCGGGAAATATTGCTTAAAAGGAAGACATGAAACTGCTACAGGAAAATACCAAAAAAAGAGAAAAACACACAAATAGGAGCGCAGGACAAGAACTAAAACACTACACACAAGAAAACCGCAAAAAAACTCAAAATAAGTCACGGCGTGATATGACAAGTCGGGACCTACTTTCAGACGAGAGCTATATTGATGCATGCTTGGTTATGGTTTGGAGTTTTATCCAACAATTCCCACGACGACTTTTTGCTGCTAACTTAATTTTGTTAATAATTTCTGCTGGTGGTGAGCCTCCAGATTTTCTCAACACGATAAATGTGCCTTGGCTCAAAAAAGGTTGAAAAACACTGGTCTACATAACATGTGATGGTTGTTCTTGGGTCAAAATGTTGCATAGATCAGTGAACCCCAACCACCGGGCTTTTGTGTTGATTTAATTAAATCAACATACAAAACACAAGATACACTTACAATTAGTGCACCAACTCAAAAAACTTCCCTTTTTCATGACGAAGAAAAAAAAAAAAAAAAGAATCCCCCCACAATAAGCAGATAATGGATTTTCCAGAATTATCCTAGTAAATGTGTCTAATAACATCTGAATCGCTCCCACCGCCCTGTCTTTTTTTTTTTCTAGTCCTTCACTCTCACTTTCCTCATCCACGAATCTTTCATCCTCGCTCAAATTAATGGGGAAATTGTCGTTTTCTCGGTCCGAATCTCTCTCGCTGCTGGTGGCCATGATTGTAAACAATGTTCAGATGTGAGGAGCTCCACAACACGTGACGTCACGCGCACATCGTCTGCTACTTCCGGTATAGGAAAGGCTTTTTTATTAGCAACAAAAAGTTGCGAACTTTATCGTGGATGTTCTCTACTAAATCCTTTCAGCAAAAATATGGCGAAATGATCAAGTATGACACATAGAATGGAGCTGCTATCCCCGTTTAAATAAGAACATCTCATTTCAGTAGGCCTTTAAGTGCGTCTTATAGTCTGAAAAATACGGTACTTCAACACATTACCCCGTTGCTACATACTATCTGGCAATAAACCCACACAAAAACAACCTCAACTCACCTTAAACTTTCTCTCTCATCACTTTTATTATTAGACATACCTCCGTTTAAATATTTGCACACTTTATTCTGCCTTCGTCTCATCTCGCCTTCCTTGATGTCCGTCTCGCCGCCTCGTTCTCTTCATCTGTGGTTTACCGTGATGATTTAACGTGTGTGTGTGTGTGTGTGTGTGTGTGTGTGCACCTGTGCGAGGCTAACGTGAGACGACGCCGATCTTTTCATCACAATGGGGGAGCCCGGGAGACCAAAAGACTCACTTAAAAGGCGTTTTTCAGGGTATTAATTGCTTGACATGGCTCACCCAGGTATGGGAAACCTGGCATATGCGCTAATTATATGGACTAGTTGGAGGGGGTGGGTGCAGCAAATGTTTGGGTAATATTTTGCCGCGGCGAGTCGTGTGTGTGTTACGGACAGTGTTGATTGAGGTGTGTTGAAGCAGCAAAAAAGGACATTATGTTAAATGAGGAGTTTCTGTCTGTGATAGTGTATATAATAATGTAAGTGCATCATAAAACCTACATGAACTCCATGGTGTTCAGGGATGAATAGTCTCTCCTATTGCTATTGTGCTATTTTTTTCAGCTATAGTTAGATTCATCATTAGTAATGTAGCAACCTAGTTTTGAATGGCAGGGTCCCTGCTATCACATGTTGATAAAAATATAACATTTACATAATAAAAGTTAACGACTGGCTACCCAAATGCTGTAATAAATTAAGCATGATGAGTTGACTTGAAACACTTTAATGTTGCAGTTTTTGTATGTAGAAGAAAAGTTGTCATTTTATTTAATCAAAGCAACGATTTGAGGCAGTTTAATTTGGATTAAGGTGGGCAGAATTATTATAGTGTTCCCAATGTTAAAAGGATCAAGCCATTGTTTACAAATTTGGTAAATAAATAACCAAAAAATCTAAATTTTGTTGTTTCCTTACTGTACCGAAAATGAACCGAACCGTGACCTCTAAACCGAGGTACGTACCGAACCGAAATGTTTGTGTACCGTTACACCCCTAAAAAACATGTGAAAATTATAAAATAATTATAATGATCATTAATATCTATTTTAGTTGTAATACCGTAATGATAGTAGTAGTATGATTAGTATTGCTCATAAATTTCAATATATTCATTTATTTTCCCTTAGTATAGACAAAATTACAGCAAAGTCTCTCATTTTTAGGCTCATATGCCATAAATTCCAATAATTCAGGCCCATATTTTGCATGTTTTTTTGCAAACAACAACAATTTGTCACCCAGCTGCTCCTTACCAGCCACATGACACCCATGCCAAGTTTGTTTACATTTTTTTTCTTTTCTCTTTGCTATTTGGGCTTATTGGACCGTAATTAGAATAAAAACTAAGAATCATCTTTTGATATGTTGTTCTTAGTCCATAAGTACACAAACGTGTACTTCATGTTTAGTGACATGCTAATTCTTTTTTTTACACTTTTTTTTTTCCAAATTCCATTGTATGTTTTACTCTCTGACACCACCAGATGGCAGTACAAGTGTCCACATAAGTGGCCAAAATACCCCAGTTCAGTAGTGTACACAATTTTGGAAATAAGAGCTAAAAGGTGCTGTCTACGCATGTGGCCACTAAGCCTTTAGATTTTAAATGAAACTGTTAAAAAACTAAACATGATAATCATTAGTAATTATAATGCTTTTAGTATTACTGTCTGAAATAATAGTCAAAACACTTATAAAATTATTAAAATTTTAATGATCATTAATATCCATTTTAGTTGTAGTAACATAATAACAGTAATAGTATGATTAGTATTGCTGATAAATTTCAACATATTCATTTATTTTCCCTTCGTATACTGTCATGCAGGACTAAATTACAGCAATGTCTCTCATTTTTAGGCTCACATGCCACAAATTCCAATAATTCAGGCCCATATTTTGCATGTTTTTTTTTTCAAACTACAACAATTTGTCACCCAGCTGCTCTTTACCAGCCACATGACACCCGTGCCAAGTTTGTTATTGTGATAAGAAAACACATCAAAGTACATCGCTATTTCCTTTTATCGTCTGCTGATGCGGTTTAAGTGTTATTTAGCACGCCGCCCTCATATGTTTGCATTACTTTTTGAAAGCAAGAGCTACTTCTTGGGTACTGATTAATGCGAAGGGCTACCAGTTTGATACACACTTCAATAAATTGCCAGAAATAGCCAATTTGCTCAATTTACCTTTAATAAATAAATCTATATATATATAAAAAAATGGGTATTTCTGTCTGTCGTTCCGTCATACATTTTTTACCTTTTACGGAAGGTTTTTTTGTAGAGAATAAATGATGAAAAAAAACACTTAATTGAAAGGTTTAAAAGAGGAGAAAACACGAAAAAAATGAAAATTAAATTTTGAAACATAGTTTATCTTTAAAATTCAAAATTCAACCGAAAAAAATGGAGAAAAACTAGCTAATTCGAATCTTTTTGAAAGAAATTACAAAAAAAATGTATGGAACATAATTAGTAATTTTTCCTGATTAAGATTAATTTTAGAATTTTGATGACATGTTTTAAATAGGTTAAAATCCAATCTGCACTTTGTTAGAATATATAACAAATTGGACCAAGCTATATTTCTAACAAAAACAAATCATTATTTCTTCTACATTTTCCAGAACAACAATTTTAAAATAAATTAAAAAAAACTTTGAAATAAGATTTCAATTTGATTTTACAGATTTTCTAGATTTGCCAGAATATTTTTTTCGAATTTTAACCATAAAAAGTTTGAAGATATATTTCAGAAATATTCTTCGTCAAAAAAACAGAAGCTAAAATGAAGAATTAAAGTAAAATGTATTTATTATTTTTTACAATAAAAAAAATAAATTTACTTGAACATTGATTTAAATTGTCAGGAAAGAAGAGGAAGGAATTTAAAAGGTAAAAAAGGTACATGATTGAATGCTAAAAACGTTATGACAGACCGCCTTAGAAAAACATAATGGAATTTTAAATTGTTCTATGAAGGATAAAACACTGAATATTGACAAAATATGAACATCACACCCCCTTTCCATTGACACATTTTACAATCAAGTGAAACGCAACAAAAATGCAGCAAACAGTGAAATATGAACTTGAAGGGTCCAAATAAACCCACCTACAATCTGATAAATCTGATACATCACTAAGTTTTAGAGCAGGGGTCACCAACCTTTTTGAAAGCAAGAGCTACTTCTTGGGTACTGATTAATGCCAAGGGTTACCAGTTTGATACACACTTCAATAAATTGCCAGAAATAGCCAATTTGCTCAATTTACCTTCAATAAATACATCTATATATATAGGTTTACGGAAGTTTTTTTGTAGGGAATAAATGATGAAAAAAACACTTAATTGAACGGTTTAAAAGAGGAGAAAACACGAAAAAAATTACAAAAAACAATTTTGAAACATATTTTATCTTCGAATTTCGACTCTTTAATATTCAAAATTCAACCAAAAAAAATGAAGAGAAAAACTAGCTAATTCGAATCTGTTTGAAAAAATTCAAAAAAATAATTTATGGAACATCATTAGTAATTTTTCCTGATTAAGATTAATTTTAGAATTTTGATGACATGTTTTAAATAGGTTAAAATCCAATCTGCACTTTGTTAGAATATATAACAAATTGGACCAAGCTATATTTCTAACAAAAACAAATCATTATTTCTTCTACATTTTCCAGAACAACAATTTTAAAATAAATAAATAAAAACTTTGAAATAAGATTTAAATTTGATTCTACAGATTTTCTAGATTTGCCAGAATATTTTTTTCGAATTTTAACCATAAAAAGTTTGAAGATATATTTCAGAAATATTCTTCGTCAAAAAGACAGAAGCTAAAATGAAGAATTAAAGTAAAATGTATTTATTATTCTTTACAATAAAAAAAAATTAACATTGATTTAAATTGTCAGGAAAGAAGAGGAAGGAATTTAAAAGGTAAAAAGGAATATGTGTTTAAAAGTCCAAAAATCATTTTTAAGGTTGACTTTTTTTCTCTAAAATTGTCTTTCTGAAAGTGATAAGAAGCAAAGTAAAAAAATTAATGAATTCATTTCAACAAGTGACGACCGAGTCTTTAAAACATTTTCTTGGATTTTCAAATTCTATTTAAGTTTTGTCTCTCATAGAATTAAAAATGGTTGAGCAAAGCGAGACCAGCTTGCTAGTAAATAAATAAAATGTAAAAAAAAATAGAGGCAGCTCACTGGTAAGTGCTGCTATTTGAGCTATTTTTAGAACAGGCCATCTGGTCTTTACACGGGCACCGCGTTGGTGACCCCTGGCGTAAAGACTTGCTTCGTCCAGACTGGCCTAAAGTGAAAGTAGAAGTAGGAGTGTGGCGGTCACATACCTGTCCATACCAGTTATATTCCAGCATTGTGTCTAAAATGAAGGCGAAACATGCACACGGCTTCTTATTGCTTGAGGGTACAGGAACGGGGGCGAAGGGAAGGGGGGGATCCGAAAGTTTTGTCCCGTGTGGAATTGTCAGGACTTATGGGGGGGGGCGCTCATACATGTCCACATGCACCGGCGGGCTCTGATTGGCAAGACTGGTACACATAGAATTTGGGCACTCCCAGAGCTTCTGACCTGTTGATAATGAACCTGAACCCATTATTTTGAGTCAATGAATTGAAAGAAATAGGGCGAAGGAATGAAAGCCGCAGGGCCAATTAACAGCATTCTTGGATGTATTACGCGCTAGCTGGCGTAGCTCAAGGCGAGGCACCTTTTTTTTTTTTTTTTTTTTTTTTTTGCGCCTTATGTCTTTATTCCCTCTGTTATTCGTCCGTTACTCCGAGCGGGGTGTGTGTGGGGGGGGGGGATCAAGGGGGTGTTGTTAGTTACCAGAGCGGTAACTAACAACACACAACAACAGCAGTCCATTTTTGTCTACCGTAAAGCAGTTTGTCTGCCGTAAACAGCAATGTTGTGACACTCTTAAACAGAACAATACTGCCATCTACTGTACACACATATGGTTATAAAAACATGGATGGACAATTCAACCCTTAACGCAACAATGAGTAGTGGAGTGTTATGTGTGTGTAAATGCGTAAATAAATGAAATCTGAAATTCAAGTATTTCTTTTATATATTTATATATATATATATATATATATATATATATATATATATATATATATATATATATATGTATATGTATGTATATGTATGTATATGTATGTATATGTATGTATATGTATGTATATGTATGTATATGTGTATATATGTATATATGTATATGTGTATATATGTATATGTATATGTGTATATGTGTATATATGTATATATATATATATGTATATATATGTGTATATATATATGTATATGTGTATATATATATACATATATATATATATATATATATATATGTATATATATATATATATATATATATATGTATGTGTATATGGGGCTTCACGGTGGCAGAGGGGTTAGTGCATCTGCCTCACAATACGAAGTTCCTGCAGTCCTGGGTTCAAATCCAGGCTCAGGATCTTTCTTTGTGGCGTTTCCATGTTCTCCCCGTGAATGCGTGGGTTCCCTCCGGGTACTCCGGCTTCCTCCCACTTCCAAAGACATGCACCTTGGGGATAGGTTGATTGGCAACACTAAATTGGCCCTAGTGTGTGAATGTGAGTGTGAATGTTATCTGTCTATCTGTGTTGGCCCTGCGATGAGGTGGCGACTTGTCCAGGGTGTACCCCGCCTTCCGCCCGAATGTAGCTGAGATAGGCGCCAGCGCCCCCCGCGACCCCGAAAGGGAATAAGCGGTAGAAAATGGATGGATATATATATATATATATAGGTGTGGGAAAAATCACAAGACTACTTCATCTCTACAGAACTGTTTCATGAGGGGTTCCCTCAATCATCAGGAGATTTTAATGGAAGCATTCACATACAATGGTTTATATAGGGCACAGAGTAGGTGGGTACAGGCAGGCGTAGGGGTGTGGTGATTGGCTCATGTGTTACCTAGGAGGTGTTTCCGTCTGTGGCGGCATGTTGAAATGATTTCACTGCGCTTGTTGAGGGATGACAGGTCTGGATGATATATAATAAACAGTTTCTCTTTCAAGCATAGGTTGCATCTTTTATTACCACTGTTGTAAGGTGTGCCGGATGCAAGAATTTGCCATGTTATTGAATATTCAACATTATTGTCTTTGAGGTTCCAAATGTGTTTGCTGAGTTCTGTAGAAAACACATTTGGAAACTCAGCAAACACATTTGGAACCTCAAAGACAATAATGTTGAATATTCAATAACATGGCAAATTCTTGCCATGACACTGACACTTCTGACCGTGCCACCTCGATTTTTGACCATTGATCAAATTGAGGTGGAAATCCCGCCTTGCAATGTCTGACTGACGTCATACGAGGTTAGTATGATTAGGATTATTACTTGCCAACCCTCCCGGATTTTCCGGGAGACTCCCGAAATTCAGCGCCTCTCCCGAAAAACTCCCGGGACAAATTTTCTCCCGAAATTCAGGCGGAGCTGGAGGCCACGCCCCCTCCAGCTCCATGCGGCCCCGAGTGAGGTGTCAACAGCCTGTTTTCACGTCCGCTTTCCCACAATATAAACAGCGTGTCTGCCCAATGACGTTATAACTGTAGAATGATCGAGGGCCAGTTCTTGGTGTAAGGACTGGCTGGCACAGTAATGCCGGGTTTGTCCCTCCGTGGATGCGTCGACATGAACACATCAACGGTAAGTTTAAATGATTTATTAAACTTAACAAAAGCAGGCTGTGAACAAAAACACTGGAGCTAACAGACAAAATAAACCAAGGGCGCTAGCATAAAAGCTAGGAATAGAAAACAGAAAAACTAGGCACGAAGGCACACAAAAAGGAAAAACAATTCATCAGCGTGAGAGCTGGAATAAAACAAAGGCTTAGCGTGAAAAGCTAGCGAGAATATACACACGTGTAGTAGGCAGTCGGGAATGTTGCTCGAAGGCAAATTTATGGACCCAGACTGAACAAAGAAACGAGGAAAGCTCATGTAGGGAGAAATCAAGGAGAACCAGGTGTGTGTAGAAGACGGGGAGCAGGTGAAATCAATGTGTAACCATGGTAACGGACTAAACAGGAAGTAAGTGGGTCAGAAGAAAATGAAACAAAGATGGAAAATTAAACATGTGAAGATCTGAGTCACGGATCGCAACACTTGATTTCTCATGTGGGTTTATTATTAGGCAGTAACAACACACAGAGCGGTAACAACACACAACAACAGCAGTCACGTTTTCGTCTACCGTAAAGCAGTTCGTCTGCCGTAAACAGCAATGTTGTGACACTCTTAAACAGGACAATACTGCCATCTACTGTACACACATATGGTTAGAAAAACATGGATGGACAATTCAACCCTTAACTCAACAATGAGTAGTGGATTGTTGTGTGTGTAAATGCCTAAATAAATGAACACTGAAATTCAAGTATTTCTTACATATATATATATATATATATATATATATATATATATATATATATATATATATATATATATATATATATATATATATATATATATATATATATAGCTAGAATTCACTGAAAGTCAAGTATTTGACTTGGTAAATCTAGCTGTAAATATACTCCTCCCCCGCCCCACCCCCGATCCCTTCCCTCACCCCCCACCTCCCAAAATCGGTGGTCTCAAGGTTGGCAAGTATGCTGCAACCACAAGTACCATATTTCTTTGAATTGCCGCCGGGGCGCTAATTAATTTAAAACCTCTTCTCACTCCTGCGTTTACCAAAGGCATGCGGTAAAAGTAAGCATGCGCTAATTATTTTTTAAAAACTCTTCTCACTCCGGCACTTACCAAAGGCATGCAGTAAAAATTTGAGTGTGATGTAAGATTGGACCTTAAATCCTACTGAATAGCTCTTAATCTTTTTCCCTTTATGCGATTTCAAATTACTGGTATTAAAATCAGCCTCCTCCATTTTGAAAATGATGACCGGGGAAGTGTCACGCGTGACGTCACGAGTTTGACCCGGCGGTAATACTAAGCATGCGCTAATTATTTCGCGAAGCAAGTTTGACCCGACAGTAATTCAAGGCAGGTGCATACTATATACCCTGTGGCAATTCAAGGAAATACGGTATGTAGTTTTAATAGCAATTTGATTTAATTAACTTTAAAGTCAAATACGTTTTTGAAAGTTGTAAAAATACTTTTTTTTCTCTCAAATTTCATCATAGACTTAGACAAAAAGTCAGTGTTCAAAAACAAGAAAAAAAAAAAAATAAGGGGTATTTTATTTGAACTAAGCAAAATTATCTGCCAATAGAACAAGAAATTGTTGGCTAGTCAACTCTTTCTAACGTTTATTCACAATTTAGAATGCAAAAAAAAAGAACAGCATATGGGTGCTTGTGTCAGAAAAATCGTATGTAAATTATCAAACAACTTTCAGTTCTCCGAGTGCCCAGTGAACAGACAAGAAGCTGTCTTTGTTGTACCAAGCCAAAGGCTTGTAAAATTCCATTGGTCACGATAGGAGGAGACAGGAGGGGTTAAATATTTTGATCCAAGCTCGATCCAGGACCAGTCCAAGCCCGTGCTAATCTTTTTCTTTTGTTTTGCTGTGACCGAAAACAATGGCTGTTTAAGAAACAGTTGTTTTTATGTAAACAGGAGAAGTCCAACTAAAGATAGGTGGCATACAACCTTCCGCCAGAGCATGCTGGAGACTGTACAAGAGTACAGTCCAGACTTTTCTCCTCAAATTGAGCCAAATGTAATTATGTCTCTGTTTAATTCCTTGCTTCTTGTCTCGTTTAACAGACGTCATCAGTGTTTGAACCTGACATCTTGGATTGTGAATGATAGGCAAAATTAAAGAAAAACTTGGTAAAAAACAAAATAAAGACATTTTGTGTCTATAGGTCGTGGTTTGCACGTCAACAGGTTCCCATAACTGCGCTCAGGAGATCGTGCCACTGGATTCTTCACAGTCTTAGCCACATTTAACGGGCCATTGGCAACGCATTGCTCACTTTAGGCTAAACATGGGTGACCGTGGGTCCCATCTGCAGAAATCCAAGCGAGCCTACGTGGCATTTTATTTCTATGCTGGCACTACTCTTCTAGCTTTTTTGGCGCTTTTCTTTAGGACGGACATTCAAACAGGGACGAACAGGAAATTCAATTTATCCGAGCGATGACAGAGATGTGGTAATCGGATTAGGGGAAAAAAATGATGCTTGATACCTCCTAACGTGATTACAAACTAGACAACATAACGTGCTTTAATTGCACCTCAGACTCTTTTGATTCCCTTCATCCGGGCTATGAATGCAGGCGCTTGTGTGTGACTTGTGTTCATGCACGCTCCGCTTTTGGGAGTTGTAATTGTGACGGTGCAGTCCCAGGACTTCCTGCATCATGCAACTGCAAAATATCCAACTGAGCACATTTATTACATGACTAAAAATACTCTAGTTGATCTGAAATCAAATTAAGACTGAATTTGATTCACAATTAGGCCACAGGAAGCGAGTAGACACATAAAGTTTTGTAAGAACTGTGTAGGGTTGCGCAATATACCGGTACTAGTATAGTACCGAGATACTAATCACTCATATCAAGCGTGTCTTAATGAAATTAAACAATGGATGTCCGCTAACTTTTTGCAACTTAACGCCAAAAAAACGGAAATGCTGATTATCGGTCCTGCTAGACACCGACCTCTATTTAATAGTACATCCATTGCTTTCGGTCCCCTAGAGGGGGGGGGGTTGCCCACATCTGAGGTCCTCTCCAAGGTTTCTCATAGTCAGCATTGTCACTGGCGTCCCACTGGATGTGAATTCTCCCTGCCCACTGGGTGTGAGTTTTCCTTGCCCTTTTGTGGCTTCTTCCGAGGATGTTGTAGTCGTAATGATTTGTGCAGTCCTTTGAGACATTTGTGATTTGGGGCTGTATAAATAAACATTGATTGATTGATTGAACTTTAACATTTGACAACCAAATAATAAAACAAGGTGACTCGGTAAAAAATCTGGGTATTATCTTCGACCCAAGCGTCATCTTATTGACATCATGCACAAAAGTGCAAAAATAGCTTGTTTTAAAATGTCTCTGACAATCTTGCACTTTCTGTTTTGAAATTTCCTTGAATTGCCGCCGGGGTGCTAATTAATTTAAAACCTCTTCTCACTCCGTCACTTACCAAAGGCATGCGGTAAATTTAGGCCTGCGCTTATACATTTGAGTGTTATGTAAGGATACTAGGGGTGTGGGAAAAAATCGATTTGAATACGAATCGCAATTCTCACGTTGTGCGATTCAGAATTGATTCTTTTTTTTTTTTATCGATTTTTTTAAATTTTTATTTTCATTTGTTTTTATTGATCCAACAGAACAATACACAGCAATACCATAACTATGCAATCCAATTCCAAAAGCAAACCTGACCCAGCAACACTCAGAACTGCAATAAACAGAGCAATTGAGAGGAGACACAAACACCACAAAGAACAAACCAAAAGTAGTGAAACAAAAATGAATATTATCAACAACAGTATCAATATTAGTTATAATTTCAGCATAGCAGTGATTAAAAAATCCTCCATTGACATTATCATTAGACATTTATAAAAATAATAAAAAAAAGAATAGTGTCACAGTGGCTTACACTTGCATGGCATCTCATAAGCTTGACAACACACTGTCCAATGTTTTCACAAAGATAAAAAAAGTCATATTTTTGCTTCGTTTAAGAGTTAAAACAAATTTACATTATTGCCATCAGTTGATAAAACATTGTCCTTCACAATTATAAAAGCTTTTTTTTTACAAAAATCTACTACTCTGCTAGGATGTCAGCAGACTGGGGTAGATCCTGCTGAAATCTATGTATTGAATGAATACAGAATCCTTTTAAATCGGGAAAATATAGTTTTTGAATCGAGAATCGCGTTGAGTCGAAAAAATCGATATATTATCGAATCGGGACCCCAATAATCAATATTGAATCGAATCACAAAGATTCGCAGCCCTAAAGGATGCCATCATGAAAAGCACATTTAATAAAAAAAAAAACGTTATTATGGTCTTACATTTACTTATAAATGAAGTCCATGCGCAGCTCCTTCTGATCAAAAGCATCAATAACTTGTTTATAGAAGTCTTCCTTATCTTTCTTCAGTTTTAAAAGTCTCTGTCTCGATGGAGATCTTCCTTCATTACCTCCTGCTTCGATTAAAAGTCCAGTTTAGAAACTGTTCTATTTTAGATATGTAATCCTTCATGTTAAAAGTGCAAGCGAGAGGAAAAAATAAGCGATCGCTGCTTGTTGTCACTTCTTCTGCAGCCGAGTAGTCGCAAGAAGGATCACTAGCGCCCTCTACCACCAGGAGGCGGGAGTCATTTAATGACTCATATTTGACACACGCAGCTACGGTATATTAATAAAACATAGCTGCTTACTCTTCTTTTTAGCATATTCAATAGCTTGAACCTTAAATCCTACTGAATAGCTCTTAATCTTCTTCCCTTTATGCGATTTCAAATGATTGAAATCAGCCTCCTCCATTTTGAAAATGATGACAGGTGAAGTGTCACTCGTGACGTGACGAGTTTGACCCGGTGGAAATTCTAGACATGCGCTAATAAAAATAATATTTTGCGAAACGAGTTTGACCCGGCGGTAATGCTAAGCATGCGCTAATTATTTTCCAAAACGAGTTTGACCCGGCAGTAATTCTAGTCAGGCTGCAATTCAAGGAAATACTGTAACTGTTTAATAAATATGGTTTTTGGTCAATTGACTTAGTTGTGCATGAAAGTTTAAAAGTAGCATATACTAATGCGGTTAATGTAGACACATGGAAACATCATACTGCTGTGATTATATGCATCAATTGTTCATTCTAAGGCAAAATATGGAGATATATCTCGTGTATCGTGACATGGTCTAAAAATATCGAGATATTAATAAAAGGTCGTATCGCCCAGCCCTAATACAGATTGACTAAACCTCCTCTGAGCTGTGATCACAGGCTCATCCTGTCCGTCCTCTTTTTTCGCTGGTGTCCCCTTCAAAGGAGGGATCCTGCCTAGCACCTCTGGCCATGGACAACCCCGAGAGGTTAGCCGCCAGGACCACGTTTTGTCCGTCCCTCCCGTCCCGCCATGACCTCCCTTAATTGTGCGTGAAGCCTATCATGGCGGCTCATCTCGTCCACTCAGTGGACGTGGGGACAAAGATGAAGCCTCAAAGTGGTCACGAGTCCTCGGGTAATTGGTTCTGGTTCTGGTTTCTTTCTCTCTTGGACGTGCTTGAAAGTGTTCCATTTCGACGCATCGCGTTCGTGCCGCATAATTCGCCGCTTTGCCGTGTCTCTGACGTTCCTCCACAAACACTTTAACTTGCGTTCCTTTCCTTTTTACCAAAATTTAGTTTAGTTATTCGATCATTCATTTTGTGTGCCAATGATTGTCACACACACACTAGGTGTGGTGAAATTATTCTCTGCGTTTGACCCATCACCCATGATCACCTCTGGGAGGTGAGGGGAGCAGTGAGCAGCAGCGGTGGCCACGCCCGGGCATCATTTTGGTGATTCAACCCCCAATTCCAACCCTTGATGCTGAGTACCAAGCAGGGAGGCAATGGGTCCCATTTTTATTATCTTTGGTATGACTCGGCCGGGATTTGAACTCACAACCAACCAAACTCAGGGCGGACACTCTAACCACTAGGCCACTGAGTTGGTGCCATCATATTGCAGTCTACACGTATCTCTTATGTTTGACTGCCATCTACTGGTCAAACTTATCATTTCACCGTATACAAAATAAAATAGCTTCAAGGTTAGTAAGCACAACCAGAATTATTCCCTACATTAGGCGCACCGGTCTCAGGGCGGACACTCTAACCCATGGGTGTCAAACTCTGGCCCGCGGGCCAAATTTGGCCCGCCATGTAATTTATTTTGGCCCTTGAGACAATATTAAATTAACATTAGAGATGGCCCGCCGGTATTATACAGCGGCGGTGCATTCACCGCTAATTCTAATACTTGCCAACCCTCACGATTATTTTGTCTGTTAACTGTGTTTCGCCCTGAGCGCTGTTTCCCCTCAGCTGCGGCTGGTTGGCACCTGGACATACCTGGTGTCAATCAGCCCGCTCCTATTTTAGACCTGCTTTGTCCTCCACTCTGCGCTGGATTATTGTCTTTGCTACCTGTCATATCGTGTCAATGCAGTGTTGCGGTAAGCTAAATTTGGTAGCGGTTTGTAGCTTACTGTCTTTTGTTCCCTGCTTCCAAGTTTGTTTGTTCATAGCCAAGTTTGTTATCCGCCTCGTGCACGCTTTTTGTTGTACCCCTTTTGTTTGGTTTTGTCTTAGTGTTTTATTAAACCATGTTTCCTTACTCAATGCCTGCCTCCTTCTCTGCATCTTGGGGTTCGTCACAAACTAATTTTGACAGCTTTGAGGCTACCAACATTTCTGACAAGTTTATTTCCACAATCTTCAAACCTTGTGCTTGTCTGAGTTTTGTGAGACTGTCTAAGAATTCACTTTTTGTGATCAGAAACGCTTTAAGAGTGTCCAAACTGTGAGTCTTGCTCCATAGCTTTGGGTGGCTAGACAACCATGGAGCTAGTATTTTAGCTACGTAGTTAGCTACGTTCATTGAGAGGATTTTATCAGCAAAAGTGGTAATTTAAGTCACAGCAGCTCAGACGAGGCACCAAGCAAATGTGGGTGGGGAGCGTTTCCACAGACGCAGAAGGAGATTTTCACAACAAAGTTCTAAAGCAGGGGGCACCAGGTCGCCAGTAAGGACCAGATGAGTCGCCCGTTGGCCTGTTCTAAAAACAGCTCAAATAGCAGCACTTACCAGTGAGCTGCCTCTATTTTTTAAATTGTATTTATTTACCAGCAAGCTGGTCTCGCTTTGCTCGACATCTTTAATTCTAAGAGAGACAAAACTCAAATAGAATTTGAAAATCCAAGAAAATATTTTAAAGACTTGGTCTTCACTTGTTTAAATGAATTCATTTATTTTTTTACTTTGCTTCTTTGAACTTTCAGAAAGACAATTTTAGAGAAAAAATACAACCTTAAAAATGATTTTAGGATTTTTAAACACATATACCTTTTTACCTTTTAAATTCCTTCCTCTTCTTTCCTGACAATTTAAATCAATGTTCAAGTATTTTTTTATTTTATTTTAAAGAATAATAAATACATTTTAGTTTAATTCTTCATTTTAGCTTCTGTTTTTTCGATGAAGAATATTTGTGAAATATTTCTTCAAACTTATTGTGATTAAATTTCCCAAAAATTATTCTGGCAAATCTAGACAATCTGTAGAATCAAATTGAAATATAATTTCAAAGTCTTTAAAATTTCTTTTAAAATTATTGTTCTGGAAAACGTAGAAGAAATAATGATTTTTCTTTGTTAGAAATATGGCTTGGTCCAATTTGTTATATATTTGATTTAACAAAGTGCAGATTGGATTTTAACCTATTTAAAACATGTCATCAAAATTCTCAAATTAATCTTAATCAGTAAAAATTACTAATGATGTTCCATAAATTCTTTTTTTGAATTTTTTCAAAAATGTTCAAGTTAGCTAGTTTTTCTTTTCATTTTTTCGGTTGAATTTTGAATTTTAAAGAGTCGAAATCGAAGATAAACTATGTTTCAAGATTTTATTTTTTTCATGTTTTCTCCTCTTTTAAACCGTTCAATTAAGTGTTTTTTTTCCATCATTTATTCTCTACAAAAAACCTTCCGTAAATCTATATATATAGATTTATTTATTGAAGGTAAATTGAGCAAATTGGCTATTTCTGGCAATTTATTTAAGTGTGTATCAAACTGGTAGCCCTTGGCATTAATCAGTTCCCAAGAAGTAGCTCTTGCTTTTAAAAAGGTTGCTGACCCCTGTTCTAAAACTTAGTGATGTGTCAGATATATCAGATTGTAGGTGGGTTTATTTGGACCCTTCAAGTTCATATTTCACTGTTTGCTGCATTTTTGTTGCGTTTCACTTGATTGTAAAATGTGTCGATGGAAAGGGGGTGTGATGTTCATATTTTGTCAATATTCAGTGTTTTATCCTTCATAGAAAAATTTAAAATTCCATTATGTTTTTCTAAGGCGGTCTGTCATAACGTTTTTAGCATTCAATCTGTGAGATTGTGTATTAGTATTCATAAAAATAGATATACCGGCCCCCCAGACACATTTTTTTTCTGTAAATGTGGCCCCCGAGTCAGAATATGGCCCCCGTTTCCATATGAGTTGGGAAATTGTGTTAGATGTAAATATAAACAGAATACAATGATTTGCAAATCCTTTTCAACCCATATTCAGTTGAATATGCTACAAAGACAACATATTTGATGTTCAAACTCATAAACTTTCTTTTTTTTTTTTGCAAATAATAAACTTAGAATTTCATGTCTGCAACATGTGCTAAAGTAGTTGGGAAAGGGCATGTTCACCACTGTGTTACATCACCTTTTCTTTTAACAACACTCAATAAACGTTTGGGAACTGAGGAAACTAATTGTTGAAGCTTTAAAAGTGGAATTCTTTCCCATTCTTGTTTTATGTAGAGCTTCAGTCCTTCAACAGTCCGGGGTCTCCGCTGTCGTATTTTACGCTTCATAATGCGCCACACATTTTCCATGGGAGACAGGTCTGGACTGCAGGCGGGCCAGGAAAGTACCCACACTCTTTTTTTTTTTTTATGAAGCCACATTGTTGTAACACGTGGTTAATGTGGCTTGGCATTGTCTTGCTGAAATAAGCAGGGGCGTCCATGAAAAAGACGGCGCTTAGATGACAGTTCCAAAACCTGTATGTACCTTTTAGCATTAATGGTGCCTTCACAGATGTGTAAGTTACCCATGCCTTGGGCACTAATGCACCCCCATACCATCACAGATGCTGGCTTTTTAACTTTGCGTAGATAACCATCTGGATGGTTCGCTTCTCCTTTGGTCGAGATGACACGAAGTCGAATATTTCCCCCCAAAATTTAAAATGTGGCAACGTTAGACCACAAAACACTTTTCCACTTTGCATCAGTCCATCTTAGATGATCTCGGGCCCAGAGAAGCCGGCGGCGTTTCTGGATGTTGTTGATAAATGGCTTTCGCTTTGCATAGTGGAGCTTTAACTTGCACTTACAGATGTAGCGACTAACTGTATTTAGTGACAGTGGTCTTCTGAAGTGTTCCTGAGCCAATGTAGTGATATCCTTTAGAGATTGATGTCGGTTTTTGATACAGTGCCGTCTGAAGGATTGAAAGTCACGGTCATTCAATGTTGGTTTCCGGCCATGCCGCTTACGTGGAGTGATTTCTCCAGATTCTCCGAACCTTTTGATGATATTATGGAGCGTAGATGTTGAAATCCCTAAATTTCTTGCAATTGCACTTTGAGAAAGGTTGTTCTTAAACTGTTTGACTATTTGCTCACGCAGTTGTGGACAAAGGGGTGTACCTCGCCCCATCCTTTCTTGTGAAAGACTGAGCATTTTTCGGGAGAAGCTGTTTTTATACCCAATCATGGCACCCACCTGTTCCCAATTAGCCTGCACACCTGTGGGATGTTCCCAATAAGTGTTTGATGAGCATTCCTCAACTTTATCAGTATTTATTGCCACCTTTCCCGACTTCTTTGTCACGTGAATGCCAATTATGCCACTTTTTTTTTTTACTCTTAATACGCATGGAAACCACACACACACACACACACACACACACACACACGTAATATATGGCAGGGCTCACAAACACACACTTGGGCTCCCTAAATGCCAATTATGTCACTTTTTTTACTCTTAATACGCATGGAAACCACACACACACACGTAATATACGGCAGGGCTCATAAACACACACTAGGGGTCCCTGAATGCCAATTATGCCACTTTTTTTTTACTCTTAATACGCATGGAAACCACACACACACACACGTAATATATGGCAGGGCTCACAAACACACACTTGGGCTCCCTAAATGCCAATTATGTCACTTTTTTTACTCTTAATACGCATGGAAACCACACACACACACGTAATATACGGCAGGGCTCATAAACACACACTAGGGGTCCCTGAATGCCAATTATGCCACTTTTTTTTTACTCTTAATACGCATGGAAACCACACACACACACACGTAATATACGGCAGGGCTCACAAACACACACTAGGGGTCCCTGAATTCCAATTATGCCACATTTTTTTTCACTCTTAATACGCATGGAAACCACACACACACACACACACACACACACACACACACACGTAATATATGGCAGGGCTCACAAACACACACTTGGGGTCCCTGAATGCCAATTATGTCACTTTTTTTACTCTTAATACGCATGGAAACCACACACACACACACACGTAATATACGGCAGGGCTCACAAACACACACACTAGGGGTCCCTGAATGCCAATTATGCCACTTTTTTTTTACTCTTAATACGCATGGAAACCACACACACACACGTAATATACGGCAGGGCTCACAAACACACACTAGGGGTCCCTGAATGCCAATTATGCCACTTTTTTTTTTTACTCTTAATACGCGTGGAAACCACACACACACACATAATATACGGCAGGGCTCACAAACACACACTAGGGGTCCCTGAATGCCAATTATGCCACTTTTTTTTTTACTCTTAATACGCATGGAAACCACACACACACACACACACACACACACACACACACACACACACACATACGTAATATACGGCAGCGCTCACAAACACACACTAGGGGTCCCTGAATGTCAATTATGCCACTTTTTTTTACTCTTAATACGCATGGAAACCATATACACACACACACACACACACACACAATGAAAGGACATCTAAGTAATAACGGCACGATAGTTCAAGACTTACGGTCGTTAGAAAACATGATTGCACATCATAATGGCAGCTACACTTTCCTTTTTTAAAGAGCTAAAAAAATATATTTGGGAATGTAAGGCGGGCCAGATTGAAACGCTCAACGGGCCACATGTGGTCTCAGGGCCTTAATTTGTCCAGGTCTGCTTTAGGAGACCTGTTTTTTTTTTTGGTCCCCATACCGTCCGAAGTCCCCTAAAGGAGAGTGTGTAAACAGAGCGATGTCCCCATTAGGTCAGCATTGCCAGAGAACACACACACACACACACACACACACAATGAAAGGAAATCCAAGTAATAACGGCACGATAGTTCAAGACTTTCGGTCGTTAGAAAACATGACTGCACATCATAATGGCAGCTACACTTTCCTTTTTTAAAGAGCTAAAAAAAATATTTGGGAATGTCCGGCGGGCCAGATTGAAACGCTCAACGGGCCACATGTGGCCCCAGGGCCTTAATTTGCCCAGGTCTGCTTTAGGGGACCTGTTTTTTTTTTTTGGTCCCCATACCGTCCGAAGTCCCCTAAAGGCGAGTGTGTAAACAGAGCGATGTCCCCATTAGGTCAGCATTGCCAGAGAACACACACACACACACACACGCACACGCACACACGCACACACAATGAAAGGACATCCAAGTAATAACGGCACGATAGTTCAAGACTTTCAGTCGTTAGAAAACATGATTGCACATCATAATGGCAGCTACACTTTCCTTTTTTAAAGAGCTAAAAACAATATTTGGGAATGTCCGGCGGGCCAGATTGAAAAGCTCAACGGGCCGAATGTGGCCCCAGGGCCTTAATTTGCCCAGGTCTGCTTTAGGGGACCTGGTTTTTTTTTTGGTCCCCATACCGTCCGAAGTCCCCTAAAGGCGAGTGTGTAAACAGAGCGATGTCCCCATTAGGTCAGCATTGCCAGAGAACACACACACACACACACGCACACATGCACACGCACACACAATGAAAGGACATCCAAGTAATAACGGCACGATAGTTCAAGACTTACGGTCGTTAGAAAACATGACTGCACATCATAATGGCAGCTACACTTTCCTTTTTTAAAGAGCTAAAAAAAATATTTGGGAATGTCCGGCTGGCCATATTGAAAAACTCAAAGGGCCGAATGTGGCCCCAGGGCCTTAATTTGCCCAGGTCTGCTTTAGGGGACCAGTTTTTTTTTTTGGTCCCCATACCGTCCGAAGTCCCCTAAGTGTGTAAACAGAGCGATGTCCCCATTAGGTCAGCATTGCCAGAGAACAAACACACACACACACGCACACACGCACACACAATGAAAGGACATCCAAGTAATAACGGCACGATAGTTCAAGACTTTCAGTCGTTAGAAAACATAACTGCACATCATAATGGCAGCTACACTTTCCTTTTTTAAAGAGCTAAAAAAAATATTTGGGAATGTCCGGCTGGCCATATTGAAAAGCTCAACGGGCCGAATGTGGCCCCAGGGCCTTAATTTGCCCAGGTCTGCTATAGGGGACCTGTTTTTTTTTGGGTCCCCATACCGTCCGAAGTCCCCCTAAAGGCGAGTGTGTAAACAGAGGGATGTCCCCATTAGGTCAGCATTGTCAGAGAACAAACACACACACACACACGTAATATACGGCAGGGCTCACAAACACACACTAGGGGTCCCTGAATGCCAATTATGTGAATCTAGAACCCCCCCCCTTTTGAGTTTATCCAGCCTCCAGGGAGACCTCCGGCCCACCCCCCTCCCTCCCTTCCATTTCACCCCACCACCCCAAACCCAGCATGGAGCGCCACACTGTCCCTGACGGTACACTTCACCGCCACCTCCGCCGCCATTTATGACTCCTGGCATTGTACCTTTTCACCCCCGCCCCCCCTTCCCAAAAAACCCAGGTTTGAATCCTATTAGTCTGTGAGCATAGTTTAACTGAAAAAGACTGTCGACTTCAACTCAATTAGGCCTAATAGGATTAAGACGCTGCTACGGGCCAGGAGTTGCAGAAAAGATTGGAATTTTTCTTTTCCTTTTTTGCCAACACCTGCTATGTCCTTGGAATTATTGTCACTAAACGCTGCATGCTGACCTACGACCTGCCGTTGGACATGTGGACTTTGTCATTATTCAGGCATGTCATTTTTCCGTCTTTTATCTCTGTAAAAACGTAAAAAAATAAATTTTCCGTTTTTCTTTTCACGTGTTCAAATAATTTCATTCATTTTTTTACTTGGTTTCTTTTAACTTTCAGAAAGACAATTTTGGGGCGGTGTAGCTCGGTTGGTAGAGTGGCCGTGCCAGCAACTTGGGGGTTGCAGGTTCGATTCCCACAAATAGGAGCCGGCTGATTGGCAACGGGTGTGGCCAGATGCCAATCAGCCGCAGCTAAAGGGGAACACAGCACTCAGGGAACAAGACAGGAAGCTGACAAAATAAGAGCACTAGACAGGAACTATAATATGGGGCGTTTTAGCTCGGTTGGTGGAGTGGCCGTGCCAGCAACTTGGGGGTTGCAGGTTCGATTCCCACAAATAGGAGCCGGCTGATTGGCAACAGGTGTGGCCAGATGCCAATCAGCCGCAGCTAAAGGGGAACACAGCACTCAGGGAACAAGACAGGAAGCTGACAAAATAAGAGCACTAGACAGGAACTATAATATGGGGCGGTTTAGCTCAGTTGGTGGAGTGGCCGTGCCAGCAACTTGGGGGTTGCAGGTTCGATTCCCACAAATAGGAGCCGGCTGATTGGCAACAGGTGTGGCCAGATGCCAATCAGCCGCAGCTAAAGGCGAACACAGCACTCAGGGAACAAGACAGGAAGCTGACAAAATAAGAGCACTAGACAGGAACTACAATATGGAGCGGTTTAGCTCGGTTGGTGGAGTGGCCGTGCCAGCAACTTGGGGGTTGCAGGTTCGATTCCCACTTCCGCCGTCCTTGTCACTGCCGGTGTGTCCTTGGGCAAGACACTTTACCCACACTGGTTTAAATGTAACTTAGATATTGGGTTTCACTATGTAAAGCACTTTGAGTCACTAGAGAAAAGTGCTATATAAATATAATTCACTTCACCTTTTTATCTTTTAAATTCCTTCCTCTTCTTTCCTGACAATTTAAATCATTGTTCAAGTAAAAAAAAATGTTTTATTGTAACGAATAATAATTCAATTTTGATTTAATTCTTCATTTTAGCTTCTGTTTTTTCGACGAAGAATATTTGTGAAATATTTCTTCAAACTTGTTATGATTAAAATTTAAAAAAAATATTCTGGCAAATCTAGAAAATCTGTAGAATCAAATTTAAATCTTATTTCAAAGTCTTTTGAATTTCTTTTAAAAATTTTGTTCTGGAAAATCTAAAAGAAATAATGATTTGTCTTTGTTAGAAATATAGCTTGGTCCAATTTGTTATATATTCTAACAAAGTGCAGATTGGATTTTAACCTATTTAAAACATGTCATGAAAATTCTA
Organism: Nerophis ophidion; assembly: GCF_033978795.1. Taxonomy (NCBI): domain Eukaryota; kingdom Metazoa; phylum Chordata; class Actinopteri; order Syngnathiformes; family Syngnathidae; genus Nerophis; species Nerophis ophidion. The sequence goes on from NC_084620.1 coordinate 59,113,754, forward strand.
AAATTAATCTTAATCACGAAAAATTACTAATGATATTCCATAAAAAAAATTTAATTTATTTTTTCAAAAAGATTCTAATTAGCTTTTTTTTCTCTTCATTTTTTCCGTTGAATTTCGAATTTTAAAGAGTCAAAATTAAAGATAAACTATGTTTTAAAATGTAATTTTCATTTTTTTTGTGTCTTCTCTTTTAAACCGTTCAATTAAGTGTTTTTTTCATCATTTATTCCCTACAAAAACCTTTCGTAAAAGGAAAAAAAATGTACGACGGAATGACAGACAGAAATACCCATTTAAATATATATATATATATATATATATATAATATATATATATATATATATATATAATTTTTTTTATTTATTTATTTTATTTTTTTTTTTTTTTCCGACGTAAGTCTGGGCTTCCCTTCTTAGGATGCTGCCCCCCGCGACCCGACCTCAGATAAGCGGGAGAAGATGGATGGATGGATGCATATTTTCCGATTTTCTTCATTTCCCCCGACCTACAATGTGTGTTAAAATCTCGATGCGTCTCTTTGCCAAACCTGCCAACAACTACAATTTTCCCATAATGAGTACGGTTTTTGATAATCCATTGGTAAAAACTATGGTTTTCCAATTAAAATTATTAACTTTAAAAATGGAGAGGAGCCAGATGAGGTGGTTCGGGGATCTGGTCAGGATGCCACCTGAACGCCTCCCTTTCCGACCGATTGGGGGCCACGGGGAAGACCCAGGACACGTTTTGAAGACTATGTCTCCCGGCTGGCCTGGGAACGCCTCGGGATCCCTCCGGGAAGAGCTGGACCAAGTGGCTGGGGAGAGGGAAGTCTGGGCTTCCCTGCTTAGGCTGCTGCCCCCGTGACCCGAACTTGGATAAGCGGAAGAAGATGGATGGATGGATATTTTCTGATTTTCTTCTTTTTTTCCCGACCTACAATGTGTGTTAAAATCTTGATCCAAACCTGCCAACAACTACGATTTTCCCATAATGAGAACAGTTTTTGATAATCCTTTGGAAAAAACTACGGTTTTTACTTTTTGCAGTGTACTTTGAGACACACTGCAAAAAGCAAGTGTTCAACGATAATATTTTTTTTACAAAAATTAGGGATACTTTATTTTTTTTATTGTGTTTATTTTTGCAGTGTTCTTTGAAACCCACAGCAAAATTTCAGTGTTCAAAAACAAGAAATGTTTTTTAAAAATTAGGGGTATTTTATTTTTTATTTTATTTTTTTTTGCAGTGTACTTTGAGACACGCTGCAAAAAGTCAGTGTTCAAAAACATACAAAAATGAGGGGTATTTTATTTGAACTAAGCAAAATTATCTGCCAATAGAACAAGAAAATTTGGCTTCTCATAAACTTTCCAAAACAAGTAAAATGAGCTAACCTCAATGAACCCAAAATATTCAAAAATAGGTATATTCTCACTAATAAGTGCACTTTTCTTGGTCGAAAAAAAGAGACCTTTTTGCTCAATATGTTGAAAAATATTCTTAAATTAAGTAAAGTAACTTATTTTAAGGTATTTTTGGGTTCATTGAGCTTAGCTCATTTTATTTGTTTTGGAAAGTCTTGACAAGTGACATTTTGTTGTTCTATTGGCAGATAATTTTGTAAAATACCCCTAATTTTTGTAATAATGTTTCTTGTTTTTGAACACGGACTATTTGCAGTGTACTTTCAGACACACTGCAAAAAGCCCGTGTTCAGCAACAAGAACTTTTTTTTTTTTCAAAAATTAGGGATACTTTATTTTTTTTTTATTGTATTTATTTTTGCAGTGTTCTTTGAAACACACAGCAAAAATTCAGTGTTCAAAAACTAGAAACCTATTACAGAAATTAGGGGTATTTTATTTTTATTTTTTTTGCAGTGTACTTTGAGACACTGCAAAAAGCCAGTGTTCAACAACATTTATTTTTTTTTTACAAAAATTAGGGATGCTTTATTTTTTTTAATTGTATTTATTTTTGCAGTGTTCTTTGAAACACGCTGCAACAATTCAGTGTTCGAAAACAAGAAAAAAATTAGGGGTATTTTATTTATTTATTTTTTTTGCCACAATTTTTTGTTCTATTGGCAGATAATTTTGTAAAATACACCTAATTTTTGTAATAATGTTTCTCGTTTGCGAACACTGACTTTTTGCAGTGTACTTTGAGACACACTGCAAAAAGTCAGTGTACAAAAAATACAAAAATGAGGGGTATTTTATTTGAACGAAGCAACATTATCTGCCAATAGAACAAAAAACTCAGCTTGTCAAGACTTTCCAAAACAAATCAAATGAGCTAACCTCAATGAACCCAAAAATACCACAAAATAAGTATATTCTCACTAATAATAAGTGCACTTTTCTTAGTACAAAAAAAGAGACCTTTTTGCTCAATATGTTGAAAAATGTTCTTAATTTAAGTGAAGTAACTTATTTTAAGGTATTTTGGGGTTCATTAAGGTTAGCTCATTTTATTTGTTTTGGAAAGTCTTGACAAGCCAAATTTTCTTGGGTCTATTGGCAGATAATTTTGTAAAATACACCTAATTTTTGTAATAATGTTTCTTGTTTTTGAACACTGACTTTTTGCAATGTACTTTGAGACACACTGCAAAAAGTCTGTGTTCAACAACAAGAATTTTTTATTTTTATTTATTTTTTTACAAAAATTAGGGATACTTTTTTTTTTATATTGTATTTATTTTTGCAGTGTTCTCTGAAACACACTGCAAAAATTCAGTGTTCAAAAACAAGAAAAATATAAAACAATTAGGGGTATTTTATTTATTTATTTATTTTTTATGCAGTGTACTTTGAGACACACTGCAAAAAGCCAGTGTTCAACAACAATATATATTTTTTTCTTTTACAAAAATTAGGGAAGCTTTATTTTTTTAAATTGTATTTATTTTTGCAGTGTTCTTTCAAACACGCTGCAAAAATTCAGTGTTCAAAAACAAGAAAAAAATTACAAAAATTAGGGGTATTTTTTTTTTTTTTGCCACTTTTTTGTTCTATTGGCAGATAATTTTGTAAAATACACCTAATTTTTGTAAAAGTGTTTCTTGTTTTCGAACACCGACTTTTTGCAGTGTTCAAAAATAAGAAAACAATTATTTTAAAAAATTAGGTGTATATTATTTGAACGAAGCAACATTATCTGCCAATAGAACAAGAAAACTCGGCTTGTCATAAACTTTCCAAAACAAGTAAAATTAGCTAACCTCAATGAACCCAAAAATACCTTAAAATAAGTATATTCTCACTAATAACAAGTGCACTTTTATTGGTAGAAAAAAAGAGACCTTTTTGCCACATTTTTTGTTCTATTGGCAGATAATTTTGTAAAATACACCTAATTTTTGCAAAAGTGTTCCTTGTTTTCGAACACCGACTTTTTGCAGTGTACTTTCAGACACACTGCAAAAAGTCAGTGTTCAAAAACAAGAAACAAATTACAAAAATAAAGGGTATTTTATTTGAACTAAGAAAAATTATCTGCCAATAGAACAAGAAAATTCGCCTTGTCATAAACTTTCCAAAACAAGTAAAATTAGCTACTTTAACGAACCCAAAATATTTTAAGATAAGTATATTCTCACTAATAACAAGTGCACTTTTTTTGGTAGAAAAAAAAGAGATCTTTTTGCAACATTTTTTTGTTCTATTGGCAGATAATTTTGTAAAATACACCTAATTTTTGTAAAAATGTTTCTTGTTTTCGAACACTGACTTTTTGCAGTGTACTTTCAGACACACTGCAAAAAGTCAGTGTTCAAAAACAAGAAAAAAATTACAAAAATGAGGGGTATTTTATTTGAAGTAAGCAAAATTATCTGCCAATAGAACAAGAAAACTCGGCTTGTCAAGACTTTCCAAAACAAATCAAATGAGCTAACCTCAATGAACCCAAAAATACCACAAAATAAGTATATTCTCACTAATAAGTGCACTTTTCTTAGTACAAAAAAAAGAGACCTTTTTGCTCAATATGTTGAAAAATGTTCTTAAATTAAGTGAAGTAACTTATTTTAAGGTATTTTGGGGTTCATTAAGGTTAGCTCATTTTATTTGTTTTGGAAAGTCTTGACAAGCCGAATTTTCTTGGGTCTATTGGCAGATAATTTTGTAAAATACACCTAATTTTTGTAATAATGTTTCTTGTTTTTGAACACGGACTTTTTGCAATGTACTTTGAGACACACTGCAAAAAGTCTGTGTTCAACAACAAGAATTTTTTATTTTATTTTATTTTTTTACAAAAATTGGGGATACTTTATTTTTTTATATTGTATTTATTTTTGCAGTGTTCTTTGAAACACGCTGCAAAAATTCAGTGTTCAAAAACAAGAAAAAGATTACAAAAATTAGGGGTATTTTATTTATTTATTTATTTTTTATGCAGTGTACTTTGAGACACACTGCAAAAAAGCCAGTGTTCAACAACAATATATATTTTTTTCTTTTACAAAAATTAGGGAAGCTTTATTTTTTTAAATTGTATTTATTTTTGCAGTGTTCTTTCAAACACGCTGCAAAAATTCAGTGTTCAAAAACAAGAAAAAAATTACAAAAATTAGGGGTATTTTTTTTTTTTTTTTTTTTGCCACTTTTTTGTTCTATTGGCAGATAATTTTGTAAAATACACCTACATTTTGTAAAAATGTTTCTCGTGAGGGCTTCACGGTGGAAGAGGGGTTAGTGCGTCTGCCTCACAATACGAAGGTCCTGCAGTCCTGGGTTCAAATCCAGGCTCGGGATCTTTCTGTGTGGAGTTTGCCTGTTCTCTCCGTGAATGCGTGGGTTCCCTCCGGGTACTCCGGCTTCCTCCCACTTCCAAAGACATGCACCTGGGGATAGGCCCCTCCCACCTCCAAAGACATGCACCTGGGGATAGGTTGATTGGCAACACTAAATTGGCCCTAGTGTGTCAATGTGAGTGTGAATATTGTCTGTCTATCTGTGTTGGCCCTGCGATGAGGTGGCGACTTGTCCAGGGTGTACCCCGCCTTCCGCCCGATTGTAGCTGAGATAGGCGCCAGCGCCCTCCGCGACCCCGACCTGGAATAAGCGGCAGAAAAAGGATGGATGGATGGGTTTCTCGTTTTCGAACACTGACTTTTTGCAGTGTACTTTGAGACACACTGCAAAAAGTCAGTGTTCAAAAATAAGAAAACAATTATTTAAAAAAATTAGGTGTATATTATTTGAACGAAGCAACATTATCTGCCAATAGAACAAGAAAGTGTGGCTTGTCAAAACTTTCCAAAACAAATCAAATGAGCTAACCTCAATGAACCCAAAAATACCACAAAATAAGTACATTCTCACTAATAACAAGTGCACTTTTCTTAGTACAAAAAAAAGACACCTTTTTGCTCAATATGTTGAAAAATATTCTTAAATTAAGTGAAGTAACTTATTTTAAAGTATTTTGGGTTCTTTAAGGTTAGTTCATTTTACTTGTTTTGGAAAGCCAAATGTTCCTGTTCTATTGGCAGATAATTTTGCTTACTTCAAATAAAATACCCCTCATTTTTGTTAGTTTATTTCCCTTGTTTTTGAACACTGTCTTTTTGCAGCATACCAGGCTGATGTTCATGTCGTCAGTAGGATTATTGAATATTTCCCGCCTGTGTTCATTGTCCTGGTGTGCACGGCTGCCTGTGGAGGCTTTAGAATGTTATCGGTCCTCTTCGGCGACTAATCACTATTCTTCCCAGGGGTGTCATATAAGTCTCATACCAACACCTCACAACATCTTGCTCTCCCGGAGGTCTCTCCGTGTGTCTGGACATTGTGAATAGCTATCTTGGTGGCCTGGGATCGCCCCCACATACCCTAACCCCCATTAGGGATTATGATATGTTTTACCCACAAGTACTTTACTTCTGTGGCTCATTTGCTTCTTTTGTTACGTCGAGTTGCTTTATTTACACTTTTCTTTTTATAGAGGTGCGCCGTAGGGACAGAGGAGCCGTTGTTGTACCTCAGGTCACGGCATACAGTGGACAAGACAATTTAAGCTTCATTTAATTAGCTAATTTTCCTTTTCAGCTCAGCCAAAAAGGCCAAAAAAAGGGCATTGATTTATTGTGATTTGTGCACAGTAAAGATACATTTCTGTACCGTCGTTAGTTAGAATGCGGCACGAATGTCTTTATTTCTACTGCTTTTATTTTGATGTGCGTCGCTGCACGGTCAGCACGCCTCCATTCATTCAGTCCAGTCAGCCCAGGCACTCCGCCAGTCCAGATGGGTGGTCCGAACCAGTCCTGCATGCAGCGTACTCCTGCTTCCGGGCTTTTTAAAGTGCCTAAAAATGTCCCCGGCTGCACCTTTACTCTGTTTGTTGTGCGATATTACTTGTTTAGAGCAGTGTTTGTCAACCACTGTGCCGTGAGATACAGTCTGGGTGGCTGGATGATATATCAAAATGCTCGATATATCATGGATATATACTCCAAATAATACCAGAGTTGTGGCCGAGTACAGACCATGAGTCACAAAAACATGTTTTAGAGAAAAATGCCTTCAAAGTTTTTGGAATTTTGAGACAGTGCAACATTCCATGCTGGGCCAAAGTGAATTTTCCATGTGTTTCTTCAATCAATCAATCAAAGATTATTTATATAGCCCTAAATCACGAGTGTCTCAAAGGGCTGCACAAACCACAACACAGATACCACATTAGGGCAAAGAAAAAACTCTACCCATTGGGCACAATGAGGAACTTAGGGGGGATCATAGATGTGAGTGTGAGAGTCCAGTCCATAGTGGATCTAACATAATAGTGAGAGTCCAGTCCATAGTGGATCTAACATAATAGTGAGAGTCTAGTCCATAGTGGATCTAACATAATAGTGAGAGTCCAGTCCATAGTGGATCTAACATAATATTGTGAGAGTCCAGTCCATAGTGGATCTAACATAATAGTGAGAGTCCAGTCCATAGTGGATCTAACATAATATTGTGAGAGTCCAGTCCATAGTGGATCTAACATAATAGTGAGAGTCCAGTCCATAGTGGATCTAACATAATAGTGAGAGTCCAGTCCATAGTGGATCAAACATAATAGTGAGAGTCCAGTCCGTAGTGGATCTAACATAATAGTGAGAGTCCAGTCCGTAGTGGATCTAACATAATAGTGAGAGTCCAGTCCGTAGTGGATCTAACATAATAGTGAGAGTCCAGTCCATAGTGGATCTAACATAATAGTGAGAGTCCAGTCCATAGTGGATCTAACATAATATTGTGAGAGTCCAGTCCATAGTGGATCTAACATAATAGTGAGAGTCCAGTCCATAGTGGATCTAACATAATATTGTGAGAGTCCAGTCCATAGTGGATCTAACATAATAGTGAGAGTCCAGTCCATAGTGGATCTAACATAATAGTGAGGGTCCAGTCCATAGAGAATCTAACATACTTGTGGGAGTCCAGTCCATAGTGGATCTAACATAATAGTGAGAGTCCAGTCCATAGTGGATCTAACATAATATCAATCAATCAATCAATGTTTACTTATATAGCCCTAAATCACTAGTGTATCAAAGGGCTGCACAGACCACCACGACATCCTCGGTAGGCCCACATAAGGGCAAGGAAAACTCACACCCAGTGGGACATTGGTGACAATAATGACTATGAGAACCTTAGAGAGGAGGAAAGCAATGGATGTCGAGCGGGTCCAACATGATACTGTGAAAGTTCAATCCACAATGGATACAACACAGTCGCGAGAGTCCAGTCCAAAGAGGATCTAATAGTGAGAGTCCAGTCCATAGTGGATCCAACATAATAGTGAGAGTCCAGTCCATAGAGAATCTAACATAATAGTGAGAGTCCAGTCCATAGTGGATCTAACATAATAGTGTGAGTCCAGTCCATAGTGGATCTAACATAATATTGGGAGTCCAGTCCATAGTGGATCTAACATAATAGTGAGAGTCCAGTCCATAGTGGATCTAACATAATAGTGAGAGTCCAGTCCATAGTGGATCCAACATAATAGTGAGAGTCCAGTCCATAGTGGATATAACATAATATTATGAGAGTCCAGTCCATAGTGGATCCAACATAATATTATGAGAGTCCAGTCCATAGTGGATTTAGTTAATAGTGTGAGGGTCCAGTCCGTAGTGGATCTAGTTAATAGTGTGAGAGTCTAGTCCATAGTGGATCTAACATAATAGTGAGAGTCCAGTCCATAGTGGATATAACATAATATTATGAGAGTCCAGTCCATAGTGGATCCAACATAATATTATGAGAGTCCAGTCCATAGTGGATTTAGTAAATAGTGTGAGAGTCCAGTCCGTAGTGGATCTAACATAATAGTGAGAGTCCAGTCCATAGTGGATCTAACATAATAGTGAGAGTCCAGTCCATAGTGGATATAACATAATATTATGAGAGTCCAGTCCATAGTGGATCCAACATAATATTATGAGAGTCCAGTCCATAGTGGATTTAGTTAATAGTGTGAGAGTCCAGTCCGTAGTGGATCTAGTTAATAGTGTGAGAGTTCAGTCCATAGTGGATCTAGTTAATAGTGTGAGAATCTAGTCCATAGTGGATCTAATTCATATTGTGACAGAAGAGTCCAGTCCATAGTGGATGTAGTTAATAGTGTGAGAGTCCAGTCCACAGACCAGTAGTCTCGCATTTTCCATTTAAATCCGTCTTCAGGATGGAGGGAAGTGGTGTTCTGTGGGGATTAGCCTTCTGCTTTGTTTTAAGTCCCGCTCGGCATCCGCGTTTCCGATCACACCGCTGGCGTCTGCTCCGTAGACGGCCCCCGCTGCTACTAGACTCCCCTGCTTCACAGGCCGCTGGATGTAGCCGCCGACGTATTCCCATGCTAGTTAGCACGTTTAGCACGCACGCGTCTATCGGTCCAAAACGGCCCGATATGTCCACATCCAGAAGTGTCTGGTGGTCGTACGTGATCCCGGAGTGACCACGTTGTGAGCCAGCCATAAAGTTTTTAAGAATTGTCCGGTATTTCTGCCAAATGTTCCATCTTTAGCAGGAGCTCGCCGCCATCTTGGATAGATGTGAATTGTTTTTGTGGATGTTGTTTCTTAATACTTGACACATTGCAACAGCAGATTAATATTGAAGATAAAAGGTCTGGCTTTTGAATTATATGAAAATATGGTTGATTATACAAGACTAATCCTTTATTGATGTCACGCCACATTTTCTCCAGTAACTTCTGGGCCACCATACTTACGTGTGAGACGACTGCAGGACTATTTTCAACAATGCTAACAGAGCGAAACTTATTTTCTATAAACTAGAAGAACACACTAACACTGAAATATGATTATGTTCAATAAAATACATGAACTTTTAACATATTAGTGAATAGCGACAGTAGCCTTAGTAGGGTTCGGTCCTTGGCCCTGCACTCTTCAGCATCTACATGCTGCCGCTAGGTGACATCATACGCAAATACGGTATTAGCTTTCACTGTTATGCTGATGACACCCAACTCTACATGCCCCTAAAGCTGACCAACACGCCGGACTGTAGTCAGTTGGAGGCGTGTCTTAATGAAATTAAACAATGGATGTCCGCTAACTTTTTGCAACTTAACGCCAAAAAAACGGAAATGCTGATTATCGGTCCTGCTAGACACCGACCTCTATTTAATAATACAACTTTAACATTTGACAACCAAATAATAAAACAAGGTGACTCGGTAAAAAATCTGGGTATTATCTTTGACCCAACTCTCTCCTTTGAGGCACACATTAAAAGCGTTACTAAAACGGCCTTCTTTCATCTTCGTAATATCGCTAAAATTCGCTCCATTTTGTCCACTAAAGACGCCGAGATCCTTATCCATGCGTTTGTTACGTCTCGCCTCGACTACTGTAACGTATTATTTTCGGGTCTCCCCATGTCTAGCATTAAAAGATTACAGTTGGTACAAAATGCGGCTGCTAGACTTTTGACAAGAACAAGAAAGTTTGATCATATTACGCCTGTACTGTATATACCTTTATATACATACATATATACCTATACTGTATATACCTTTATATACATATATACATACATATATACTTTTATATACATATATACATACATATATACCTATACTGTATATACCTTTATATACATATATACATACATATATACCTATACTGGCTCACCTGCACTGGCTTCCTCTGCACTTAAGATGTGACTTTAAGGTTTTACTACTTAGGTATAAAATACTACACGGTCTAGCTCCAGCCTATTTTGCCGATTGTATTGTACCATATGTCCCGGCAAGAAATCTGCGTTCAAAAGACTCCGGCTTATTAGTGATTCCTAGAGCCCAAAAAAAGTCTGCGGGCTATAGAGCGTTTTCCGTTCGGGCTCCAGTACTCTGGAATGCCCTCCCGGTAACAGTTCGAGATGCTACCTCAGTAGAAGCATTTAAGTCTCACCTTCAAACTCATCTGTATACTCTAGCCTTTAAATAGACCTCCTTTTTAGACCAGTTGATCTGCCGCTTCTTTTCTTTCTCCTGTGTCCCCCCCTCCCTTGCGGAGGGGGTCCGGTCCGATGACCATGGATGAAATACTGGCTGTCCAGAGTCGAGACCCAGGATGGACCGCTCGCCTGTATCGGTTGGGGACATCTCTACGCTGCTGATCCGCCTCCGCTTGAGATGGTCTCCTGTGGACGGGACTCTCGCTGCTGTCTTGGATCCGCTTTGAACTGAACTCTCGCGGCTGTGTTGGAGCCACTATGGATTGAACTTTCACAGTATCATGTTAGACCCGCTCGACATCCATTGCTTTCGGTCCCCTAGAGGGGG
>NC_084620.1:59129577-59149577 GCF_033978795.1 Nerophis ophidion
CAAAGATTTACGTTTTTCTCATGCACTTTATCTTGCTACTTCAAGGCTTGAATGTTTGATTCATTCACGATAAGTAATGAATAATTCCACTTATAATCATAGTGTTAAACATAACATTCAAAATATAAAACATTTTCATGCATTTTTATGTTCAAGAAGTTGCGTTAATGGTAAGAAGTAATTTATTTAGTATTGGTTAGTGTTGGGCTTGCCCTCCTGGGGGTTCTTCAGACCACCAAGCACCGACATGAGAGCCTGTTTTAGGGTTAAAATATTGTTGTTGTTTTTTTTTCAATTAGTCTCTCAGTTGCTTTCCAGCAATTGTCTTTTTCTCTTTCGTCCTCACCTGCGCTCTGGCTCCAGCCCCAACCCCGTCTCTCCTCCTGGCTGCTGCTTATAACAGAGCAACAGGTAATTAGATAAAAAGGCCCAGGTGGGCCATTTTTGCACCTGTTGCTGATTTCGAGGCAGGTCCTGGCAACATCCCGCTTTGTTGCAGGCCCGCAGGCCACCCCCCCTCCACAGTTAGCTTCAGAATAACAATGTTAATACAAAGAATAAGAGACCTATTATACTCTGGAAATGTTGGTCTTACTTAAAAATGCACGCGTTTAGTTGTGTTCAGTGTTTAAAAAAATATTATATGTCTCTTATGAAAATATATTTAAAGATATTTGGCTTATTGGCTCTCTCAGACAAAAAGGTTCCCGATCCCTGTCCTAGAGTCTCCATTTTCGAGCATATTCTCAACATCCTTTTGAAAGGGCGAGCTTGTACCTTCAGGCTGATAGCATCTCTCTCTCACACACACACATACACACACACACACACACACACACTGACCAGAGCAACTTAACACATGAAAGACCTCCTACAGGAGCCAAACACATAGCTGCAACAATGCTTTGAAGTCTATCAGTCAGCCATCTAACGTCGGGGATGTTTCTCTTCCTCCTCCTCTTAGAAATGTGATTCATATCAGATATATTCCCTTCTCGCTCTTGTCAATCTGGGGAGTCCTTTGGTCTTTCCTTCCGTGCCAAAGTTGCCAAATTCGGACTAAATTTTACATCAAAGCAGGAAAATAGATTTCTTTAAACCCTTGTGCAAAATGTATAGAAGTGCACCTGCACTTAATATGCTGCTGGCTTTCTTTCAAATGCCGTCTAAGGCAGTGGCCCCCAACCACCGGGCCGCGGCTCGATTGGTACCAGGCCACAAAATAATTTTCTATTTTTTTTTTTTTATTATTAAATTAACATAAAAAACACAGGATACACTTACAATTAGTGCACCAACCCAAAAAAGGTCCCTTTTTCATGACAAAAAAATAATAATAATTAAAGCTGCAAGCAGTCGGGCCTGGTCCAAGTCAGACCTACATAGAAGTCTTTGTTTCATGTCTCTACGACATTCCTAACAGAAGTTACAAGCAGTTTTGTCTGGGTTTTTTCCTAGGGGGCGCTGGAGCGCAATTTTGACTTTTGGGGTTTGGTTTTTTTATTAGATGGCAATTTTTGCCAGTCCTGATGTGTGTGTAAAATTTGGTGAGTTTTGAAGCATGTTAAGGAGGTCAAATTACAAAACAGCGTTTCTAGATGTTGTTGATAAATGGCTTTCGCTTTGCATAGTAGAGCTTTAACTTGCACTTACAGGGAAGGTGTGGCAAAGTTGGTAGAGTGGCTGTGCCAGCAATCTGAGGGTGTCCTTGGGCAAGACACTTCACCCTTGCTCCTGATGGGTCCTGGTGAGCGCCTTGCATGGCAGCTCCCGCCATCAGTGTGTGAATGTGTGTGTGAATGGGCGAACGTGGAGCGCTTTGGGCTCCTTAAAAAGGGGTAGAAAAGAGCTATACAAGTACAACCCATTTACTATTTACAGATGTAGCGACCAACTGTATTCAGTGACAGTGGTTTTCTGAAGTGTCCCTGAGCCCATGTGGTGATATCCTTTAGATATTGATATCGGTTTTTAATACAGTGCCGTCTGAGGGATGGAAGGTCACGGTCATTCAATGTTGGTTTCCGGCCATGCTGATTACGTAGAGTGATTTCTCCAGATTCTCTGAACCTTTTGATGATATTATCGAGCGTAGATGTTGAAATCCCTAAATTTCTTGCAATTGCACTTTGAGAAAGGTTGTTCTTAAACTGTTTGACTATTTGCTCACGCAGTTGTGGACAAAGGGGTGTACCTCGCCCCATCCTTTCTTGTGAAAGACTGAGCATTTTTTGGAGAAGCTGTTTTTATACCCAATCATGGCACCCACCTGTTCCCAATTAGCCTGCACACCTGTGGGATGTTCCCAATAAGTGTTTGATGAGCATTTCTCAACGTTATCAGTATTTATTGCCACCTTTCCCAACTTCTTTGTCACGTGCTGCTGGCATCAAATTCTAAAGTTAATGATTATTTGCCACAAAAAAAAAATGTTTATCAGTTTGAACATCAAATATGTTGTCTTTGTAGCATATTCAACTGAATATGGGTTGAAAAGGATTTGCAAATCATTGTATTCTGTTTCTATTTACATGTAACGCAATTTCCAAAATCATATGGAAAAGGGGTTTGTAGATGATCTCGGGCCCAGAGAAACCGGCGGCGTTTCTGGATGTTGTTGATAAATGGCTTTCGCTTTGCATAGTAGAGCTTTAACTTGCACTTACAGATGTAGCGACCAACTGTATTTAGTGACAGTGGTTTTCTGAAGTGTTCCTGAGCCCATGTGGTGATATCCTTTAGAGATTGATGACGGTTTTTGATACAGTGTCGTCTGAGGGATCGAAGGTCACGGTCATTCAATGTTGGTTTCCGGCCATGCCGCTTACGTGGAGTGATTTCTCCAGATTCTCTGAACCTTTTGATTCAACTGAATATGGGTTGAAAAGGATTTGCAAATCATTGTATTCTGTTTATATTTACATCTAACACAATTTCCCAACTCATATGGAAACGGGGTTTGTATAATAATAATAATATGATGAAGATTATTGATATCAATGACAGTTTTGCACCTACCTTCCATGTGTTTTGGGAGTGGTACAAAGCATGAGCTTGCATGCCGCGATCATAGTGAGAAGGGTATTGAGCCCGGAAGTGATGGCCTGAGGTACAGAACTGAATCCAGCTCCGTGGCTGAGGTCCAGAGTCCCACAAAGCCTGTCCGGCATCTCTCTGAGGCATCAACCAGCGGTCATCCGGGCCGGAAGGGAACATGTCTTCACAATCTGTGAATGAAAGCCAACACTTTATTAATAAAGTGGAATTAAGGCATTGAGTTTCCTTCATCAGCTTCACCTTGTTATCAGTGTGGGAGATTGAAGGGGAAAAGCTCCCACGTCACGTAGTTTGATTTGCCGACGCTTTAATGCCAATTATTCCATTTGTGTGGATGTGCGGATTGGATTACGTTAACAGGAGAAGAAAAACGAGAAGAAACAGGCAAGAGGACGAGATTTAACAGCGATCACATGATCGATTTGTGCAATGGTGGTAGAGAGGTTTTGAATGCAGTTGGTTTGGAGACTCGTTCAGGACTTGAGTCTCATCCGCAAAACCAGTTCATTCCCTTTCCCATGATTGTCACACACACACACACACACACACACACACACACACACACACAGTAGGTGTGGCAAAATGATTCCCAGTGAGCAGCATCAGGGGCAGCGCCCGGGAATCATTTTTGGTGATTAAACCCCCAATTCCAACCCTTGATGCTGGGTGCCAAGCAGGGAGGTGACAATCTGTCACTTCATTTCTGTTAGTTTTTCGTGTTTTTGTATCTACTTCCTGTTCAGTGCTCTTATTTTGTTGTATTTCCTGTTTTATTCACAGAGCACTGTTGTTTTTCCTCTTTTCATTGATCCTGTCAATCAAACTAGTACCTATTTATGTATGGAAGATAAATCTATGTTTGGTGAACTTACTATGCAAGACTGCTTTATGTTTGTTTTCTTATGAGTTCTGAATTAAATTCCTCTTACCTTCAGTCCTCTCTCCTGGATTCTTGCATCATCGGGGACACACAACTGCAGCCATGCGAGTTCCCAACAGGGTCCCATCTTTTTAAAGTCTTCGGTATGACTTTTAGGAGTAGCAGATTTTAATTTGGATCCCCTCCGCCCCTCAATGCAAAAAATACATAATTTTACCATATTTTATTTGATACATGTTTGTGCTGTTAGAAATTCCCTGGAAATTAATTATTCAATGATTAAAAATGTGAATGCAAAATAATTTTTAAAATTCACAATTATTAATTATCAATATGAATATATTTATATTGATATTGTATCTTTTTTTTAAATTACTGCTTGCCTGTGTATCGGCTGATCCGCCTCTGCTTGGGATGGTTTCCTGCTGGCTCCGCTGTGAACGGGACTCTCGCTGCTGTGTCGGATCCGCTTTGGACTGGACTCTCGCGACTGTGTTGGATCCGTTATGGATTGAACTTTCACAGTATCATGTTAGACCCGCTCGACATCCATTGCTTTCCTCCTCTCCAAGGTTCTCATAGTCATCATTGTCACCGACGTCCCACTGGGTGTGAGTTTTTCCTTGCCCTTATGTGGGCCTACCCAGGATGTCGTAGTGGTTTGTGCAGCCCTTTGAGACACTAGTGATTTAGGGCTATATAAATAAACATTGATTGATTGATTGATTGATATATATTTATTTCTTTTTTTAATAGTTTGAACCCATTAGGCTGGTCTTTCTGGACCAGCACACTGCAAAAACTGAAATCTAAGATGAAATATGTAAAATGAGGGTGATATTTGCTTATTTTCCGTCTGATAAGATCATTTTTCTTACTAAGCAGCTTTTATGTTACACATTTTTACTTATTTTAAGTGTTTTGGTCCTAAATGATCTCAGTAAGATATTACAGCTTGTTACTGAGATTTTATGACCTATATTGAGTAAAACATGCTTGAAACTAGAATATCAACTGTTGCAAAGCTGCGTCATTTACACTCACAAGTAAAAAAAAATACTTTTTTAAAGTAACAATTTCTTATTTCAAGCATGAAAAAAAAAAATCATGACACAATTGTGTCTCATAATTAAAACAGATGACAGCTTTGCTGTTTAATTTTCTATGTAATAATAGAACATACGTACTCATTGTCAAGCCTGGACTGTGGTTATTTTTTGCTTTTTCGATGCAAGGATAATACGGGACCAGCCGGACGGGACTGTGAGTACATGCTTGTTTATTTGGGAAACTAAATACAAAAATAAACAAACTAAGGTAGAGAAGAGGTAGAAAACTTGGCTACAAAAATACAAACAGGAAAACAAAACAAGTGCTCGATGGCATGTTTCTCTAGTCCAAACTTCCCAGCATCCCCAGTCTTGATTGTTCTTATCTTGTCATGTAATTATTGATCCTTTTTAAAGCATTATCCAGAGCTTTTCTTCTGGCTGTCACCACCAGAATACTTCTGCCCGGGCATTTCAGGAATGGTCCTCCTCGCTGGATTCCCGCCAGAATGCTCACGCCGGGACAACGGCTGCATTTGTGCTTTGTCCGTGCATTTGTAAACATGTCCCCGACCGCCTCCACGCACGGAAGACTGTTGCCTTTTTCGACGACCCGTGAGAAATCACGGCGAGGCGCCTGAGGTGTTCCTTCCTCCAGCGTCAGCGGCCGTCATTAACCGGCGTGCTCCATTACCCATTGGCCGCAGAACGGTTTTACGACGTCCCCGCATGGTCTCCAGCTCGTGACGCCATTGTGGTCTATGATCTCTGTGCTTGTTGTTCTTTCCAGCTGTGGAACTGGAGGCCTCCTGTTGCTCTGCAGATCAGGTGGACTGATAACTGGAGACCCTCAAGGCAACGGTGCAGGTGCAACACTTCCCGTGGTAGATTCAGGACATCCTTAGGATCCTCAGGATTATTGGCTCATGACCTTTGATGAGCAAATACTTCTGTTGTACGGACTATCTTTGACTTGTAGTCAGTCCTTAAAAACAACGACAATATTATGTTAGATCCACTATGGACTGGACTCTCACAATATTATGTTAGATCCACTATGGACTGGACTCTCACTATTATGTTAGATCCTACAATGGACTGGACTCTCACTATTATGTTAGATCCACCATGGACTGGACTCTCACTATTATGTTAAATCCACTATGGACTGGACTCTCACTATTATGTTAGATCCACTATGGACTGGATTCTCACAATATTATGTTAGATCCACTACGGACTGGACTCTCACTATTATGTTGGATCCACTATGGACTGGACTCTCACTATTATGTTGGATCCACTATGGACTGGACTCTCACTATTATGTTAGATCCACTATGGACTGGACTCACACTATTATGTTAGATCCACTATGGACTGGACTCTCAATATTATGTTATATCCACTATGGACTGGACTCACACTATTATGTTAGATCCACTATGGACTGGACTCTCACTATTATGTTAGATCCACTATGGACTGGACTCTCACTATTATGTTCGATCCACTATGGACTGGACTCTCACTATTATGTTAGATCCACTATGGACTGGACTCTCACTATTATGTTAGATCCACTATGGACTGGACTCTCACTATTATGTTAGATCCACTATGGACTGGACTCTCAATATTATGTTAGATCCACTATGGACTGGACTCTCACACTATTATGTTAGATCCACTATGGACTGGACTCTCACTATTATGTTAGATTCACTATGGACTGGACTCTCACTATTATGTTAGATCCACTATGGACTGGAGTCTCACTATTATGTTAGATCCACTATAGACTGGACTCTAACTATGATGTTAGATCCACTATGGACTGGACTCTCACTATTATGTTCGATCCACTATGGACTGGACTCTCACTATTATGTTAGATCCACTATGGACTGGAGTCTCACTATTATGTTAGATCCACTATAGACTGGACTCTAACTATGATGTTAGATCCACTATGGACTGGACTCTCACTATTATGTTAGATCCACTATGGACTGGAGTCTCACTATTATGTTGGATCCACTATAGACTGGACTCTAACTATGATGTTAGATCCACTATGGACTGGACTCTCACTATCATGTTAGATCTACTATGGACTGGACTCTCACAATACTATGCTAGATCCACTCGACGTCCATTGCACCGGTCGCCCAGTGCTGGGGTCCACACATCTGCGGTCCCCTCCAAGGTTTCTCATTGTCCCATTGAGTTTTTCCTGGCCCTGATGTGGGATCTGAACCGAGGATGTCCTTGTGGCTTGTGCAGCTTGTGATTTAGGGCTATATAGGTAAAAACATTGATTGATTGGCATCGATTGATTCCTTAAAAACAACAGAGCGCTCCATCAAGTCTAGAATCCAAAATCAAATGTGTACTGTAGAGGACGTTGGTTCTGCAGAATACTCAAATATGGGACTAATAGCCTTTTATAGAGTACACCTACTATGTGGCCTAGTGCAGTGGTCCCCAACCACCGGGCCGTAGAATAATTTTTTTTTTTTTTTATTAAATCAACATAAAAAACCCAAGATACACTTACAATTAGTGCACCAATCCAAAAAAACCTCCCTTTTCATGACAAAAAATAAATAAAAATATGAAAAGAATACCCAACCCCCTCCCCACCCTCTGACCGGGCCGCGGGAGAAATTATCAAGCATTGACCAGACCGCAGCTACAAAAAGGTTGGGGATCACTGGCCTGGTGGTTAGACTGTCCGCCCTGAGATCGGTAGGTTGGGAGTTCAAACCTCGGCCGCGGCGTAGCTCGGTTGGTAGAGTGGCCGTGCCAGCAACTTGAGGGTTGCAGGTTCGATTCCCGCTTCCGCCATCCTAGTCACTGCCGTTGTGTCCTTGGGCAAGTGTCCTTTACCCACCTGCTCCCAGTGCCACCCACACTGGTTTAAATGTAACTTAGATATTGAGTGTCACTATGTAAAGCGCTTTGAGTCACTAGAGAAAAGCGCTATATAAATATAATTCACTTCACTTCATACCCTGTGATGCTTAGCTGGCATTGTAGTTATGCGGGTGCGTTCGCTCTATAATGCAGGCAGACTGGAAACTGTCACGCCTTTGGTTCATGTTTTGTTTTGGTCATGCTGTGTTCAGATTTTTGGACATTTAGTTCTGTTTTGCATTTCCTTGTTTGTCTTGTTACCATGCCAACGGATTTAGTTTTCTGTCATGTCTGATCATGATTTTTGTACGGCCATATTACCCTGAGCATCCCCAATCTTATCTGTTCACAAAGCTAAGCAGTGTCTGGCCTGGTTAGTACTTGGATAGGAGACTAGGTCCTTTGGACTCTAAGTTCCTTTTTTTTTTCGCTCCCTGTTTTGTTACCATGGCAACCAATCAGTTCACCTGTCTTGTCTCACGCCTGTTTTCACTTATCATGTTCATTATTTAAGCCACAGTTACCAGTCAGTCTGGCAACATCACCTCATTCACGCCCTCGATTATCTGCTTCATGCCTTGCAATGCTGTCCATTTTGTCCACGTGAGTTTGTGTTATTCATGCCACTGCGCAAGTGTTTTTGTTTCATGTTTGTAGTTTATAGCCTTTGTGCTAGTCTTTTGTTTCATAGCCCAGTTTTTTTGTACCGCCATTGTGCGCGCTTTTTGTTGGTTCCTGTTTCTAGTTTTAGTGTTGAAATAAAGATGTCTTTACCCTCACGCCGTTTCCACTCCATTCGCTTTGCACCTCGGGAAAACAAATCAAGACCAAGTCCAAGCCTGGCAGAAACAGCGTGAAGGTAAGAAATGATTTATTTCTACTATAAAACAGACTAAGAACCAAAAGACTTGCGCAAGGCACTGAAGATAAAACCAACATAACTAGCATGGGAGCTCGGACAAACTGAAAGCGCTAGCATGTGAGCTAGGGACACAAACGAGGGAACAGCGTGAAAGCTATCCATCTTCTTCTTCTTCCGCTTATCCGAGGTCGGGTCGCGGGGGCAACAGCCTAAGCAGGGAAACCCAGACTTCCCTCTCCCCAGCCACTTCGTCTAGCTCTTCCCGGGGGATCCCGAGGCGTTCCCAGGCCAGCCGGGAGACATAGTCTTCCCAACGTGTCCTGGGTCTTCCCCGTGGCCTCCTGCCGGTTGGACGTGCCCTAAACACCTCCCTAGGGAGGCGTTCGGGTGGCATCCTGACCAGATGCCCGAACCACCTCATCTGGCTCCTCTCCATGTGGAGGAGCAGCGGCTTTACTTTGAGTTCCTCCCGGATGGCAGAGCTTCTCACCCTATCTCTAAGGGAGAGGAAACTCATTTGGGCCGCTTGTACCCGTGATCTTATCCTTTCGGTCATGACCCAAAGCTCATGACCATAGGTGAGGATGGGAACGTAGATCGATCGGTAAATTGAGAGCTTTGCCTTCCGGCTCAGCTCCTTCTTCACCACAACGGATCGGTACAACGTCCGCATTACTGAAGACGCCGCACCGATCCGCCTGTCGATCTCACGATCCACTCTTCCCTCACTCATGAACAAGACTCCAAGGTACTTGAACTCCTCCACTTGGGGCAGGGTCTCCTCCCCAACTCCTCCCTTTTCCGGGCGAGAACCATGGACTCAGACTTGGAGGTGCTGATTCTCATTCCGGTCGCTTCACACTCGGCTGCGAACCGATCCAGTGAGAGCTGAAGGGAACTAGCTAATGACTACAAAAAGACTTTTACCACAATAGGAATCAGCGGCGTCACCTGTTGCATCGATCAGCAAACTAGAATCTGAGGACGGATGAAGAAAAAGGGCAGGCTTAAAAAGAGGGGATAATCACAAAGCAGGTGCGCGTGGAAAAACAAAAGGCAGGTGGCACAAATGCGTAACTAAGGAAACGGAAACAAACAGGAAGTGCCACCAGGAACTAAGGGAGACAAATACTAAACAGGATGTATAGCTCGGTTGGTAGAGTGGCCGTGCCAGAAACTTGGGGGTTGCAGGTTCGATTCCCGCTTCCGCCATCCTAGTCACTGCCGTTGTGTCCTTGGGCAAGACACTTTACCCACCTGCTCCCGGTGCCACCCACACTGGTTTAAATGTAACTTAGATATTGGGTTTCACTATGTAAAGCGTTTTGAGTCACTAGAGAAAAGCGCTATATAAATATAATTCACAATAGTTTCACAACTGTTTACTTTTAAGTCAATAATCTCGAGCTCATCTTCAGATCCATCCGTCAATTATAAGTTTTTTTGTTGTTTGTGTTTTTTGTTTGTTCATTTTAGGCCCTTCTTTAAAAAAAAACAGCTCAGTTTTTTATATGGCAAACACTAAATATGCAACATTTCCCCCCCAAAATATCTCAAAGTGGAAAATTTGACGTGACGTAATTGAAGCCTTGAATAGGTCAATAATTCATAATGACATTGATTTTGATTCATTATTATTTTTAAAGAAAGAAACAGCCTGCATGGCAGTTTTGTGTTATTAGAGTAAACATTGCAACATTTTATTGTTACATTTCACCCGTTTGCTCCTACTTTTTACATTTAAAAAATGTTTCAATCGTTTTTTTCAAATGTGCCGTGGGGCCGTTAAAAATTTACCCACGGGCCGCACTTTTATTTAAAGATATATTGCTTACAGTGCAAAGCAACAGTTAAATAGTTCCTTTAATCATTATACTGTAATAGGGATGAGTACCGTTCACATTTGAACTGATACACTACAACATTTTTAACACCTTAAAAAAAACCATCTTTTTTTACTAGAAAACAAAATAAAGTACAAACCCTGTTTCCATATGAGTTGGGAAATTGCGTTAGATGTAAATATAAACAGAATACAATGATTTGCAAATCATTTTCAACTCATATTCAATTGAATACACTACAAAGACAACATATTTGATGTTCAAACTCATAAATTTGTTTTGTTTTTGCAAATAATAATTAACTTAGAATTTCATGGCTGTAACACGTGCCAAAGTAGTTGGGAAAGGGCATGTTCACCACTGTGTTACATCACCTTTTCTTTTAACAACACTCAATAAACGTTTGGGAACTGAGGAAACTAATTGTTGAAGCTTTGAAAGTGGAATTTTTTCCCATTTTTGTCTTATGTAGAGCTTCAGTCCTTCAACAGTCCGGGGTCTCTGCTGTCGTATTTTATGCATCATAATGCGCCACACATTTTCCATGGGAGACAGGTCTGGACTGCAGGCGGGCCAGGAAAGTACCCCACTCTTTTACCACGAAGCCACACTGTTGTAACACTTGTCTTGCTGAAATAAGCAGGGGCGTCCATGATAACGTTGCTTAGATGGCAGCATATGTTGCTCCAAAACCTGTATGTACCATTCAGCATTAATGGTGCCTTCACAGATGTGTAAGTTACCCATGCCTTGGCCACTAATGCACCCCCATACCATCACACATGCTGGCTTTTAATCTTTGCACCTGGAACATTCAGGATGGTTCTTTTCCTCTTTGATCCAAAAGGATTTAACGTCCACAGTTTCCCCCCAAAAATTGAAATGTGGACTCGTCAGACCACAGAACACTTTTTCACTTAGCATTAGTCCATCTTAGACGAGCTTAGGCCCAGCGATGCTGGCGGTGTTTCCGGGTGTTGTTGATAAATGGCTTTCGCTTTGCATAGTAGAGCTTTAACTTGCACTTACAGATGTAGCAAAGAACTGTATTTAGTGACAGTGGTTTTCTGAAGTGTTCCTGAGCCCATGTGGTGATATCCTTTAGGGATTGCTGTCGGTTTTTGATACAGTGCCGTCTGAGGGATCAAAGGTCACGGTCATTCAATGTTGGTTTCCGGCCATGCCGCTTACGTGGAGTGATTTCTCCAGATTCTCTGAACCTTTTGATGATGGAGCGTAGATGTTGAAATCCCTAAATTTCTTGCAATTGCACTTTGAGAAACGTTGTTCTTAAACTGTTTGACTATTTGCTCACGCAGTTGTGGACAAAGGGGTGTACCTCGCCCCATCCTTTCTTGTGAAAGACAGAGCATTCTTTGGGAAGCTGTTTTTATAGCCAATCATGACACCCACCTGTTCCCAATTAGCCTGCACACCTGTGGGATGTTCCCAATAAGTGTTTGATGAGCATTCCTCAACTTTATCAGTATTTATTGCCACCTTTCCCAACTTCTTTGTCACGTGTTGCTGGCATCAAATTCTAAAGTTAATGATTGTTTGCAAAAACTATTTTTTTTATCAGTTTGAACATCAAATATGTTGTTTTTGTAGCATATTCAACTGAATGTGGGTTGAAAAGGATTTGCAAATCATTGTATTCTGTTTATATTTACATCTAACACAATTTCCCAACTCATAAGGAAACGGGGTTTGTAAAATATTGTAGACCCCAGAAGAAATTACACACTTACTGGCACTATTCTTAACTTTTATTACCAATCTTATGATAACGAACGGCATAATTCCAACAGGTTTTACTTCCCGTGTACACACTTCTGTATACGTGAGTCCGGCTACTCCGGCTTCCTCCCACCTCCAAAGACATGCACCTGGGGATAGGCCCCTCCCACTTCCAAAGACATGCACCTGGGGATAGGTTGATTGGCAACACTAAATGGTCCCTAGTGTGTGAATGTGAGTGTGAATGTTGTCTATCTGTGTTGGCCCTGTGATGAGGTGGCGATGTCCAGGGTGTAACCAGCCTACCGCCCGATTGCAGCTGAGATAGGCTGCAGCAACCCCAAAAGAACAAGCGGTAGAAAATGGATGGAGTCCGGACTTCCCCGCCAGACCCACAACACTTCCAAACTTTGAAAATTTCCAGTTACATTTCCCATGTCTTCCGGCCGGAGATGTCTATCCATCCATTCATTTTCTACAGCTTGTCCCTTTCGGGTCGTGGGGATGGGGGGCTGGAACCTATCTCAGCTGCAGTCGGGCAGAAAGCGGAGTATACCCTGGAAAAGTCGCCACCTCATCGCAGGGCCAACACAGATAGACAGACAACATTCACACTCACATTCACACTCTAGGGCTAATTTAGTGTTGCCAATCAACCTATCCCCAGGTGCATGTCTTTGGAGGTGGGAGGAAGCCGGAGTACCCGGACTCACGTATACAAAAGTGTGTACACCAGAAGTAAAACCTATTGGAATTGTGTCATTTGTTATCATAAGATTGGTAATAAAAGTTAATAATAGTGCTAGGCAGTCACAGGGAGAACATGCAAACTCCACACAGAAACACCCCAACCCAGGACCTTCATATTGTGAGGCACATGCACTAACCATGTGTCAGGAAGATATGAAAATGATTTTTTTTTTCATTTGTATTATGTAAAATTTTGCACAATCTCTTTTTTTTCTTACAATTTCTTTCAAATAAATTAGTTTTAGTCCAAAACATGCATTAAATTCAAGTATAATATTCGTCGTCGTTGTGGCTTGTGCAGCCCTTTGAGACACTTGTGATTTAGGGCTATATGAATATACTTTGATTGTTTGATGATTACGTTGAGTATCGGAATGGATTCCCAGGTACCAAAATAATTTTGGTACTGTATCAGTCCAAATGATTCCCAGGTACCAAAATATATATATATATATATATATATATAGATATAGATATAGATATAGATATATAGATATATAGATATAATTTTCAAGGTTTGGCGGTAAAAAAATGCTGCATTTAATTACACTAAAACCTCCAAAGCAGGGGTGTCAAACGTACGGCCCGAGGGCCAAATCAGGCCCACGAACATGTTTTATCCGGCCCACGGGATGAGTTTGCTAAGTATGAAAATTAACCTGACATTTTTTAATTAAATAAACAGCTGTTCTAAATGTGTCCACTAGATGTCACAATAGCAATTATTTATATCTTTGTATATGATGCTACATATGTACAAAATAAATCACATGATGTTAAGTACATTAGTTGAGGAAAATGATCAGACTACATAGATCACATCCTGTAATTTGATTTTGATATTTTTTTTTATCCTGATTGAAAATTAACACCATGGAATTGATCGATAAGCATAATCACATAATTTTTTCATAAAATATAAATAATGACAAATTATTAACTGCAACATGTAAGTGTAAAAAAAAAAACAACATTATGATTTTGTACATTTTCAAAATGTGCTAGTTCTATGTTTAAACAAAGAAAACAATCTGAAGTTATTTTTATTTTGAAGTTATCTTCCCATGATTTTACCAGCCCAGCCCACTTGGGAGTGGATTTTTCTCCATGTGGCCCCCGATCCAAAATGAGTTTGACACCC
Organism: Nerophis ophidion; assembly: GCF_033978795.1. Lineage (NCBI taxonomy): Eukaryota > Metazoa > Chordata > Actinopteri > Syngnathiformes > Syngnathidae > Nerophis > Nerophis ophidion. The sequence continues at coordinate 59,143,820 of NC_084620.1, forward strand.
GTGCTCTAAATGTTTCGTGGCCACATACGTGGACAGCACCTTTTTAGTTCTTATTTCCAAAATTGTGTACACTACTGAATTGGGGTTTTATGGCCACTTATGTGGACACTTATGCTGCCATCTGGTGGCGTCAGAAGAGCATAACATACAATGGAATTTGGAGGGGGAAAAAGTGTAAAAATAAGAATTGGCATGTCACTAAACATGAAGTACGCATTTGTTACTTATGGACTAAGTACATCATATAAAAGTTTAGTTTTTATTCTAATTAGGGTCCATCCATCCATCCATTTTCTACCGCTTATTCCCTTTCGGGGTCGCGGGGGCGCTGGCGCCTATCTCAGCTACAATCGGGCGGAAGGCAGGGTACACCCTGGACAAGTCGCCACCTCATCACAGGGCCAACACAGATAGACAGACAACATTCACACTCACATTCACACACTAGGGCCCATTTAGTGTTGCCAATTAAGCCCAAATAGCAAAGAATTTTTTTTTTAAAAAGCATGTAAACAAATAGCTTGGGCCTTAAGAGAGTATGGGGAAACTCGGAATTATTCTTGATTTGTGAGAGTAAAATTGATGTATAATACATTAAAAATGTGGAAAAATAACCACAATATTTGTTAATACTTCCATAAAAATGCCAGTGATCTAAGCCCAAATAGCAAAGAAAAATATTTTTAAAAAGCATGTAAACAAACAGCTTGGGCCTTAAGAGAGTATGGGGAAACCCTGAATAAATAAAATATATTGGTAAAAAACGTCTGTGAAAATAAAATTGATGTATAATACATTAAAAAATGTGGAAAAATAACCACAATATTTTTTAATACTTCCATAAAAATGCCAGTGATCTAAACTAAGCTAGGAAAAAAGATCAAATTCAACTCAAATTGTTATACCATTGACTCCTATACCAATCTAAAAGATAGATCAAGTTGTCCCATTATTTTTTTTTCTCTCAGGCTAAACATTTTGGTCAGTCGGTCAACAACAAAAAGGAATGTTTTGATGTGGACTTTTTCCACCCGTCAATCAGATCCACTTTGTGACTTCAAAGAGGGAAAAAAATGCTGCAGACTTAGGATGAGCATTGGCTTTCGCTTCTTGTCGGTTCAAGAGTGCGAACCACCGCTGAGAGGAGGTTTGGGCTTTGAAGTGGTGCCTCCGAGCAGACAATGTTTACATTCTTCCTGCACGTCACCCCAACAAGACACTCCGGTCTCTATTAGGAGGACCACGGCAACCAGGGCTTCTTGGCGGCATTTTCAGAACTATACTAAGAAAATACCAGTAGATAGATGGATGGATGGATAGTACTTTATTGATTCCTTCAGGAGAGTTCCCGCAGAAAAATTAAAATGAGTAGTATTACAAATAGTCCGCATGCATGTCAACATTGATTGTGCAGTGTGGGCTTGTACTTAAAGGGGAACATTATCACTTAAGATGTGACTTTAAGGTTTTACTAATTACGTATAAAATACTACACGGTCTAGCTCTATCCTATCTTGCCGATTGTATTGTACCATATGTCCCGGCAAGAAATCTGCGTTCAAAGGACTCCGGCTTATTAGTGATTCCCAAAGCCCCAAAAAAAGTCTGCGGGCTATAGAGCGTTTTCCGTTCGAGCTCCAGTCCTCTGGAATGCCCTCCCGGTAACAGTTCGAGATGCTACCTCAGTAGAAGCATTTAAGTCTCACCTTAAAACTCATTTGTATACTCTAGCCTTTAAATAGACTCCCTTTTTAGACCAGTTGATCTGCCGTTTCTTTTCTTTCTCTCCTACGTCCCACTCTCCCTCGTGGAGGGGGTCCGGTCCGATCTGGTGGCCATGTACCGCTTCCCTGTGTATCGGCTGGGGACATCTCTGCGCTGCTGATCCGCCTCCGCTTGGGATGGTTTCCTGCCGGCTCCGCTGTGAACAGGACTCTCGCTGCTGTGTTGGATCCGCTTTGGACTGGACTCTCGCGACTGTGTTGGATCCATTATGGATTGAACTTTCACAGTATCATGTTAGACCCGCTCGACATCCATTGCTTTCGTCCTCTCCAAGGTTCTCATAGTCATCATTGTCACCGACGTCCCACTGGGTGTGAGTTTTCCTTGCCCATATGTGGGCCTACCGAGGATGTCGCAGTGGTTTGTGCAGCCCTTTGAGACACTAGTGATTTAGGGCTATATAAGTAAACATTGATTGATTGATTGATATATACATTATACATATATGGGGTTGCCCACATATGTCAGGTCCTCTCCAAGGTTCTCATAGTCATCATTGTCACCGACGTCCCACTGGGTGTGAGTTTTCCTTGCCCTTATGTGGGCCTACCGAGGATGTCGTAGTGGTTTGTGCAGCCCTTTGAGACACTAGTGATTTAGGGCTATATGAGTAAACATTGATTGATTGAATTTATGAAAACCAAATATAAATTTTTTGTATGTTTTATTTTAATATTTCATTTATTTATATGTTTGCTTGAATTTTCCCATTTTTGAGAGTACATAATATTGTTTTTTTAATGATTATTTCATTTTATATTTAGTACCACGGTTTGACAGGGTGGAAGTAATTTCGTTATCAACCACTAGATGGTGCTAAATCTCACTTTTGTGTTTGGCTGTCCTCTGGAATGAAGTGTAATTCCCTCCTTGTTGGAGGGTGTGCCATAAAAAAATTGCATGTGTGTATGACTCTGCAATTCAGCCATGACTTAGATATGAGCGATGGCCCAGATTGCAACACAAGCACCGTGTATCTCATGCAACAAAAACAAACAAACAAAAAATATATAGTGTGCACACACAATTCCAATGTCCTTTGTCTACTTCAGGGGTGCCCACACTTTTTCTGCAGGCGAGCTACTTTTCAATTGACCAACTTGAGGGGATCTACCTCATTTATATATATCATTTATATTTATTTATATATACATTTTGTAAACAAGTTAAATGTGTTTAATGATAATACAAGCATGTGTAACACATATAGATGTCTTTCTTTCACAAAGACAAGAATATAAGTTGGTGTATTACCTGATTCTGATGACTTGCATTGATTGGAATCAGACAGTAATGATGATAACGCCCACATTTTCAAATGGAGGAGAAAAAAAGTTGTCCTTTCTGTACAATACCACATGAAAGTGGTTGGTTTTTGGCATCTAATTCATCCAGCTTCCATACACTTTACAAGAAAAACATTGGCGGCAAATTCCGTAGCTTGCTTGAGTGACATTCACGGCACCCGAGGGTCTTGTGAGATGACACTGGCTGCTGCCAGTTCATTATTATGAAAAAATGACAGAGAGGAAGGCGAGAAACACTTTTTATTTCAACAGACTCTCGCGCCGTCAAAACTCTAAAGGCCGACTGCACATTTCCTATCTTCACAATAAAAGCCCTGCTTCATGCTGCCTGCGCTAACAAAATAAGAGTCTCGGAAAGCTGGCGTGCACAAGTGATGTGCACGCCAGCTTTCTGAGGGATCGCTTGTGCACGCCAGTTTTCCGAGACTCTGTATTTAGTTAGCGCAGGCAGCATGAAGCAGGGCTTTTATTGTGAAGATAGGAAATGTGCAGTCGGCCTTTAGAGTTTTGACGGAAGGTACGGCGCGAGAGTCTGTTGAAATAAAAAGTGTTTCTCGCCTTCCTCTCGGTCATATTTTCATAATAATGATCTTGCAGCAGCCAGCGTCATCTCACAAGACCCTCCGGTACCGTGAATGTCATTTAAGTGACGTCTTGGTGAAGATTGATGATCACAAATTTTTAGGTCTATTTTTTTTAAAAGCCTGGCTGGAAATCGACTGACACACCCCCCGCGGTCGACTGGTAGCTCGCGATCAACGTAATGGGCACCCCTGCTCTACTTGATCACTGGCCTGTCATTAATTATGCCCGCTTTTATTTTCTCAGACATTGGATAGGTTGATTGGCAACACTAAATGGTCCCTAGTGTGTGAATGTGAATGTTGTCTGTCTATCTGTGTTGGCCCCGTGATGCGGTGGCGACTTGTCCAGGGTGTACGCCACCTTCCAAGCAGTAAAAAATTTTTTCGGATGGATGGATTTTATTTTGAAAATGAAAGACAGACACGCTGAGATGTGATCCAGCCTGTTATGCAACAAGCGTGCCCACATCGCCTGCCAGCCTGCATGACTGCAGAAGTTCCTTGTCAATAAAATCCGGTGACCCAATATGAGGAAGTTTAGCGGGCATGAGGAAGTTTGAGGAGGAAGATTTTTCTTGCTGTGTCATTCTGACCTTCCACCAGTGAACAAAGAAAACAAAAACATAATCCAGATGTTGTCTTTACTTTGGATCAGGATGGGTGGCTGATGTTGATATTATGCAGACCAGGGGTCCAGGTCGCCCGTAAGGACCAGATGAGTCGCCCGCTGGCCTGTTCTAAAAATAGCTCAAATAGCAGCACTTACCAGTGAGCTACCTCTATTTTTATTTTTTATTTACTAGCTAGCTAGTCTTGCTTTGCTCGACATTTTTAATTCTAAGAGAGACAAAACTCCAATAGAATTTGAAAATAAAAGAAAATATTTTAAAGACTTGGTCTTCACTTGTTTAAGTTTTACTTTGCCTCTTAAAACTTTCATAAAGACAATTTTAGAGAAAAAAATACAACCTTAAAACTGATTCTAGGATTTTTAAACACATATACCTTTTAACCTTTTAAATTCCTTCCTCTTCTTTCCTGACAATTTAAATCATTGTTCAAGTATATGAGGTGGCGACTTGTCCAGGGTGTACCCCGCCTTCCGCCCGATTGTAGCTGAGATAGGCACCAGTGCCCCCCCGTGACCCCAAAAGGGAATAAGCGGTAGAAAATGGATAATTGTAAAGAATAATAAATACATTTTAATGTAATTATTCATTTTAGCTCCTGTTTTTTTGACGAAGAATATTTGTGAAATATTTCTTCAAACTTATTATGATTCAAATTCAAAAAAAATATTCTGGCGAATCTAGAAAATCTGTAGAATCAAATTTAAATCTTATTTCAAAGTCTTGTGAATTTCTTTTAAAATTTTTGTTCTGGAAAATATAGAAGAAATAATGATTTGTCTTTGATAGAAATATAGCTTGGTCCAATTTGTTATATAATCTAACAAAGTGCAGATTGGATTTTAACCTATTTAAAACATGTCATCAAAATTTTAAAATTAATCTTAATCAGGAAAATTTACTGATGATATTCCATAAATTTTTTTTTTTTTTTTTTCAAAAACATTCGGATTAGCTAGTTTTTCTCCATTTTTTTGGGTTGAATTTTGAGTTTTAAAGAGGTGAAATTGAAGATAAACCATGTTTCAAAATTGTATTATTATTTTTTTCGTGTTTTCTCCTATTTTAAACCGTTCAATTAAGTGTTTTTTGCATCATTTATTCCCTACAGAAAACCTTCCGCAAAAGGGAAAAAAATGTACGACAGAATGACAGACAGAAATACCCATTTTTTATACATATTTATAGATTTATTTATTAAAGGTAAATTGAGCAAATTGGCTATTTCTGGCAATTTAAGTGTGTATCAAACTGGTAGCCCTTGGCATGAATCAGTACCCAAGAAGTAGCTCTTGCTTTCAAAAAGGTTGGTGACCCCTGATCCAGACAATATCTCATCGGCCAATTGATTGAATTGGCTAATAATTGAATAATAATGCCAACCCTCAAATAATAATCACAACAATAAAACTACATATACTCCTCCTCACAATAATGAGCATAATTATGCCAT